>NW_026057580.1:114499625-114843230 GCF_023721935.1 Panthera uncia | reverse complement strand
AGGAACCTCCACACTGCTTTCCAGAGCGGCTGCACCAATTTGCATTCCCACCAACAGTGCAAGAGGGTTCCTGTTTCTCCACATCCTCTCCAGCATCTATAGTCTCCTGATTTCTTCATTTTGGCCACTCTGACTGGCGTGAAGTGGTATCTGAGTGTGGTTTTGATTTGTATTTCCCTGATAAGGAGCGACGTTGAGCATCTTTTCATGTGCCTGTTGGCCATCCGGATGTCTTCTTTAGAGAAGTGTCTATTCATGTTTTCTGCCCATTTCTTCACTGGGTTATTTGTTTTTCGGGTGTGGAGTTTGATGAGCTCTTTATAGATTTTGGATACTAGCCCTTTGTCCGATGTGTCATTTGCAAATATCTTTTCCCATTCCGTTGGTTGCCTTTTAGTTTTGTTGGTTGTTTCCTTTGCTCTTAGCGCATTTTATACCTAGAATATTCTCATCATTTTAACAAGGGAAGATGTATCCTTAAAATCGCTCACTACACTGCACCAGAGTTCCCATTGTTCTTCCCAAATAACAGTAAAGATTATAAGTGTGAGGACATAAGTAATGGCGAAGATTCTGTCTACAAATCGTAATAATTGACTATCCTTGAACATAACCCATGCTTGACTAGCATCTAAGGCCAATCATCGTTAATAAAAACTATTATTAATACCAATGAAAAATGTGTTGACAAAGTCACATTTAATCATATAACTTCCTCACTTTTCATAGCGTTGTATTTAACACTATGCTAACTGTATTCTAATTAAGACTTCATTTTTTGGATCTTAGATTTCTAAATTTCATTTAATTTTTAAGATTTTGCTGTTTACAACACCAGAAACCAAATATGGTATGCTACTCATTCGGATTCTCACACACTGGCCAAAGGCTTGATACAAGATATTTTTAATTTTTTTTTAATGTTTTTATTTACTTTTGAGACAGAGGGAGACAGAGCATGAGCAGGGGAGGGGCGGAGAGAGAGGGAGACACAGAATCCGAAGCAGGCTCCAGACTCTGAGCTGTCAGCACAGAGCCCGACACGGGGCTCGAACTCATGGACTGTGAGATCATGACCTGAGCTGAAGTCGGGCGCTCAACTGACTGAGCCACCCAGGTGCCCCCAAAATATTTTTACATTAGAAAACATTGTGGAAATAGACTTATTTTTAGTAAAAATCTATACATCTCAGTGCTCAGAAAAGTAGAATTTTAAAATTATTTAGCAAGAAAATTTTCTTCTCTCTTGTAGTTCTGCTGGCAAGAAAATGGAAATACATATGACCCTTGAACAACACATTTGGTAGGGGTGCTAACCTCCCAAGCAGTTGAAAATCTGCATATAACTTCTTACTCTATAAACTCAACTGCTAATAGCCTGGTGTTGACCAGAAGTCGTACAGATTACGTAAACAATTGATTAACACATATTTTGTATGCTATCTGTATTATATGCATTCAGGTAGAGAAAGGAAATTGTTATCAACAAAATCATAAGGAAGAGAAAATACATTACAGTATCGTACTGTAAAAGATCCACATCTAAGTGGATCTGTGGATCTGTGATGTCCAAGGGTCAACTGTACATTCTTTATTCCTTAAAACACACACAAACACACACACACACACACACACACACACACACACACAAAACTAAGCCTTTTTGGTCAGGAAATTGTTTTTTTTTTCCTGGGAAGAGGGTGTAAGAATGCATTTGGAGACTAGGGAAATGTCTCCCTACACCATTACGCTAGTTAATTTTGTGTGTCAGCTTGACCAAGCTAAGAGATGCCCAGAAACATTTTTTTCTAGGTGTGAGGATGTTTCTGGAAGAAATTAACATTTGAATTGGTCTCCTGAGTTAAGAGGATGGAAAGACAAAGGAGGGGTGAATTAGCTCTCTGCCCAGCTACTGGGCTGGTATGTGAACCACCCACCCTCAGCATTCTTGGTTCTTAGGCCTTCAGACTCAACCTGGAATCTGGGTCATCAGTTCTCCAGCTCTCTGGTCTTCAAACCACAGTACTCGCTTTCCTGGGTCTCTAGCTTACAGATAGCCTGTCATGGGACCTCTGAGTCTCCATAATGATATGATCAAATATGTTGTTATAAATTTGGTTCCAGATAGATAGATAAATAGATAGACGCATACATAGATCGTATTAGTTCTGCTGAGGATCCTGACTAATGCACCCATAATTTCCAGGATTGCTGGAATGATGTAGGTCCATGTGCATAGAGGAGTAATGAGAGGACGAATCAACTCACTAGGAGATCCTGACTCCTCTTTTGAGGTCGAGCCTTGTCAGAACATCTCTGCTGATGTAATACCAGGCATTCCCAAGGAAAAAGTAGCTATGGAAGTAGACTGGGGAACAGTGGGCTCTTGAGAAGATCTGGGCCCAGGAGAAAGGCTCACATTGCAAGTAGGATATAGTCAATTCTTTGTCATGCGGCTGAGACCACCACCCCCCCCCCAGATGTGGACACCCTGAAATACTGGGTATGCCCTACGGAGATCATTATAAGTACAGTAAAGGTCTGCCATATTGGATGCTCGGGCCAACTGAGGGACAGAACAGATCACAGAATCTTGTCCACTCCACTGCCTCTTTGTCAAACTTGTACACAAGGAAGTGACAGCCTAACCTAGATGATTGTATGCTCAGTCTCCCCACAGTGACTGCGCAGCCACCAGAATGGCCAGGTCATTTCTACCCCAACAGTGGCAGACATTTCAAGCGAAGAAAATTGAGCAAGCCTTCTGCTCTTCTTTTCTCTGGGCATTAGCCACTCTGTTCTGACGTGGGGTTAACTGAGTACCTGGGGAGGGAAAGAGAGAAGGAAGGAGGGAGGGGGAGGGAAGGAGGGAGGGAGGGGAAGGGAGGGAGGGAAGCGAGTAGAAGGCCACCTGTAGCAGTGAACTTCTAGGAGGTACTCTTTGGGAATCACCAAGAACTCCTCACTGCTTAGTGAAGTACTACACCCACCCTTCCAAATTTGTACAGTCAGGGTTGTCTGACATTAGTAAGCATTGTCCCTATTTTAATTTGCATATGGTGATTTGCAAACTTTCAAATTACATATAACCTCACTTAATCTCCTAAGACACCCCAGTGAGAATATATTTTCCCCCATCTCATAGATAAACAAGCTAAGGCTCCTTCTCGGCTCAATTCCACCTGTGAGAGCCTGAATCAAACCCCCCTAAGGCTTCATAAATGAGCCTGGCTGATAGAAAAGGAGACTGGTTCCCATTCTGAACAAAATCTTTTTGTTTTTCCATTGTTGACAGCTAGACAACCAAATTCTAAGTAAGCAAGTAAAATGATGATAGATAGGGGCACCTGGGTGGCTCAGTCAGTTGAGCGTCCAACTTGGGCTCGGGTCATGATCTCACCATTCGTGGGTTTGAGCCCCGCGTCGGGCTCTGTGCTGACAGCTCAGGGCCTGGAGCCTGCTTCAGATTCTGTGTCTCCCTCTCTCTCTGCCCCTTCCCCGCTCATGCTCTGCCTCTCTCTGTCTCTCAGAAATGAATAAATGTCAAAGAATTTTTTTTAAATGATGATAGATAGATGATAGAGAGAGAGAGATGATAGATAGATAGATAATAGATAGATGATAGATAGATAGATAGATAGATAATAATAGATGATAGATAGAGAGATAGATAATAGATAGATAATAGATGATAGATAGATAACAGATAGATAGATAGACAGATAGATAGATAATAGATGATAGATAGATAGATAGATAATAATAATAATAATAATAGATGATTGGTAGATAGATGATTGGTAGATAGATAATAGATAGATAGATAGATAGATAGATAATAGATGATAGATAGATAATAATAGATGATTGGTAGATGAATGGTAGATAGATAACAGATAGATAGATAGATAGATAGATAAATGTGAAACAATTAGTGAACCTCAGATTTCCATGTAAGCATCAGGGACTTCCTTTATTTCAACCAATACCTCCATTTTTATCTGCCACTATTAAGAAAAGAGTAAGATTATCCATTCAAAGGCAGCTTCCATCCAATTAACACTTGACTCCAAGTAATAAATCATATCACAGATTTTATTGACAATCTGTAGGACGTTATCTTTCCAATGACACTTGGCATGACCTTTAACTCCAAACGGTATAAAAGTGGTTCAAGTACAGCAATTCCGAAGCTGCCACAGTCCCTGAGCAGGACACATCCTGGCTGATGCAGGGGCGTGCCAAGTACACTATGGAAATGGCACGCTTTGCTTGAAATACAATTACTGTTGATTAAGGACCATCCAACATCACATGTATACACAATCTATTTTTAACATGCATATTTAAAATCCGATTGAACTGGGTTCTCTTCCTCAAGAGTTCATTATTGCTACCTTGTTTTTTTCCCCAGAGAGAAATCAAACGTTCTATAATGCATTTTGTGTAGAACACTGTTCTAACACCACAAAAAATTCCGTTAAATGTCAGAAGAATTTAAAGCCTTGTTGTTGAAAATCACAGGCTCAGGATGTTACGAGTATTTAGATCTTTGGAAACTTTAATAACCAATGAGTGTGAAAATCTTTTAGAAGTCCCCATTTGGCTGTAGAATATGATATGATCACTAGTTTATTAAAAGAAACCAGTAATTATGCATGTGAAAGAGGGAAAGATTTGCAATGCTTTTACTTTGCGACCAAATTAGCATTTATCCCCCTACATTCTTATACATTCCAAAATATAAGTGTTTATTTTCATTCATTCATTCATTCATTCACGACACTGAACAGTGATATCTGTAAGGCTGTTAAAATATTTGCTATTTTGCTTCATTTTGTGAGTAATTAAGATATTGAAAGAACAAAAGGGGTGCCCGGGTGGCTCAGTCAGTCAAGCGTCCAACTTTTGATTTCAGCTCTAGTCATGATCTCGTGGTTTAGGACTTCAAACTCTGTGCTGACAGCATGGAGCCTGCTGGGGATTCTCTGTCCCTTTCTCTCTGTCCCTTTCTCTCGCTCCCTCTGTCCCTCTCTCTCAAAATAAATAAACTTTAAAAAAAGGTATTGAAAGAAACACAGAGGCAGAATGGAATCCAGATGTGGAGACTCCAGGAGACATCAGGAGTCCAACACAGGTGAAACACGCACAAGCACGCACATACTCACCCTCGCGCACACAAGTACTCAGATACACACACGTGTGCACAAACGTGTGCACACGCAGAGGCACACAGCACACAGAGTCCTCAAGCACTGAAAAGAGAAACGTAGGAAGACATTTTCCTTCTGGTTAAACACTAGATGATTTTGGAAATCAGCCCTACTCTTAACAAGTTTTCACGTTTCCTTCCGCTAACCACTAACCCCCACTAACCACTGCCTTTTCTAGCCCTGAAATTGTCAGTCGTGCATGTATGAAGCCCGATGCCGTAGACAGCAAAGTATTTAACAAAGAGCTATTGTGAAGGCGAGGTAATTAATCTCAAAATTAGTACAACGGAAAAGGTAGGAAAGAATACGAGACAAAGATGTTTGAACGCCAGGCAGAAGATGCTACCAACACTTACAAAGATGAGGACGTAACCCAACCTGATGTCCATAGTGACTCGTGGCATTTAAATATGCACGCACTCGGTGAGTTTGTTAGGCTCTTAACTGGGCATTGAGAATAGAGAAGTGAACATGAATATTCCTCCTCGTGATCTAGGGGACACACAAATAAATTAAACTACTAAACACAACACAAAGATAGCTCTGAGGTAAACCTTAGTCAACACCTCTAAATATCCTATATCAGATATTTATGATATGTTATGGATGTAAATCCAACAGTAGAATTACTCTGGGAAAGCTCAACAAAGACGGTGAATTTTAACTCCAATTTTGAAGAAGAAGAGGGACAAGACTTGAAAGGCAAAATTGAGGTGGGCAAATCAGAAAAAAATCTGTAACTTAAAACATTAGGGAAGCAAGGACATTCGAGTCATGGGCAAAAGGTAAATACCTAAACACTATTTCCTGAGTCGAATATATAAGAAAAGGCTTAGGAGAAGCTGGCAAAAGGAATAAAAACACAGTTCGTAAGAGGACTCTTGCTTAATGAATCCCAAATTTCTGTCCTTCTTTCCCGAATAATTACTGATGTATTTGACATACGGTAAGTATACAAGTGTTTAAAGTTACAGAGAAAGGACCTACCTTATAGATGTAAGTTTAAAACATACTTTTTAAAGTTAATTTAGTAAATATGACCTTGGAGAAGTAGTTCTACCTCTTTCTCCCTGGTTTGAAAAAAAGAGAAACAATTCTAACTTACAACATAGCTTTGAGAACTAAGTGAGGTAAAAGATGTCGGGAACAGATGACGTGCTTGCAACCAACAATGCACTGAGCAAATGTTAGTTCATTTACTTCTCAAAATATTATTACCCTGAGCACTTTGCTACAGGAAATTCTTACAGTCTGATTTTACTAACATAGCATAATGCGCTAGAACATAATGATATTTGAAGACATGACTTTTATGTTGGATTCACACTACTCTAATAAAAGAAAATTCTCTAAGCTCCGAGTTTATAAATCCGCTTTGCAATCGTCCTCATAGAAATTAAATACAGCATATCTCACGTGGTTTCATCATGATCAAATGCACGTTCCTCTTGGAGCGAGAGAACACGTTTAATGATCGGGCATCATTTAAACACACCCAGCACGTTGCGGGTATAACAGGTGTTTCTGTACTTAGCTGTCAGGTACAGACTAAGGTCTTCCTAAACTTTTTTTTTTTTAATTCTGCTTCTTTTGGGTTCTGTGCCCCTCGTTCCCTCCTGTTGCCCATATGGTCCTTCCTGGTGCCTTGTGTATAACAGCCACTTGACAACAGGTTATGATGAGTATTTCCTCAATCGAACAAAGGGGAAGGGAGCTCTCTGTAGACCCCGCTATTAGGTCCCTGACATGCGCTGGCCACTCTAAATGTCAAAGTGTGACCGATACGGAATTCTCAGTCCCTCCCGGGAGCCAGGCGGGCCCCTCCTTTCTGCAGCTGTTTCCCCAACAGCTCTGCGCGTTGCCTCTACTCGGTCCTGGAGGCAAGGGAGGTGGAGCAGTGAAATATCTCAGCCAAGGTCATCCCCCGGGAGTAGGCTGGGCTCCGTCGCACACACGGGTGAGAACTGTGCAATGAGGTTCTGCCCTCACCTCCTCCCCAGAAAGCAGCCCGGCGCTTCTCTTGCAGATGTGCAGGATTTTAATGAGACATTTGCTGCCCCAACGCATGCTCTTACGCACAGGGGTCTGACCTCTCCAAAAATGGGGGCGTCCTGCCATGAGGAGAGAAAGGGACTCGCCTCAGTAAACAGCACATCACCACCACCGTCATGAGTTAGAAACTGGAATTTCAGAATCAGGGTCTTCAAAGTAGGAGAGGATAATTTATGGGATGGAGCTACAAGATAGGGAAATAGTTCAGACCTGGCTTTGGTTTTACCAGCACTCATAAATGGGCCATAAGAAAACCCCCAAAACAAAAACCCCTAAAAGTAAAATGCAAGGCTATTTTAATATGGCAAGTCCAACACAATCCAAGAAACAGTTTCTTAATAAAATATTACCGAGCACCTAGCTTTTTTTTTTTATTCATTTTATTACTAACATAGTTCCTGACTTAGCACTTTTTTTTCCGTTGTAATTTAAGTACTCTCACTACTGAGACAATTGAGTTCCTAGCATGAAAGCCCCTCCCTGGTTCCTCATTGGCTGAGAACTACAGAGGTAAGTCCCTCCCCTGGTTCCTCATTGGCTGAGCACTACAGAGGTTCCAGCCTTACCCGGACGTCGCCTAGGCCCAGGTCAGGCACAAAGTAGTCTGATTGGAACAGACGTACATTCCCTGAGATGATGCAGACACTTTCAGTCCCGCCTCCCTGTTCTTTGGCGCATGCTCATTGTAAAGCCCGTGAAAACAAGCCCATGAAACAGGAAGAAGAAGAACCGGGAAGTGAAGTGTCTAAGGGTTTGGGGCTCCGTTGTATATATTTCCAAGAGGTTGTAAACCTACTGTTAACCGGACAGCACAGCTTTTATTTGGTATTTCTGAACATGAGTCAACTCCCTTACTTCTCACGTTTCCCACTCGCAATTAAAATGTTGCTACGAAGTTAGTGTTTGCCCACAATGAAGTTGACCCTGGAGAAGAAAGGGCTCTCTTATCACGAAGCAACTACTTGGCAGTTACCTGCTGCGTCAGCTCTGCAGGCGAGCGCATCCTCGGCTAAAACATAGTATCTTCTCCAAATAGAGGTCCTCCTCCAAAATGTCTACTTTCCGAATCTCCGGACCCTCCTGCCAGCCTGTTTTGCTCCCAGGCTGATTCAGCAAAAGATTTAGTAAGGCTCACTTCCTTCATTTATGCATCATTCATTCTGTCATTCATTCATTCATTTCTTTAACCAATATTGATCGTTGATTACCGGGCAGCTCGTAGCTGGAAGCTGGAATCAGTGGGGACCGATCAACACAGGGTGTGGCTCATGGAGGTGACAGTCTGCAGTCCTGTTTGGTAAACACAAAGATTTCGTGAGGGTCTACGACGCTGGCAGCCTGGCAGGGCGGGCAGTGGGCAGAGTAGTGGAGTTCGAACACCAGGAAGCTGGGGCAGGTATTCGAACAGTCCCACCACAGTCTTGAGAACTGGGGACGTGGGGGGCGGAGGGGGGTTGTTTTACCTTCTGATTCTAAGTTACCTCATGGATAATTATAGAACCTTCATAGGGCTGGTGTAGGAGAGAAGAAATAATTCAAGGGCAGCACCCAACACCGGACATGTGAGCGTCCAATAAATGTGAGCTACTGTAGAGGTGCCTGGCTGGCTCCGTCGAAGAACATGTGACTCTTTATTTATTTATTTTTTAGGTTTTTAAACATTTATTTATTTTGAGAGAGACAGAGACAGCGTGAATGGGGGAGGGGCAGAGAGAGAAAGAATCCCAAGCAGGCTCCACACCGTCAGCACAGGGCCCACAGCGGGGCACAAACTCATGGAAACTGAGATCATGACCTGAGCGGAGACCAACAGTCGGGACGCTTAACCGCGGGAGCCACCCGGGCGCCCCAAGAGCGCGAGCCTCGTAATCTCAGGGTTGGGAGTTTGAGCCCCTCCTTGGGTGTAGAGAGGACTAAAAATGTTAGCTACTATTATTTTGTCTAGGTTTTTTTCAGCTGAGGGTTTCACTTATTATTTTTTTTTTTTTAGACTCAGGACTGGGATAACAAACTGCCAGGCTTCAGCCAGCTGCCATTGCTCATAGCATGCATGCCTGGCGCACTTCGACGCGATAACACTGATTAAAAATAGATTTTCATTCCCCCCAGGACAAAGCTAAATCTGTGCACCTGTGCTTCCTCATTTCCCTAGGTAAGCCCTGTCAGCCCCCTGACAATGTGCTCTTCAAACAAGTGTTGGGCCCCACCCGGCCTCATCCCTGTCCGCAAGACCAAAGGAATTCGGGAATCATTCCCTCCAGAGAAGGGAGCCTTGCTCATTAGACGAGAGTCATTAAATCACTTTTGCCACAATTGTCATAAATCTATTTTATTAGTCCTAAGAAATCAATTGCAATTTTTAAAAAGCCTCTAAAGAATTACAAGAGAGATTGCCTGATATCAAAGTTTTACCCGACCCAAACTCTTTGGCCCAGGTGTGGGGCGGGGGGGAAGGTCAGGGAAGCTGGGGCCTGCTGGCTCCCACGGAGGACATTCCAACCCCACCCGAGCGGGACACTGGGTTCTTTAATCTAAAATTAGAATGCCCTTGGCATTTCTGGGCATTTAATGCCCTGTGCTACATCTCTCTCCTGTGAATTCCGGGTGTGTTTATCTTAATTTACAGAGACAATTTAAACATCTTCACATGTAATCGTTTTGTCCGCCTCAGCCTAATGATTAGCAGTGTGGAGAAATAATTCAACGATATTTCTATGGCTCATTAGGAGTCAGATATTGCAAGCTCCCAAACTTGATTCCAAATGCCCCGAGGACTCTGGTATTTTCACCTTTGCACCCCATGGAGACATGCACGTAGCCTGTGAATATAAAATAACGAATGGAGAAGGTCATGTTCAGGCTGGGGGAAAACTCGGCCGCATTGCACGGTGGCCCTTCCTGCTCTCCGGGCCCAAAGGGAACCTGATGCGGGCTCCTAGGCACACTGTGAACAGGTGACTGCAGACGCTCTGAGAAGGGGGGTGGGGGGTGGGGGGGGGACTGGGGGAGCAGGTGGGGCAGCAAGACGTGGCACTAATGTCCAGTCATTCCTGATCCTTAATCACAGGAGGCTTCGGGAACAGAGCAGGAGGAGGGCGGCGCCTCAGGCCGGAAAAGACACCCCCCCCCACCCCCCGCCCAATCTTTCGTCTGCAACAACTTCCTTCTTTCGAGCCCGCCTCCTCGTCCCGCAAGCCCCGCCCCCTTCCTGCGAGGTCCCGCCCCTCTCCCCAAGCCCCTCCCACTTGAATCCACACCAATCCCCTTTTCCATTTTCTCCCAGCCCCTCTCCTTCTTCTTCCCGCGGGAGGTGCACCCTTTTCCTTCAAAGCCTCACAAGGAGCCACGCACACGGTATTCTGCAAGTGTCCATCCTCTTCCTCCTCCTCCTCTTCCGGATCCTTGCTCTCAGGAATCCCTTTTGCTCCCACACATTCAACTTCCGCTATAATGTCACGACCAATAGCCATTATTAATGTCTGGTGCCAGACTGCTCCGTTATACCTCCGTTTTCAACAGACAAGTCGAGTCTGCGTCCTGAGGACGAGCGAGGCCCCCCTTGCCTGCGCCGAATCGCAATTCCTTGCGCACTGCAGCGGGGCGCGCTGTGGATCACCCCAAGGGTCGAGCCCCCACAAAAGGAATAGCGCCGTCCCCGCCTGCGCTTAGGGGTCATTCTGCCTTGTTCCAGAACGTATTGTTTCGACTCAAATTATTTCTGGAAACAAGATCATTGTCTGCTGGCTGCATAATTCGGCGTATTCTCCCAAGGCGCCTGGGCTGGGAGCACAGGAGAGGGGCGGGGGTGGTATTAGCAGCTCCGGGCCGGCGCCCGCACACCTCCCCTGGGCCCGTCAAGCTCCCCAGGAATAGAAATCGGCTTCTCAAAGTCCACCCGGGAGAATTCTGTTCCGTTTTCGGGGGAGACGGGAGGACAGCTTTAACATACTTCACAATAGCCACAACTAGGAAAGCAGGTGGAAAAAAAATTTCTAAGGAGAGGATAAACAGGATCCTGAAAGATCTACTAGTAGAAAGTCTTGCTAACAAGCCAGAAGCCCCAGCTGTAAGATCACTCATGTAAATACCTCCCAGGATGTCTTCCCTGATTAAGGATGTGTGAGGGTTATTGAGTTTTGAATTAGATGCACTTTAATAAAACAGTAGAATGTTCTTATCTGATTGCACCTGTATTGATTGTGTTAAAGAGGTCTATCTTTGGATCGGGGTCAACGATTTTACATAAACTTACTAGGGACTCAGAATGGTTATTCCTGTTTTCGGATTCTTGCAGGTTATCCAATTTGTTCGATTTGGGTAATCTAAGGAATTTAAGAGCATGCCTCTCGCTGAAGAGGTTTCTTTTCTTTCTTTCTTTCTTTCTTTCTTTCTTTCTTTCTTTCTTTCTTTCGTCTGTGTTATAGTGTTTTGCGATTACATACTCAGTTGAAGTATTTTTTAAAAGTTGCATTACATAACATGATTTCTTTCAATTGTTTTTAAAGTTGAAGAGGTCCTTTGTACCAATGTAAAATGCATAGTAAGTATCGCATATGAAAATTAGCTACATATCCGAATAAAATGCCGTGCACAATTCAGAATTAAAATGCACGACGTGTTCAACTGATATGCATTCAATAACCGTAAGCTTCAAATGACTAGTGGTGTTGTTTCTGATGCCTTCTAGAAAATCAATATGTACAAGTAAACTCACGGGCAACCTCCTACCCATAAGTGCTGTAAACCTCACTTCTGCAAGGAATGATGTTAACTGAGCTGAAGTTGGGTGCTTACTCAGTTGCCGTATGTATAAACATTGTAAAGACGATCACATAAAATGAGGGCATTAGCAAGGGCATCTGTGAAGCTTTTCTTAAATTACAGAGATGTTCTCCTAACTTACTTTTTCGATTTTACAAATAAAACAAAACCAGCCCCTCGTATTAGAATTGATGAATTCTTTTTTACTTTTTAAATATGTTTTAAGGTTTATTTATTTTGAGAGAGAGAGAGAGAGAGAGAGAGAGCATGAGCAGGGGAGGGGCAGGGAGAGAGAATCCCAAGCAGGCTCTGCATTCTTAGCACCGAGCCTGACACGGAGCTCATGACCTGAGCTATCAAAAGTTGGACACACTGACTGAGCCATCCAGGTGCCCCTAGAATTGATTAATTCTTGCATTCAGCAATTTTTTTTTTGTTTTTTAAGAGGCTACTACACTCTGGCACTGTTGTAGGAAATGGGGACACGCTGGTGAACAAGATAGACGGGTTCCCTGTCTTTATGGAACCAATGAGCTGGTGCGGACGACAGACAACAATGAAACAAGCAAAGAGGAGTGCTGGGGACACTGATGCCGGGCAGGGTTAGGAACAGGTGGAAGCCAGGGTGGGGATCGCTGGAGGGTAGGAGTGTGGTCGTCCTCTCGGAGGAAGTAAGGCATTAGCAGCAATATGGCTGCAGAGAAGGAGAGGGAAACGGTGGAAATGTGTGTGAGAAAACTCAGCAAGCGTGGAGACCAGAGGTTCACAGGAGTTTGCCAAGTCTCGGAAACATTATGGCCAGGAAGGAGTGAGCGAGGAGGGGCCAGAGCGGAAGGAACCGCGAAGGGCATGGTAAGGACCTTTGATTTTATTTAAGTGTTCTGGAAAGCAACTTAGTAATTGGAGTAGGGGTCCAGCACGTTCTCCTTTGCGATTGAAGGTAGCACACTGGCTGCATGAAGCTTGAACTGGTAAGTGTGAAAATAGAAGCGGCGAGATAAATCCAAAGCTGTATGGAGCACTGCTATCGCACAGCTCTCTTCTCCCTCTCTCTCTCTCTCTCTCTCTCTCTCTCTCTCGTACCTCTCTCTTCTCCTTTACTTACTTAATGAACGAATTCAGCACTGTTTCCGGGTGGCAGTGTGGCCCCCCGGACAGCCACGTTCCCCTGCCTTCTTTTCAGGCATCAGATTCAGAAGCCGTCGTGAATTTGCTGGACAGGGAGACGAGCATGGGGCACGCGTCCTACTTGTCCTTCCCGGTTCCTCCCGGGTGCGGTCAGTGATGTGACCTTGACGGCCGGCGGAATGGCGCAGGCAGCTTGGACCGCGGGGTGGCTTTCGGAGAGCAGGGCAGGAAGGCAGAAGGATGCCTGCCTCTGGAATTCCGTGTGAAAGCGTAAACTTCCATTTGCACTGGATTTATGGTGGGCAGGTCTCGTTCTGATTAAGTCAGGGGGTGACAAATGGCTCCATGAGGCACGACATCGCTCGGATGGGGCACAGTGCAGCGGGCGTGGGGGTGGGGGCGGATGCCAACGTGTATTTTGGAGGTAGAATCACGAGTGTTTACTGCTCTGCATCTCTGGGGTGAATGTGACGGTGAGAAGAAGAGACGAACCATGACACCTCCTGGAATTCGGGCCCGAATTACTGGTCATATTGTGAGTGTGGATTGTATACTTGTAATATAAGCACACACTAGCTACTGCGTATGAATCACCTCCGTTTTTTTTTCAGTGCAAACAAGGTCCTCAGCTGAGCGTGAGACACGGCGGGGTGTCAGACGCTTGCAGAGAGAGGGCAGGTGTGGAGAGGGCGTCTGGGAGCCGAGGTGCGTGGATGGAGCCGGGAGATGCACTGAGACAACCTCCCCACCCGGAAGAGTCATTAGATGTTTTCCTAGGCCACAGTCCGCTCATCAGATACGGGTGCAGAGCCGACAGGGTTGGATGCGGCTGAAATGGTGCTTTGACTTGGAGAGGACAGTGGAGGGGTGGACGGTGGAGGGGTGGAGGGCCAAGAGGGCTGAGGACGTTTCTGAGGCGTCGCCCAGAGATTGACCGCGCCGTCTGAACTGGGGGGGGGGGGGGTAGGGAGAAGGCGTGGGGGTGGGATGGACATTGAGAAGGGTGAATGAGAGGGCCCGGGTTAGATGAAGTCGTGTTGGTGTAGACGTACCAGAGGAAGTGAGCCGGAAAGATAAGACCTTGGCTCAGAGATACTTTAATTAAAGATTTTGCAGGGAGTGTGGCTACTGCTAATAAGTACAAGAAAATGGTCCCAGATATGAATGGCAGAAGTGAGAGGAAGCAGGGCGTTTGATGGTCTTTTGCCAAGTGAAAGTCACCAGGGGTGATGAACAGTGCATTGGTGGAGAGAGAGAGAGAGAGAGAGAGACGTGGGCACGGAACTCTGCCCAGGTAGATGATGTCAACACGGAGGGGTGGGATTTGGAATAGTCTCATGACGTGTGCTCAGAGCATCCTGGCGGGCTGCTCTGCTTGGTTTTTCTTCTCTGTTTTGTGGAAGAGAGACAGACAGTGGTTTGGAAAGATGCGCCTCCGGGCCCCGCGGAGTGAGTCACGGAGGAGGTGGCCATGACCCGGGAGGCTTGCGGGGAGACGCGTGGCTTCAGGAGGCAGTTAGATCTGTGCCAGAGCAGGAGGTGGGTGTGCAGATAACAGGGTTCCACACGACGCAAACATATGTGGTAAAAAGAGGAAGAAAAGCAAACAGAACGCGCGTGGAGGCTGACACCCAGAACCCTCTTCAGACCAGCACGTGTGGAAAGCGTCTTCATCGTGGAGGGTGGGATCGGGGCACGAGGCGAGGGGTGAGTGTTCCCTGTCGCGGTTTCCATGGTAGGGACAGCGGATACCAAGGCACCAAGGACCGTTCAGTTCCCACTTCCTCTCGGAGAACATCCGGGCAAGTCAAACCTGGACAGGCTTGGCCAGGAGATCTCTGTTGAACTAGCTCTGCCCTAAACTTTCCCTGTGCTTAAGGAAGAAAGTCACTGGATCCTCACACAGGACACCGTAGTGTTGTTTCTTAGGAGACATCCAGAGACACAGGCGGGTGTGTCCTTTCAGCTTTAGCCCCTAGAGTGTGGCGGTGGACGTGCCCGAGGTTCTTTTCAAGTCTAGGAATCCATATTCAAGCTATTCTTGGAACCCAAGACATCAGAGTGAGGTTTTGGAAAGAGAAATCCTAAGACCCAAAAATGCTGACCCCGGCCCTTCCCGGGCCACGCCTCCCTGGCACATTCTCGCCCTGCCTAGTTTATATCAGGCATTTATATCAGTCACTCAGACCTCATTGAGCCCCTCTTTTACGCTCTCTTGGTACCCCCGTGCTCATTTCTCTTAGGTACTTACAAGATCGTGTCCTTTGTGTTCTTGTCTTTTTACTAGACTTGAAGATTACTATCTTTTATCTTTGCATCTCCAGGACCCAGTAAGTGGCAAAGACTTGAGAAATGCTTATTGGGAGAAAGGAAGGAAGGAAGGAAGGAAGGAAGGAAGGAAGGAAGAAAGAAAGAAAGGATGGATGCCCCAAGATACGTCACACAAGTAGGAGGCGTGGTTTTGTTTTCGGGAACCCAGACATATCCTGCGAGTACAGAGGTTCCGGCATTCTCCGTGTGGCCGGCTACATTTGCCTTCTTCTTCTCCACCTGAGCCAAGCTACCTGCTAGAGGCCATGGAAACGAGGCCAGTCACTGTCGTGGTTGGGACCGCATTTTTAGCACCAGCTGTCCCTTACCAAGTCGAGGGTGAACGTGGGACTAACCAGCCGCCTTATTAATAGGCCCTGCCATAATGCAAGACATTTGTTTATCTACTGAGTCATTGGTGGCCTCTTCACTCTGCCTGCCTCAGAGAATCAAAGGCTGACTAATGAGCATATTTCAGTGGCTTCACGTACACATTTCCAGAATGCTCTTGAGTAGGTTCTTCAAAACCCACACAAAAGAGCCCTAAGTTGTATCGTTAACGCTAAAGAGCACGGGACAGCGTCACCATCAAAGCCGCTCACAGAGGCGTCCCCTCCAGTCACGGCCACCTGCGCAAGCAAGGGCCACACGTGGAACCGAATTGCCCTGCAGTGGGAGGCGACGTTCGGGGATCCTGGCCTCCACAGGGAATGACTCCACGTTGTCAACGGCACATTCGTCCCAAGGCAGCATCCTTCAAATCAGGGAACCAAGGGAAGAAGTTGGTGACGCAATTAAAGTAAATCACAAAGAATTAGGAAAAACAAAACAAAATAGTGGCCTGGGAGCCAGATCAAGAGGGGGGATTTCATCTCATACTTTCACGGCTGTCATGAGGAGACAACAGACAGCCCGGATGTATCTGAGTGTAGGCTCGCATCACATTCCCAAGCCACGTGCAGATGGCAACTCAAATCCCACAGCCACGAACCTGCTGAGGAAAGTCAGTCCCACTGGCTGGTGTGATCCCTGTGGGAGCTGCTGCGGGAAGTTGCTGAGACTCAGCACTGGCTTAGCATGTGCGGATGGGGGTCCCGGGAGCTGTTACAGACCCCCTCCGAGACTTGGACTGCCTCAGCTGAGACCCAAGGCCAGCCAGCATGCCAGCGGGAGGGCAGGACTCACCGCTTCCAAGATTCAGCAGTAATGTGAACACACAGAAGTGTTTCCAGGGAAATGGGAAAAGGAGGAAGAGAGGCTCGTTTGTCCGTGGGGAGCAAGGGGGGACGACGGAGTCCCTGGGTCCTAAATAGTTGCTGTTGGCCGTGAATAGCTGCCATTGACAGCCTGAGGAAAAATACAAGAGCCCTCTTGCATCTAAATTTTGGGTCCGGAGATCAGACACAAAAACTGTTTTGGGAACCACGACGGATCCTCGCCAAAGTTTTTATTTGGTTCACGGTGACATGAGAAAATGATGACAATATAGCAAATATATTCATAAGGCAGTATCTTATTTTTTCTAATTGTCCTTCTCCGCCTTTGGAGTGTTAAAATGTCTTTTCTCTTGCATGATTTCAACGATCTGTATGAGGTGAAAGCCATATCCGTTTGGTCTGACTCAGAATGTTCTTATTGGCTCTCTGTGAGGTGGGCAATCCTTCCAGATCCCCCCTTGCTTTGGGGGTTGTTGCTGGGCGGGAGACCAGTCCCGGACCCGCTGCTCCAGAGGGCAGTCTGGACTGTTCCATTGAAAAGCTTTCCACAGAACCCAAAACTAACCTAGGAACACCGTGTGTCAATTACACTTCAATTTAAAAAAAAAAAAAAAAAAAAGAAAGAAAGGAAAAAAAGAAAAGAAAAGAAAGAAAGAAACCTTTCAACAGAAATTCTTGCAGCATCCAAACAAAAGCCAAGAGCCTGAAGGCAAGTTCCCTTGCGCAACTCGCCCTGCTGTGTGAGTGGGCAAGGGTCCTGGACCCTCTCTTCCGCCCCCTCTCACCCAGGAAACACAACATACACCAGCAGCACTCCAAGGGCTCCTCAAAATGTACCGCAGGGAATCCTGTGCTCTGCTCTTGGGAAGGGCAGTGACATCCCTCATTAGAATGAGAACCTAAGGGTCGGAAGGCAGGGTTTTTGCCCCCTTTATCCTTCCCAGAATGTAAGTCAGCCCAAGATACAGCTCTGAGAGCAGGACACAGAAGATACATCTGCTCATGAAAGCAGGGCATTATGAGTGATTCATGATTAGTGTTCGTTTCGGAAAATGGTCTCCTGAAGACGTCCTCTCTGGAAATCTCTTTGTCGGCTTCCTTTTGCTTCCGTTTTTTAGAGCATCTTGCCCTTCATCTGCCCCAGCTTTTTCTTTTTTCTTTCCCTTTTTAAACTTCCTAACCCGTAGCGTCGTATGTCTCCAGTTGGAAGCATTGACAGTAGAGAAATTTACAGAAATGATGCACATTTACAGCACGACGTAGTACGGAGAACAATGACCCGGTTCCAACAATGGACTGTTGGATCGTAGGCTTTTTTGGAGGCTTAATTTCTGTTGAAATTATCTCCAATATCTTCTTCAGCTCGAAACATCTGACTGAGAATGGACCACAGGTAAATGTGTTTTCTTTACCCATCATCACAGGCGTTCTCCCAGAATCTGGCTTGAACTAGTACCTGTCTGGAGGCGATTCCGTTCGCTCATTCATTCATTCACTCAGCCAATCACTCTTTATTGAACATTACTGAGCCGTTATCACCCGTGTCTTGCAACTCGTGAAAACAGGAAAGCAACTGATGCTCTCTGTGCACGCAGGCCGGCTTTCTCTCCCCCTCGGTAAAGTCTTCGTGCACCTTCCCAAAAAAGTTTCCCCAGCTGTGTTGCGTCTGGACTTTTGTTGTGAAATTTGTAATGCTGTTATTTTTAAATGTTTACACGTCTTCCTCCCTGACTGTAAGGTGACCCGGTCTTACCAGTTCATGTGCCTACAATTCCTTAGGTCGTGCTTGCTAAATTCTAGGTACCGTTCTAGTCAATTTACAGGTAGAGAGTCACTTACCTGACAATTACCCTATCGCTTATTATTGTCAGCTTTACCTTGCACATAAGAAATGGAGACTCAAGGAGGTTAAGTTATTTGCCCAAGTTCACACAGATGATAAGTGGTAGAGACAGCTTTCGAGCCCAGTAGACTGATTTCTAATTCTACACAGTAAATATTATCTACTGGGCCTCTGTACGGCCTTCCCATTTATTGAGTATATTGAAGAATTGATAATACCCATTGGCCTCATAAGAATGTTAGGATGACATAATATGCGATAATTATGCCCCGTATTTAATACGCCCAAAGAGCAGAAAATTTGTAGTGATCTTCAGATTCTGGAATCCTATTTTCATGCATAATTTTAATAGCTTATATCTCTATTTATTGTATAACATCTCACATTATATTAATTACATAACTCTTTGGGAACATTCCATGATAAACTCTTCCACTGAACTGAACATATTTCTTATCTCCTGAGCCCCGTTCTAATTCTCCTTCCAAATCAGCCTGCTAAGTTTAACTTGTAAATACGTTTACACCCGTCCTCCGGATTTAAGTCAGAGGGGAAAAAAAAAATTGCAATTAGGTTGAAAAGGCGTGAATTTGGAAATGAGAAATAAATCTCAAGGTGTAGGCTTGATTGAAAATATTTCAATGAATAAGTGGACAAATTAAAAAATGTGCTTTCAACCTTTATTGTTCACTGAATATTGACTAAATCAATGCTGAACTGTGGGCTGTTCACAGATTAATTTGCCAGTTCAATGTGCAAACTCCTTTGAGGTTTTCTCAAGCTGGACTCGGTCCTCGGTTAATTTCATTACGGTTTGAAGAGACTAGATAAAAAGGAATATGAGTGATCTTTGAAATTAGTGTTTTCCCCCTCCAGGGCTAATCTACAAATCAGACATTATCATTTTTTTGTTTTATCCCATTCCCAAATCAAATAATTCCAGAGACTCCACACTGGCTGAGTTTGAAACAGAAGTCCCCAGGGACCTGAGACTCACAGCTGTGGTTTACTTGCTCCTTCCTCAACTTAGAAGCAGATTCATTAATTGGGACTTAGACTCCAGCCCGGCTCCCATGCGAGGGGCGGGGGGCCGGGGGGGGGGGGCCCCAGAGTCTGGCAACCGCAGGCCTTGAGGAGTTGGACCCAAATACATCAGTACTCTTTTTAAAAGATACAATAGGAACTTGTGAAGATTCCTTTTTTATTGGTCATTTAATTTTCCTCTCTTTCAAGACATTCTTTAGTAATGTGGTCCTCTCAGCATCTTAAATATCTCACAGGCTGTTACAAAGACGCCTTTCAGGGTCCTGCGGAGCTGAGTTCTGTGATATCACAGACACAGGAACTGGGAAACCACAGCATGTTCCCGAGGAAAGACCCACAGCCACAGAGCTGGCAGAGGGCAGCCGCTGCTTCCAGAGGAGAAGATGGCATGAATACATTTGAAACAAAAGGCCGAGTGAGGCCGGCCCCATTTCCCACCGAGAATAAAAAGCTACAATCAACAAAACCACCTCCTTCTGTTTTCTTTCGCTGTTCTTTCCTCTAATCTTCGTGTCAGCCTGGCTGAATAAGCCACACCACTTATTGTATGATGTAGAAATTCTGTGAATCACAGAAATGTGACTTTAGTGGGAAATGCAAGGCATAAGTGGATGGGTCATCCGCCCCAGAAGCCGCTTCGATTGACAAAGTAACCCAGAAGGTGCGTTCGCGTTTGTCCGATGAAAACCTGACTTTTATTTCCAGATGATGTATCCTTGAGACCCCCCAATATTGTATTATTCAACGGCAGTAACATCAACACAGTAATATGGGGTGTCTGCACCCTCCCCTCCCCGAAGAGAGCACACAAACAAAAAAAGTTAGGAAGGCCGAATGAGCTGTCAAGATCCAAAAAATTGAGCAACTTTAAGAAGACATCATTGGGGCGCCTGGGTGGCTCAGTCGGTTGAGCGTCCGACTTCAGCTCAGGTCACGATCTTGCGGTCCTTGAGTTCGAGCCCCGCGTCGGGCTCTGGGCTGATGGCTCAGAGCCTGGAGCCTGCTTCCGATTCTGTGTCTCCCTCTCTCTCTCTGCCCCTCCCCCGTTCCTGCTCTGTCTCTCTCTGTCTCAAAAATAAATAAATGTTAAAAAAAATTTTTAAAAAAAAGAAGACATCATTTCCTGCATCTACATTATCTGTCATTGAAACCAGAAGTTTTTCAATGATTAAGAAGCCACTATGCTACTTAAGTCATTCACCAAGAGAATATAACGAAACCTGCCTCCCAGTGTCTAAAACAAAGATATTTGGAGGCTTGATGCCCTTTGGTATTATGTTTTTATTATTATATATTGCATGTTGTTACCAGATAATACAACTGTTCCATAGCATTGTCACAGTAACTAAAAACCGGGTCCATTCAATTAAACTTGTTCAACAATGAAGAATCCTTAACATCTTTCCCACAGGATAAAAGCAAATTGTAGAAACCCTTTTTCTCTGACGGCGATATTCAACAAAAGGCCATTTCTTTTGAAAGTCCAATTTAATTAAGGGCTTTGAAAAGCAGTGGACATTTTAGAATTTTACTTAAGCCCCCAAACCGCGGCGGAGTATTTGACTTACGAACAATATTAACAAAGCCTAGAAAACTGGCATTGACATCTCCCAAGTTTCCATCTGCTCATTTAAAGCAAAGCCCTGGAGGGGTGCCTGGGTGGCTCAATCGGTTAAGTGTCGGATTTCGGCTCAGGTCACGATCTCCCGGTTCACGGGTTCAAGCCCCGAATCCGGCTGTGTGCTGACAGCTCGGGGCCTGGAGCCTGTTTCGGATTCTGTGTCTCCCTCCCTCTCTGCCCCTCCACCACTCCTGCTCTGTGTCTCTCTCTCAAAAATGAATCAACATTGAACAAATCAAAAAAATAAATAAAGCAAAGCTCTAGAGAAGCAAGGTGGTGGCTTTGTCCTCCCTCAGAGAGCCCACAGACCTTTCTCATCAAGCCATTGAGTTTGTGGCTTTTATAAAATCCCTCCCTGAGGCTGTTTAAAGCAGGCTGTACTCTGTAAAGATGTCTGCAGCTCTCTCTGAAGAGTACCCGTGGGACTTAATTGGCATCGTGGCTCCCTGTCGTCCCTCCTATGGTGGTGGGGCATTTGTTCTGTCCCACTCCCTCACTGAGTCCTGAAACTCCTGACCAAGATGGATTTGAGCTCCTCTGGCCCCAACAGGTACTCTTACCCCCCGCCTTTAAAGGGCCCCCCCCCCCCCCCGCCACCGGGTACTAACTCCTAAGGTCAGGCGTGCCATGGTACAAAAGGTCAGCAGGAAGAGTACTATTGTCCTGTTCTTTCTCTCTGTGTGACCCCAGGAAGGTGCCTTAATCTCTCTGATTTTCAGTTTCTCATTTTTTACAATGGACCCAACGGAACCCACTCCCCGTGTCACAGGGGCCTTTTGAGGCTTAAATCTACTGATCATGCTTGCTGAGCACTCAACCGAGCACCTTGCACAGGAAACAAACAAGCAAACAAAAGTTAGAGTAGCTGAGATTTGGAGACTCGCGATACAAGAATAAAAACTTCGGGAAAGCAACAAGAAGAGGAAAGTGGTGAGCGAGCTGGGGGACGGAAATAGCGGGAAGCATGCAATGACAGAAAGGTTTGTCATCAACTAGTCATACCGCTCTGGAGAAAGCCACGGAGAAAGGATGCTCTCCGTCATCGCTGCCGCAACCCGTGTTCCGAGACGGTGTCTTCAGTGCCTTTGGAACCGCGTGGAGTACAGATAAGTGGCGGAGGGCTGGATGCCGGGACCGTGTGTCTATAACCCAGGACACAGCGTCACTTGGAGGTCTGCGCTCCAAGCCAGGTATGCCTTGCATGCATTTTCATAAGCGTGACACAAAGTGGTCAGTCCCCGCTCGAGGCAGGGGCCCAGAGGTAATGAATGCAGGGCTGAGCATTGCACACGGGGCTCTGCAGAAACCCTGCCCGGCCTCGCCAACACCTGCCAGTCCAGGAAGACAATGCAAGACGCACAGCTCCGAGCGGCGTGAGGCTGACAGAGAACGGACGTGCTGGGAACATCCAACGTCAGCGTATTTCAGGCAGGGGTGAGTTTATAACTGAATGCCAAAGGGCTGGCTATCCAGACTGGGTGAAAAAGGAAAAAGAGAAGACTGGCAATTTCCAGGGAGGCCAAGGGTGCTCAGTGAGTGTGATTCTCAGGGGAGAGGACAAAGTGTGGCTCAGGGTACAGCCTCCTGGGTCACAAAGAATTCTCCTCACTCCTGACAAACTGCAAAGGCCCTGTGGTCAAAGGGCTCAAGAGTGAGTTCGAGGCCTGATTGGCCACAAGGGTGTTTACTAACCCTGCCCTCGCCACTGGGCTTGAGCCGGCGGGGGGATGGGAAATGAGCTGGGGCAAGCTGGACCCATTTAAAGGGCTCCACAGGAAGAAGGTGGCCATGGGATTTCCAGAAATAAAAAAAATCACCTGTCGGACTTGGAGTAGAATTGAGCAAGCCATCACTCTTATGCCCAAACTGTCCGCTAACACAGTCTCCTTTGCGAATCATAGCCGACAGTGGACTATCTGAGGCTGGTCTTCAAGGGGCAGTACGTCCAGGGAGCTCCGAACCCTCTCCGCAGGTACTGCGATGCTCGGGGCGTCTGCCTCCCTGGTGACTTTATCAGGCAGGAGACCCCGCTGGTAGCCGCACAACTGCCCGGGAGCCAGTTCTCATTCTGGGATCCATCCCCTTGGCCCACGCAGCGGGGAGAGCATTGTGGCTTCCGGAAGTTTCCACCCTTTCGGCAGCAGCTAAGGGTTCGCTGCCTTTCCAGGACTCAGGGAGCCAGGGGCAGCCTTTGGGCACCTTAGGCTGGAGAAGCTCTTCAAGACTCAACCCTCTCCCGTAGACAGCACGGGGGAGGAGGAACCTACCATAAATGGTGAAGCCACCAGAGCAAGTTTTGTGACTGGACCTTGGCTTGACCGTCAAGCTTGGCAGTGGGTATGTCTGCTCATCAGTTCTCCTCTGGTTAGCTGATGGTCAAATCTGTTCCAGATTCATCATTTTCAGTGGGAACCGTGAATACCTTGACTGGTGACCACCCTTGTCCTCACGTGCAGAATCCAGTCATGGCGACAGGCCAGCTAATGGCCAGTTCCAGGTGATTAATGCTTTTCAAAGATGGCTGTCTGTCAGGGCACAAGAGAGGGACAGGTGAACTTCTGGGGAAGCCTGGGAAGTCTGACCTGAGAACCAGATCCGGAGCTGGACAGGAAGGACGGTAAAGGTTTGCCCTGTGGAGTCAGCTGCTTGACCTGCCCAAGATGAGGACCAGACAGTCTGCCTTCTCCAGTCACCACCCCGCAACCCTACGAACCACGGGAATGACCGACTCTGCACACACAGGGTTGACTCACGGTGCTGGCGTCCTCTTACGCATCACCTTGTTGGTTCTGTTTTGAACTTGGGTTCTTGCAACGGTCTTTTCTTCACCGATTGACTGGAAACCATTTGAGGTTCCAGGAGGCTGGCATTTGCTCTCCCACCCCTACCACCAAAATGCGTACATAAATATTAATCTGGGAAAAGAGGCGTAAATCAGATCTGACTTCTGTGTCCAGCGATGGCTGGGAAACAAGGGTGTTACGGATGGAAACCACGTTCTCCATTGTGCAGTACAGGGGTTTTTCTTAGCAGAAATAGGGAGGGGGCATTTTCCAAGCGTAAAACGTACGTTCAAAGGAAAGGGAGCGTAATTGATGGAATCTACGGTTTAACTGGAGCAAAGTTGCTTTTTATTTAAAAGAGACTAACTTTTCTTGATGAGCGTTTGACCTCAGTGACACACTGAAGAAATGAGAACGTTCTTCTTGGGAAAGTTCCAGCCCATTTTAAAAACAAAGAAATCCGCGAGGCTGTTTCTTTCGAGAGTCCAATTTAATTATAAGGCCACCAGCACATGACTGCCAGAGGAGACAGCCTCAGAGAACAGAGGATGCCGTATTTTTTAAATGCACAGGGAGGGGCGCCTGGGTGGCTCAGTCGGTCAAGCATCGGAATCTTGGTTTTCAGCTCTGGTCACGATCTCCCGGTTTGTGAGTTTGAGCCCCGCGTCGGGCTCTGTGCGGGCAGCCTGGAGCCTGCTTGGGATTCTCTGTCTCCCTCTCTCTTTGCCCCTCCCCTGGGCCCTCTCTCTCTGTCTCTCTCAAAAATAAATAAACATTAAATAATACTGAAAATGCACAGAACGAGTGCCCACTGATCGGCACCTACTATGTCTCGCTCCTCACAAACACCTGACGAGGAAAGCCGTCTGTCCCCGGGACGGCGAGACCCTTGAGTGATCGCATGAGGTCCAAGTGCCTGTGATGTCTTTCTCTAATAACTAGGCTTTTTCGTTTCATTATTTGTGTGTTTTCGGCCCTCTGACAAGAGTGTCTTTCTGCACAGATTTTTCACAAGGACCTCTTATCCCTAATGCTGGTTTCAGCGTCTCTGAGTGTCGATACCGAACACCGATGAACACGAGCCAAGAAGCTGCGGGGGGCAGCGAGGCAGGGACTCCTTGAGCCCACCCTACACCTCTGTTCACCCGGAACGGCCCCCTCCCCACCTGTGGGGCAGGTCTCAGGTGCCCCGTGGATACCCATCCTCCCCCGCCCTCCACATGCTCTCTGATGGGAGCCCTCTGTCTCCTTCACCGTCAGCCCGGCCCAGTCGGATTTGAACTTTGTCCCAGAGCACACCTTGGGTGTGCTCTCTCTCCATTCTCCGTGCTCTCTGTCCGTTCGTGGGTACCACGCATTAGGGTACATCCAGACTCCTGCCCTCTGTCCTGTGCCACGAGTGGCCAAGGCGATTTGAAGATTTTTACCCGGCGATTTCTTCGACCGTGCTAAGCGTATCGCACACGCTTTTGGGTTTCGTTTGAATTGTGGCTCTGGTGAGTGGGCCTTGCTACCTCGATGCACAGACCAGGAAGCAGGGGCTCAGACAGGCTGAATGACAGGCAGCCCAGGCGTCAGTAGAGTGGGCATGGGGGCTGCCCCCTCGGGCAAGAGCTCGACTCCCAGCCTGGCCAGTCCTCCGGGACCTCTCTTTGCGCATTATGTACGCTCCTTCAACTCCACTGTGTCCCCTATCTCTGATGCTCCGCTCTGCCCCCAAGTAAGCCTAATTTTACCAGGACAAAGAGGAGAAAGCCTTCTTGGGATCCTGCCGCTCTCCCCTCTTCTGTTTTCTTTCGAGGCCGAACAGGTTTGAAAAGGGGTAGAAAACTCCCACCCCCACCTCCTGCCTGTTTGCTTCCTCCTCGACACCCCACTGAAAAGACTATCTCGAAAAGCCCTGGTGACCTGGTCCTGGGGGAACCCCCAGTCCCTGTCTGTGGCTCCGCTCTCTTCATCCCCCCTAAGCACACCTGTCCGGAACTCCTCTGCTCACTCCTCCCCTCAGCTACCGAGGCCATTAAAGTTGACTTTCACAGGGTTCCTGCCCGGAACCGCGTCCCCTTCCCCTGGTCCCCTGCTGTGGGCTCTCATCACCTCTCGCCAGGACCACACCCACAGCTTCTCACTTGTCTCTGACTCCGTCCACTTCCTCTAGGGACCTCAACACTGCTGTTATCACAAGGCTGCGGACGCCCCAGCCCCTCTTCCCCTTCTCGATGCTCGACCACCTCGCCTTCACAAAGCTCGAATGAGAACGTCCCTTCATCCTCTCCCGCCCAACAACACGTCTCAGGCAGAAGAACGCCACAGGTCAAACCCAGTGGGAAGTCTCACTGCACCAAGTCTAGCGTAGAACCTCCCTCACCCGGACAGTTGTACTTGGCCTCACTCCACCTAGACTCGTCGAGAACATGAGGAGATGTCTGAAGTCTAGAAAAGCCTGGAATAGATGGGTGAGGCAAGTTATTCGTTCATCCAACAATCTCTGCTCCAACATAATGGAATTAGCCAGACACTCCTTGAAACTTGAAAGGGCAACTTGGGTTAAGTTGAGCACTGCTTTGACAGACGTAGATAGCCTCAGAATTAGAAATTGTAAAATGGTTTTTCAAAGGTCAGGAAACACTTGCATAAATGTGTCGTGTAAGTTCCTGGTGGAGGACAGGATGTGATGAGCGCCTCAAGCCCGTGCTGCCCACTTGGCCTGGCCGTGTCCCACTCATCCCGAGCCCCTCGTTCTGAGTTCCCGTAGGACCGAGAGAGAGCGGCGCAAGTAGGTGACCGCTCAGTTACGCATTGGCTTGAGATGTTGGACGTTGTACCACGGATGTTCGCTCTGTGACGTCAGCCAGCTTATAACATCCTCAAGTTCAGGGCTACATCCGCTCTCTTTCTGTATGCCCACAAGCCTTATAATTGTACTCATTGAGATATTCTAGACTAGATAACTAATTACACTTCAGAAATCTGACATTTATCTCATTTTAGCCAACCGTATTTTTCACATTCAAAAGAATGCCGAGACCACTCTCTAGGCGGAACATAGGGATACATGCATTATTGATCTGACCCACTACAGGATTTCATGTGTATGTGCAGGTGTGTGTGTGTGTGTGTGTGTGTGTGTGTGGTAAACTAGAATTCACTCTTCCAGAACTGATCCACTTAGAGCTGCATGTTAACAGTCCAAGCCAAGCACGAATAGAGACAGATAAAATCATGCCGAAAATTTCCTAACACCACCAAGAGAAGTCTTTGGAGATAATTTTTGTACTAAGCTTACACAACTATGTGCAATATTAAATCTAAGCCTATTATTCCCCCTAAAACAGGGACCAATTCTTCGATGTGAAAAATAATCACTTATTTTGTCGCTATTATGCATTTTCTATAACGTGACCCGTCCTTTGTAAGTACCTAGAAGCCACGTCAGTGGTTATTTCTTTTAACGATCACAGGAGTTTTGTAAATGCTCCATTGCAAAAAGAAGTGGGAAATGTGCACGTCTTGACACGACTAAAACCTGTGAGCCCCGAGGAAGTGGGAAAGGATCTTGCTCATCTTCCGTAAAGTTTCTAAATACCCATCTCATACATAAACCCCCAAGTTCACCAGTGGAATTTGTCACTCTACTGACATCATTATTCTGTGTTACCTTGTAAATGGCACGTTTCAGAGATCCTGTTATCATTTTGGATAAAGCACCATCACGGTCTCCAGATTTGGCTACAGTGGATCCTTCCAGACATCAGTGAAATGAATTCTGGGTTCATAAAACCATATTTACTTGACAGAAGAGCAAACCACAGAAATCGGGATACGGGGTTGGTGCTGCATGGATGGTCTCCCCAAGAAGATGACCCACTTTCTTCAGAGAAGACTCTTTCTCAGGCAGAATTTTGAGGTTACTTTGCTGCCTGGAAAATTTCTCAGGACAACAACTTCGGCCCTGCAAGTGAGGAAGTAGCCACCCAACACCACAGACGCCCCTGACTCTCAGAACGTGGCCCTTGGTCAGCTAAGGGTGGAAACGGCAAACAATCTTTCAGTCTTTTTTAAAATTTTTTAAAATGTTTTTCTTTCTTTTTAAGACAGAGAGACAGAGCAGGAGTGGGGAGGGGCAGAGAGAGAGGGAGACACAGAATCGGAAGCAGGCTCCAGGCTCCGAGCTGTCAGCGCAGAGCCCGACGCAGGGCTCGAACTCACGGACCGCGAGATCCTGACCTGAGCCGAAGTCGGCTGCTTGACCAACGGAGCCACCCAGGCGCCCCAACAATCTTTCAGTCTTAAACTAATAGTGTCTTCATCCTACTCTTTAAAGGCCGCTTGCTGAAAATCCCAACAGCTTCACAAGTAGCAGACGTCTGAACTCTACAACAATCTCAGCTTGTTTTTTTTTTTTTCTCTTTATTTCCACTCTGAAAAAATAAAACCTTGAACCATAAAGGAGAAATACGGAGTACTAACCTAAGTGCTTGGAAAATCCGGTTAAAGTAGAATCAAGCTTTCCTTCGTCGTACCTGCGGCGAAACGACTCCTTTCGTTGTCATCTTTTCTCTCCCCCTTTACCTCTCTGCTTCGAAGAACCAAGGGCTCTGTGGAAGGTTTGATTGACTCAAAGGACCAAACGTAAAAGATGCTCTCCCAGCAAAGCCATCTGCTGAGCAGCTAGATTCCCCCAGGCGTCTGCTTGCAGCCAATACGACAGAACACCTCCAGGCAAGTTGCCTGACCCAGATGCCTGTGGATGCACTGTTCTCGAACCATCTCTCTGGGATGAAGATTTTAATTTTGGCAAATCGTAAAACCACGGCTTCCGGGGTCTTTCATCATAGGGCAGTTTTTCTTTGTGTCAAATACGTTCCTTTGAATGTCCTCCTTCTTAGGATAAATTCACATTCTCTTTCAGAAACGCCTTACCGGTTACACCCCTTATCATAACCTTTCTTTGCCCTCTGTTTGCACACAATGCAAAATGCCTTGAAAGGCACTTGAAGGATGTCTTTAACCTAGTATAGAAATATCTCCGTAGGTAGGAAAAAATAAAAGAAAATGGCCTCTAGTTTCTGAGCACCCTGTGTTCATCTTTAACTAGAATCCAAAAACAATATAGCTATAAGTCATACTAAGCTGCTGCTGGGGAAAACGGTATTTTACAGAGACTCCGTCATCTGGCTATTGTGTATTAATGAGCGCCTTCTGTATGTTTCCTTGGATGAAAGCTATGATTCACCCCGCAGATGCACACCAAAATAGCTCAAAGGTCAGAAAATGACAAGGAAAAACATTTAAAAATACAAATGCAGATTGATGGTTCCCGAATTCCCGATTCCCGCCCCTCCCATCCCTCTCGACCATGGGGGGCAAAATAACTCCTTGCATTTTCTGACCGAAGCAGCTCCGTTTGAAAAGCTTGCCAGCCGGGATGTCTTAAAATGTTGCTGAATGATTAAACACAAATCCTTAGACGGAGAGAGCTGGTTTGTATTAAATATCCCAGAGCAACGCTGTCTGCCCACACTTGTGCCCACGTCTGGCTGCTGGCTGATAAACGTCGTGGCTTTAAGATATTACTTATTAGCATGCCTGTATATTTCTACCTCACACAGTCACCCAAGGGTGATTGCTATCTGTTAATTGAATTCTGTGCCAGCAACTGTGTCTGTGTGTGCTTGCCATTATAATTTCAAGGATTGCAACTTCATTTCCTATTTACAAATAAGGGCGATAAAAATACAAAGTTTCGTACTGACGCCTTCCCAAGTATGTGATGCGTGTGCACATGTGGGTAAGTAACTACATTTACCCACATGTTATATATATTTTACAGGACGGTGACTCACAGTCATAATATATTTCAAAAAGACACAATTTATTAAACCAAACATTTCTAGGTAGAAACACACATAGCCAACCACTTGACGTTCTCTGCTATCAAGCGCGGCTGGTAAGTGTACCAGATACAAGCAGGCATTTTTTTTTTACACGATCATCAAAACCGACATGGTGGGCAGAATAACCAGTGAACAGGTATGAAACTGTTCATGTAGAAGCCTGTCTTTTTCCATGGATGTAAGAATCAGCCACAGTGATTTGGTTAGCCGTCTTTGCATTTCAGAATGTCTCCTCTGAATCAGACACTGGATGTAAGGAACATTCTTCTCCAGCGAAGAAGAAATCTGGACCCGGGATCAGGATGCCACTTCTTCAGCGGTGCTGAGTAAGGTGAGGAGGCGAGGTCTGCAGATACGTTAGAGTCAAGGATTTCAACCACCCCGATGCCAAGCTGACCTCGATGTCTCCTCATAGGAAGCGAATCGTTTGCTCCAATTTTCCGAGACTCAGCCAGTTTCCGAAAGCACGGCGACCGTTTTCAGTCCTGGAGCTAAATAATATGTCTGCTAATATGGTTGGTTAATCACTGGTAAGAAAGAGAGGTAACTGACTGACTGACGTGACCAATCCAGAGAAAATGTTGCAGACAATACGAACAGCCTGAACGACTTCACCATGTTTACACAGCAGGCGTTTCCCAGTTTTTGGAAGCCGGAAAGAACGGTGTAGGTTTTCCGGGGGCAACTGGTGGAATCTTGACTATTCAAACCACTACCTTCAGTGGCATCCCTAGTTAGGCACCCATGACTCCCAGCTCTGGATGAAACTCTCTCCTTTAGAAGTTCCAAGGAATGCAGGAAGGTCTGTTCTACTCTCTTGTCGTGAGCTTAGAGTGGTCATGGGATCTCCGGTATCTCAGAATACTTGGGTTAAAATCACAATGCCTCTTTACCTCTAGACTGAAAATAGCAAAACAGCACTCAATGAAAAATGAGTAATCAAACGGATGGATGTGGATTTCTAAGGAATCCAATTTGATCAGGAGGGAGTTTCTAATGATAGAGCCTGCCGCCCGCCTCCTTGGCGTCACCGTTGGTCCCCATCTTGGCAGCTCGAGTCCCAGAGAGACGCGGCAGAGGGGACAAAGGCTTGCCTTTCTGCACCCACCAAGCCCTCTCGCTCTCTCTGCCCAGCTCTGAGGATCCCTGGGGCTTCCCGCAGACGTGTGGTGGTTGCCCAGCTGCCTGCGGAGGTGAAGTGCCCCAGACATAGAACCACGCACTTCCAACGTCTAGTACCTTCCCCACAACAGAAGACAAACTAAAATCCCCTTCTCGTACTGCAGGTGATATTGTTAGGTACTGGGGAAAATGTAACGTATTTTTTTTCAATGCCATGCAAATAAAAATGGAAACTCTACTTTGTAATGCACAGATGTAAGCCACGGAAAAGATGAAAACAAAAGGAAACGAAAACATACAAAAGAAAAACCATTACAACCAAGCTTATAAGAATGTGTGGGGAGGGTGAGTGGGGGTGATGGAGAAACAGGAGGAAGACAGGAATACGAGAGAAGTGAGTGTCGTTAATAGAAGAGGAAGATTGAATGGTGTTGGGAGGAGATAAAAACCACAGCATACTTGGCCGTAAATGGAGAGCAAATGACTTACAGAGGGACAGCATCAGTGGTTTACCTTGAAGGTAAATTTAAGATTTCAAAACGTGGGGGCGCCTGGGGGGCTCAGTTGGTTAAGCCTGCAACTTCCACTCAGGTCATGACCTCATGGTTCATGGGTTCGAGCCCCGTGTCGGGCTCTGTGCTGACAGCTCAGAGCCTGGAGCCTGCTTCAGATTCTGTGTCTCCCTCTCCCCCGCCCCTCCCTGCTCGTACTCTGTCTCTCTGTCTCTCTCTCTGTCTCTCAAAAATAAATAAACATTAAAAAAATTTAAAAAAAACCAAAAGATTTCAAAATGTGACAAACAACAGGGGACAGACAACCCAAGCCAAAGAAGCCATGTGAGGAAAGAGAGACCAAAGCAGGAACCCGGGGGGCACAGCGAGCATGCCAGCACTGGTTTGTAGCACACAGGTAGAAAAAAGAGCGAGCTGAACCCTGAGATGGAGGTTGAGCCACATCACAAAAGGCCTTCCCTGACCAGCCATGGAGGTGGATCACATGGTAAGTGATGGGGAGCCTCCGACACTTGCTGAGCAAGAGGAGGCTCAGACTACAGATGTGCTTTCGGAACGGCAGTCTGCAAAGTGTGAAGGAGAGGCCGGGCTTCACATAGACAGCAGACGGCTTACAAGCACGGACCGTTAGCGTGGAGGCAGGGCTGTGCCAAGCAATGCGGTCACAATAATGCTGGGTAAGAAACAACCACGAAATTGACCACAGTACACAACAATAAGTTTACACTTGGGTCACACACTGGCAGGTTGGCTGGGAGTCAGCCGATCTGGGCTTCCGGATAGTTTATGTCCCACTCTCAGGACCGTCGGGCAAGCCCAGACCCATCTCTTCGGGGCAAGGTCATAGATGCACAAGAGCTCAAGCACCGTTGGGTAAGCATATTACAAGCCTCTGTCAAGTCAGACCCATTAAACTCCCACTGACGAAGAAAGTCACCCGGTCAAGTGCAGCATGAATAGAGTAGAGGTGTCTACCTCTCCCATAGAGCCAAGCAAGGAAGAGGGAACAGTCGGAGCGAGAATCCAATCCACCATAAACAGCGTCAAGCCAAGGAGGCGACCTTTGAGACGGAAAAGAGGAAACAGATGTGATGAGTCCTACAGAGGTAACCCCTGAAAAGTCCACCATGATGTCACATAAAAGGTATGATTAAATAGAAAATGGAAAAATAAAAGATGAACACCAGGTTTCAAAGCTGTTCCGGAAGTTATGATTATCTGGAAGCCACAGCCACAAGTACTAAGAAGGAATTAAATTGGGCGAGGAACATAACACTGCTGGGAGAGGATAGCGTAGATGTCCAGGAAGCAGGTCTTGCTGTGTCGCTAGAACTCAAGACGAGAGCTAGGTCGAAAGAGGACTCCACTAGTCCACTGCATAGAGGCTGGACTCGAGGGGTGAATAGGGCCTTCCAGAAAGACACCATCCAGAGAAGAAGAGAGGACAGGCGCCCAGGCGAGGCTTCTGAACGTTGCACCCAGAACTCAGTCAGACTCCACACACGAGGTCATCTCTGGGACTTCCTCTCCCCCATCTTCCAGATCCAGCCACTTTCGAAGTTTTCAACACTCTTTTGCTGGAAGGTTCATCAAACTTTTCCTCAAAGTTCATTTCCACGCCACCTTAGAGTTTGATGTGATAGTATTACATCTCAAGCACGGTAGGAAGCTGTAAATACAGATGCGGGGCTTAGTTGCAAACGCGAAGCTAGAGGGACAGAGCAGGCGTTCCTATAGAGAAGCTGGAGTGACAGGAATTGGCTGAGATCAGCCAAGGAAGAAGGATGTGACAGAGCAAAGAGACGAGATACTTCTGGGGGTGGGTTCCTATGTTTCGAAGGAAGTAAAGGAGAACGGGTTTTAGTGAGCATAGATGGAAAAGTAGGACTGTAGGACTGGAAAAGTAGGATGCTAAGGATTAAGAGATACCTAGGAATGAGGTGATTTCATACGTCGAATATAAACAGAATAGTAGAAGACGGTGAGGTCTGAGGAAAGACGTGCTATGGTAAAGAGGAGGTTACAAGGGTTTTGAGAGACCCTCTCAGTAAAACGACTGTGACAGCCCAACGACATAGACTATGCTCCCAAGAAACTCATGACGTAAGGCACGAAGGACCCAGTGGGCGATCCAGGGAAGAGGAAGGCAGAAAGCAGTAACCAAGGATGTTTTCACATTTTTGCACAATTAAGACAATTCCTTTTTTCTCCCATGGACTCTTCGCGTTTGAAGAAGATGTAGCTCTTCAGCTAACTGTTGACGTGGGGAGACCGGAGAGGAGCGTTCTGGCACTTCCCTTGTGCATCATTGCCCATGCTTCCTTCTCACACATGCAGTCCCACCCTTGCACCAATTCCCACCTAACCGATAACAGTTGGAGATCTGGCTAGTTTTCCAGAATCGTCCAAACCCCAATCAGAAGAGTAACTTTCATTTTCTGTTTCCTTGAAGCTGAAAATTCTTCTGATCCTGTTATTCTGTGCTGCTAGTTGTACACCGTTCGTACCCTTTGAGGCGCGAGCTCCTCCTACTTCCTAGCTGGAGTTCAGAGCGATCTTTCTCCTGACACTTGCATGATGTGGGTCCACAAATAAGCCGCCACAGATTGTTAGGGTGATTCAAGTTGTTGGCTCTCCGCTATATTTAAGTTTTAGGGTGACTGGAATATGCCAACCAAGAGCATGGGAGAGTTAACGCAAAGCTAAATGTTTTGATGTTAAACATAATATCAAATACACCTGTTTAATCAGACATGAACGTTTTCTGTAGAAGATACCAATTTTTAACAGGAACGTCTACCTGAGAAGCCAGACTCGGGGAAATTGTGTGTGTGTGTGTGTGTGTGTGTGTGTGTGTGTGTATAGGAAGGACAACCCTTGCCATATCTTCTCCATGAAAGCAATGGTAACCAGAGCCACCAGCAACCATTTTGGAGCATTTGCTATGCAGCCACTTTACATAGGTCACCTCACTCAAGCTGTTTACCTTTCTGGTAAACTATTAATGCTTGTGAGTCCCCAGAGCAAAATGCCCCCTTCTCGGCACGCTGGTAAACTTATCTTGTCCCTCACCCTCCCTTCCATGCCTTTTCAACATATCTTTTCTAGAGTTGATATAGAATGGTCGTTTCCATGTTCACCACTCCCTGTGGTTATTTTGGGGGCAGGGTATATAATTACAGTTTGTCCAAAAGATTTAGAATCAGAGAATATTAGAATGCAAAAGAACTCAGGAGGCCTCTGCTCTCCCCCTTGTTCTATTGATTAGAGAACCAGGGTTCACAGAGGCTGAGTTGTGAGCTTACAGGGCTAATTACCAGATGAGAACTCCAGCTTCCTGGCTCTAAGTCTAGCACTTGACACATGACCTTTTTATCTCCCCACAGCAATTCTGATGCCCTGGTCCAGACCCCATCTGATCCTGGCTGGGCTTCCAAAGCTGATATCTTTCTACAGCAAGTCTGAGTATGGAAAGAAATCCAACACAAAGTTAGGCAACTCTCAGAAAAGAAGTGAGATCACCCTCACCTGCTTAGCCATCTGCACACCAAGCCATTGGCATCCGTTCACCAGGGCTCTTGCCGGCCTTTGGGAGCTCAAAGAGGTCAACCTTCAGTGCACTAAAATGCCCTGAGACACAAACACATTGCATAGTCCGTAAACCCAACGCTTAATTCTTCTGCTGCCTAAAGTTCCTCTGCCAGATGGAAAATGCGAGCTTCCCTAGCCAGGAGATAGGGAAGCCAAGGCTGGTTACCTAGGAATCTCTCACTGTAATTCTTCTGGCCCAGTAGGTTCTGCTAATTATATACATTCAGAATATGAACATTTTTTTTTTTACTTTCAAAAGTTAAATGTGATTCGATTTCAGGTTTTGATATTTATGTATTCTTTACTGAACATGCGATGTCGCAGTCGACATTAAGGTATCATCTTAGTTCGGTGATTGAGTAGAAGTTTCCGTGAAAATAAATATCCACCTATTTCCTAAATATTTACATAATGAGCTATTTAAATGCAAGAGATTCTAGTATATGTAAACAATTTCAAATAGCATATTTGGGAAAATCCAAAACAAAAAATGTCCACTGTCACTTGCACTGTGTGATTCATAATTTAGTCAAAACATATTCCTAATTCTTATGCCATGAAGAACTGTATGCCATCGTCATAAGCATAATATATTTTTCAAAGCAATTAGAAACCAGTAAAGTGAAGGAGTGAAAACGTAGCATGACAGTGTTGAAAAGTTAAGTGTCCATTATAAATTTTTTGCCTTGAATTAGGTAGCGTGCAACTCCCAGAGGAATATACTTTAAATCATCGAGATCAATCTATTACGGCAAAGCCCGTAGGAAGTGATTGCACACTTTCTTGTGAATTCTGACAAATCACATAGTGCATAGTTTTTGTTCGGAAACATTCAGTGCCGTGTTTCAATTCTCCGTGGTTGTGGAGGGTTTTTTTAACCAACCAATCAAATCAAAATATGCACTCTCAAAATATTTATCGAAATCAAGTGGAGAGAGCCAGCTCAGTAGTGCAGGCTAAACATCACTCTTGTGCTATGACTTCCGCGTATTCCAACTTTACCTCCACTCTTCCCTTTCTCCTCGCTTTTTACCAGACGTGAAAGCGGGAGAAGGGTAAAAAGATGGTGGGTGTGAACGCTTTCTGCTTTTGAGAAGCAGTGAGACCCTACCCACAGAGGAGAGATGCAGAATAGTCTGTGTTTCGTACCTGCCCCATATGAATTACTACCCTAGCAAACCTCTCTTCACACACACATAGCTGAGACCAGTCAGTTCGGGGACAATGAGTGATGCCATCACTGTTGTTGATGGCAAAGACGTGGAGAAGTCTTGGGCAGGCAAAAATACCTTATCTGAGGGTAGACTACTCCCCTCTTGCTCCTTTTTCTCAACCACAATGCCCGGAAATCGCTAAATTACTGAACAGAATGCAGCACCATGGTTTTTTCCATTGGCTTGGGCCACCATAGGACAGCACTGCACAAGCTGAAAGCAAATCAAAATTATAACTGGCCTTGAATGTTTTCATTACTTCCCCACACTCACCTTATTCAAGGGTCTAAGTATTTTGAAAACTAATTTCTGTCAAGAACCAAAGAGCCGTGGTAGTGACTTTGAATGAATAGAAGACAGTGGGACAGCGTCTACTACCTAGTCTTGCGCATGTCTCGTGGTACCAGTGCCACGTTGGGAAAGATGGTGTCCTCCTTTGCAGGTGAAGGGTGAGCCTGGTAAAACAGCTGTATGAGACGAGGACAGATGTGGCAGTTGGGATTTCAGGGTGTTTTCCACTTAAAAAATAGCAGACCTATAAAATTCCAGTATTTTGAAACCAAAAATACACACGCACGGACACATCCACATGCATGTATATGTGCGTGTGTGTGTATTTTTATGTGCACATATATGAATATTCATGTAAGTGGGAGGGGTCCCATTTGCTGTTTCCAACTCTCAGCCATACAACGAACACCATGGGACTGTCATTCCCTCCCAAGGCGGAAACTGAAGACCATCTTTTCGGCAGTTACCTGACAAGATCACATCATTAACAGAGTCCACTCTTTTATAATGGGTTTAGCGCCTCAGTCGTTTCACTGACTGCCTGCCATAGGTGAAAATAGAGCTTTTTTTCCCGGACACACAGGATGTTTTTGACTCTGTACAAGGACAAGGGCCTATCACTCTCCCTGTTTAAATCTCTCAAGTAAAATGCAAATGAACAAAGATGAAAATACAAAAGAGGCGCACAAAGCATTCGAAAGTTTTGAAAGGTTTTGCAAGAAAAAAGAATTATGAAAACAAACACACAAAATGGCTGTAAGAGCTACTTACAGGAAGAAGTAAGAGCTACTTCTTCCAGGGCATACACTATTTTCACAGCGAGCTCTTTTTATAGGAAGCTACACGTTTCAACAGGTTCATTTTCCCCAGTCCATGTCCGAGTAAATCATTCGTCACATCTGAGTGCGTATATTTTGTTCTGGACCCGTAAACCCTAGGGAAGGCTCGCTTTCTTTTTCATTGAAATTCTTCCCCAGTGGGGTTTTTTTTTTCCCTTTCTTGCAAAGTAATTTTATACTGCTGGTGGCGTTGGCAATAATATATTAAAAGTTAAATTTATGTCAACATCCCCAGACCAACTATCAGATGTTGCCATTAACGTTGACATCAAAATCACTAAGAAATTTCCATCATGTAAATTAATTATCAGAATTGTATTGGCATGAATACATAATGACATTCTTCATGCAAATAATTAAAACTATGCCTCCTGAAAACAAATTATAATAATAGAATAAAATGTCATTGCTCTGGCTTCTTGACAACCCACTAGGCTTGGTTTTAGGCACTCAAGACTCTTCAGATTATCGTAAGGAAGGGGAATGAAATGAAAACATGATATTAACGCCAAAATGGAAAGTCTGAGACAGCAAGGGGCCAGGTCATGGTGGTGACCGGGCCACCCTTTTATGGCACCTCCTCGCTGTACAATTATCTCTACCATTATTGTTGAAAAGAATATTACTGTTATTTTATGGCTGCCAATTTTGAGCCTCGAAGGACCTCCCACATAAAAAGGTTGTCATTATTCAAACACTGGTGCGATTCTAGCACACAGCAGGAAAAAAAAATAATTAACCTGCGCGCTCCCAGGTTATCTCTCGTTACCCTACAAAAATGTAATTACTACCCCTCAGTGAGCACAGGGAGAGCCTGGTGACGGAGTTCACCGCTATCTGCCAACTTCCCCAGTAAGAGAGACAGGGCAATGATGGGATTCGGGCTCCTCTGGGGAAAAAATGTCTAACCGCGTCAAATGAATGCGCTAACAGTGTATACAGCAGAGCCCTTGGTTCAATGGTAGTTGCTACTAATTAATAATATTTTAAACAGTGATAACATTGGCTGTGAGGCTAAGTGAGCAGTAAGCAATGAAACCATCAACCTATCTGCACCTCTCCTTTCCAGCTGAATTCTCCCACAGAATCCTTCGTCTACGGAAGATTTAGAACCTTGCCCAAATCCACTTATAATTTGGGGCTCTAATTGGAGGGAAACCAGCAACAACTCACGAGCAGGAGTTGCAAGTAAATCATATAGAAACGGGAGATACAACCATGGAAAACACGGAGCCATGGTGTTATCAGCAGAGGGGGTTGCAGTGGTGGAGGGAGAAAAGGGAAACCGTATCAGCTCCCAGTTCGTGATTCGCACGAGGGCCCGCAATTTAAGAAAAGCATCCTTTACGAAACAAAATCGAGAGTAATTTAAGCAAAGACCTTTCCTACTCTGTCTTTCAGAGGGCCCGTCTACCGACTTGCAGTTGGGATTTGCCAGGTCAACCCAACACGGTTCAAAGAAAGACTCAGAATGTGTCCTTAGGAAGGGATAGACCTGGACCGTAGACCTCGCCTGTCTGGAATAATGAGGGAATTGTTTGCAAACTCTTCCAAAAGGGATGGTCTCCTGAGGTTAGGAGTGTTTAAATCTCCCAAAGGCTTTCTAAGGAACTGTGAATGCCATCTGGTTCAGAACCGGAAGGCCTCGTCTTACACCGTAGTGACTCACAAGAGTCATGAGAATAAATCTCTGGAAACCTTGGAAAAATTGGAGCATTAATTATGATGACACACTCTAACTCAGAAATAAGGGTGATTTCCCCTAAGGAGCTACCTCCAATAAAAAATTATTATGTGTCAAAGCTTCCCCTGAAAACATGAATATTTCCTATAAAATGTAGAGTCCCCCCCGCCATTTACAATAGTAACCGCCCTGTGCATTTTAAGAAAACCAATCATCTAGGGTCACTGTCGATAACAAAAAAAACACACATTTATCTTTCTTCTTAGTAGGCATTATTTTTTTTTGAAGTTTATTTTTATTTATTTAGAGAGAGGGAATGCATGAGCAGGGGAGGGGTAGAGAGAGAGAAAGAGAGAGAACCCCAAGCAGGTTCTGTGCTGATAGCACAGAGCCCGACATAGGGCTTGAACTCACGAACCTTGAGATCGTGACTTGAGCCCAAATCAAGAGTCAGAAGTTTAACCGACTGAGCCACGCAGGTGCCCCTTGGTAGGCATTATTTTTAGTTTCAGCAAGAAAATTAGATGACTTTAGATGACTTACTCTTACATCATGACCTTAAACCCCAGTAAAAGTCACCAGCTCTTGGTAATATTCCAGTTTGGGGCACTCTCCTGGTAGAGAAGAGTAACTTTTACTCTGCTGTCTATCTGCTGAGTTCGAATGACAGCATCCGTGATGACTGGGACCAGCGAATAGGCTTTGTCATGACTGCTTCCTGACAAGGTGGAGAATGGAGTCCAGCCGTGTTACATGCTGGGGAGGAAGAGGACGATGGTGAGGACCCACACAAGAGAGTGGACAGAGAGTCCAACAGACCAAGTCCCACGGGACGTAGCAGAATCGTTCATGTCTAAGGAGTCTAGACAGAGCTCGTCACGGACAGGGTCCGCTTCTGATGGTGCTAAGTGAGGAGACGACAGGACCCCAAAACCCTGAGCCAAGTCGTGCCAGAAAGTCCATTCAAGCAAGAGAGAGAAGAGCAGAGGCATGTGGCTCCCCAGGGATGGGGCGGGCAGAAATCCGGCAGGGAGTTGGCCCCCGTCCAAGAGGGAAAACAGGGCTGTGCCGTGGGCTCGAGGCCCCGGTGGAGGACGGAGGGACCCCGTGCAGTGGTCGGACTCTGGTAGAAAGGTGTTGGCGGCAATGGGCCATGATGGACGTAGAAAAGCAGTGTCGCTCAGCGGATGCTCTTGAGTCTCTAAAGCATGCACAGGCAGGCCCAAGGCCAAGTTCACTCACCATAAAATCTGCTGGGAAGCGGAGAGGCAGGAGTGCTTCCAGTCTGCCTGAGTCTAATTAGTCAGGGCAAAGGAGCATGGCAGCCCAGAGTCAGCCCCCTCCCAGGCCTGCTCTGCGAACGGGGCCCGAACAGAGCATGAACTGACACGTCTGGGTTTGTGTGACACTTCAGCTCAGGCCAGCTAATGAAGCCTGGACCATCTGCCTGGGAACGGAGTGGTGTCGATCTAAGAAGAGTGGCCCCTGCTAATTGGCATCCTGTCTCCGGGCAAGGCTCCCCCAGGATGCAACATCCCCAAAGAGGCAGAATGCGTCCTTATCTTAACCAACACCATTTTCTCTCCTGTAAACACAGAACTCCTTTAAGCCATAGCAGAATAAATATTTACAGTGATGCCTGATTGAATGCATGCAGAGACAGTCTTCTTTCGAGTGGACGCAACTTGATTTTATTCGCTCCCAGCTTCCTTCCTTCCTCCAAAAGTGCGGAGGACATGGAGTTTGGGCGCAGAAACTGAATTAGAGCAAATGCAGAGTCTTCCTCGACATCAGGAATTCCCTTTGATAAAGATAATTTTTGAGAAGCTACAGAGATAATAACAATCACCCAACTTCCCACCAATTGGATTAGTATGTAGTACACTGTCTTATTTACTTTTAGACTTTTTCTCCTATACGTGTGTGTTTGAAAACATAAATTAGTAATAGATTCACATAGCTTCCTCTTCCAAATGAAGACAACATTCCAGTGGAATGTCCTCATTCCTTAACCTATTTACAGAGGAAAATACCACATGCCTCAACAATGAGTCTTTCCAGATGATCTGTGCACCTTTGAGTTTTTGCAAAGGCAAACTCACACTTGATCGTAGCATAGCCAAACTGCTACAAACTTCTCATCTTGCCCCCGTCTGCCCCGACCTCTTCCTTCCTCCTAAAATTATCGTTCCCTGTTGTCTTCTTGACCACCCAAGTTCTTTCGGTTCTTCCTACGAGAGCACGATGTGGCGACACTCCAGTTAAAATGATTTATAGCGTTTCTCTACATTATCTTTGCCTTCATCAAACAATCTTTCAAAGGCTTACTCCGCATGGTATGAACCTCCATCGTCTCCCCGAAAAGAAAACACTTCTTAGAATGAGTGTTTTGTGTGAAGAAAGGCCCACGTCCTTTATTATCCCCGTCCTGGTACGAGAGGCATTTTGTAGGGTTGTTACACTACAAGACTGAAGGACCATAGCTGGGGGAAGAAAGGAATCACACAGGTGACAGCATCTTGAAGTTGGCATCTACCAACTTATACTGTCATTCCTTAAATATTTAGAGATTTTCGAAGTCACTGAAGGTAAACACTCAACTCTGAAGTACGATACGAAGGACATATGCACCACAAAGTATTTCCTCTGCGAACCAGGGACTAGGGCTGTGCCTGGCTTGCATCCCTCATCATTCGTCACCCAAAGACATTTGTTAATGTTAAATATGTTGTCGGGGCAGATAACAAGTAGATTGCTGAGATAATCACAGGGCACGATGGTGTTGGGTATGACAGGGTGTGATGGTAGACTGAAAGACTGGACGTGCCCTCAGGGAAGGCCAGCGGCCTGTGGAGCCTCTCTGAGAGGAAGGACGCATCTGTGGGAGCCACGCGGAGGAGACAGATGGCTGGCGCGGCCTTGTGGGCCCCCGGGGGCTGCCCTGAAGAGGGCGAGCTGCACCAGGAAGGTTCTTGAATTAAGGAGCGAGGTTCTGCACAGCAAGAAGCACAGCAGCATGGTGGCTAGTGTGCCACAGCTACCCCAGTGGTCCCCAGTAAGACGTCCCCGGCTTCGTCTGCACTCCCCACCCCCGTGGCTGTCTAATTGGCCCAGAGAGTGGATCTAATGCTGTAAACCACGAGTCTTCTTTTCTCCTTTCGATAGCAAACTTTTTGGTGTTAGAAGCTGCAAATTTGGTCTCATCAAGGACCTTCCGGTTGCAAGTGAAGAGAAGGGCACTTCAGATGGGTTTAAGACACATGAGGAGTTCCCCAGAAGTGATCTGGAATATTTCCCAGGCCCTAAGGGCAGGTATGTTTCACTCGTGTGTCTGTACGTATGGCAGGCGAATGATATAAAACTGCCAATATTCAATCATTTTACTTTTTTTTTAAATATGAAATTTATTGTCACATAGGTTTCCATACAACACCCGGTGCTTATCCCAATAGGTGCCCTCCTCAATACCCCTCACCCACCCTCCCCTCCCTCCCACCCCCCATCAACCCTTAGTTTGTTCTCAGTTTTTAAGTCTCTTATATTTTGGCTCCCTCCCTCTCTAACTTTTTTTTCCTTCCCCTCCCCCATGGTCTTCTGTTAAGTTTCTCTGGATCCACATAAGAGTGAAAACATATGGTATCTGCCTTTCTCTGTATGGCTTATTTCACTTAGCATCACACTCTCCAGTTCCATCCACGTTGCTACAAAAGGCAATATTTCATTCTTTCTCATTGCCAAGTAGTATTCCATTGTATATATAAACCACAGCTTCTTTATCCATTCATCAGTTGATGGACATTTAGGCTCTTTCCATAATTTGGCTATTGTTGACAGTGCTGCTATAAACATTGGGGTACAAGTGCCCCTATGCACCAGTACTCCCGTATCCCTTGGGTCAATTCCTAGCAGCGCTATTGCTGGGTCATAGGGTAGGTCTATTTTTAATTTTCTGAGGAACCTCCACACTGTTTTCCAGAGCGGCTGCACCAGTTTGCATTCCCACCGACCATGCAAGAGGGTTCCCTTTTCTCCACATCCTCTCCAGCATCTATAGTCTCCTGATTTGTTCATTTTGGCCACTCTGACCGGCGTGAGGTGATATCTGAGTGTGGTTTTGATTTGTATTTCCCTGATGAGGAGCGACGTTGGGCATCTTTTCATGGGCCTGTTGGCCATCCGGGTGTCTTCTTTAGAGAAGTGTCTATTCATGTTTTCTGCCCAATCATTTTACTTTTAACAATGGTGATTCCATAAGGTGGGGTATACATAGCTTTTCTTCTCTCCCTGCTCCCCTCCCCCACAGCCTCTCTTGGGGATATAATATCTCATCGTAAGAGAAAACGCACCACAGGGTAGAAGCACAACCCAATTCCTAGATTCCGAATTCCCCAGGAGAGATAATCCCATTGGCACAGATTCGATCCCCCAGCAAGGGGCTGGGGTTCGGGATGACAAACATGGGGGCCTGTGGCTACTTTTTTCTGAGTACGGCATGTGTGTGTTAGTGCACATGTACACGTGTGCACACGGGTGTGCCCATGTGTGTGCCTGCAGAAGGGTGGACAAGCTGCCAGGGTCAGCGCTTTGATGAAAATGATCTCAGGCAGGAAGCCGGGCCAGGGTAAATTTTAGTTGTACTCATTACTTGCACAAAATACCCGGACCCTGACAGGAACCTAAGAAAAACCGAATCAACGATGAGGATAATGTTTCAGTTCAGTGATTACACCATTTGATGGCTGCGTGTACCCTGAGATGCAGCCATTACCACCCAAATACCTCCCCAGAAGCTCTGTGTTTTCAGGACTAAGTCCACCTTCCTAAGCCCGCCCCGGGAGGCCTCACTTGACCCGACTCCACTCCTCCCTAAGGAACCTCCTCTCCCATCACCTCCAAATTCCGTGCTTCCGTGTGGCAGGCTGGCCTCATCTTCCTCTGCCGCATCTCCCTGAACCTCAGGGCCGGGGACTCCTGACGCATTCACTGCTTTCCCCAGGAAATGCCTTCTTGCTCCTCAGCAGCCCTTCACATTCTCCTTCTTCCAAATTCTGCTCGATCCCAGCCCTCCCCGTGAAGACACTCTTGTCCGCGTGGTAGGACGAGGCCTACTTCACGAAGTGGCCAAGGGCATCCATCAAGGGGATGTATAAACCACGTGCAGAACCGGGGCACGGGGTAACTGGCCGGTGATAACTGCCACTAATGTGATTCTATTATTGATATCGTCGGGTAACAATAATTATTAGCCCCCCCCCCCCCCCCCCGTGACTGTATTTCCCACGCTGTGCTCCATTTTCCGGAGTCTGAAAGCTCTCACTGTCTCTGATCTCTTTCTACGCTGCCCGGCTTTGTTCCCCGGCTGTCTCCTGCCTGTGAGTCCTGTCTTCTCAAGAGCCTGTTCTCCTGAGAGCAGAACCTTGCACTGTGTTTCTCGCCTCCTCATGCAGGGCTGGTTGGCACAGAGGCTCAGTGGCTCCCTAGTAAATGGTTTGAACAACGAGTGAAAAAAAAACAGCGAATAAATAATTTTAGAAAACCGGATTTTGCACATATCACGCGAAGAAGACCCTGAAGGTTAAATAAGAGGAATTTCTAATGGTAGAAGGAAGAGTACACGTCAGCAGCAACAGAAGCAGAGAACGTGGCAATTTATTTTCACGAAGGCTCTTGTATTCAAAGCGTTACCAGACGTTTGCTGAAAAGAGTTCATTGTACCAAGGGCAGATGACGCAATGAAATATTTTAGTCACCTTTTGCAATGGGGGTGAGGCTCTCCTGAGACGTCTTTTGCCGAGCTGAGATCTGGCAAACGATCAGTAGACAAGAAACCAGTGGTGCAGGAAATTCAGAATATAAAACACGCCTCAGAGTTTAACCAGACATGATCGACGCAAGGCCAAGACAAGCTTCTTGAAATGCAATGTCCTGGGGACGAAGGGATGGTAACGGGAGAGGCCAGGGGGCGGCCTCAGTCTACCAGGGCCGCACCCTGGATGAACACCTTCTTTCCGGGGCGCTTGGAATTGAAATTGATTGAAGTCATGCGGGCGTGGTTCCGCAAAGACCCTAAGGGTCAAATTCGTCCTGGAGAAATCCCCACATACACATCATCTCCACATGGCACTAGCAAAGGACACATCGATGCACTCATCTGGGAAAATATTAAAGATTGAAACTTTTTTATGAGTATTGTAAAACACTGAGCTACGTATTCAGCTCTGAGTTCCCTGCGCCTGAAAGAAAGCAGTAACAAGAGATTTGTTTGCTAACTGCCAATGCCCCTTCCTTATCTTTTTGGAAATATTAGTCAACCAAACTACCAATGACTTGGGGTGGGGGGCGGAAACAGAGAAGAGAGACAAGGAACTTTCCTGAATATTTGTATTCAACAGAGTAAGATTTATGCATGAGATGCAAATTACTATGTGTTACACATCTGAGGAAAAACAAATCTTGAATGTAAATGTTTAGAGGGCATATTATTTTTAAATATGAAAGTGGTAAAAAAAAATATGATCAGAGCGTTTGCAACTCCTACTCTGTTAAAGAGAACATTTGAGTGAGTTTTTAAAGTAATTTTTGTCAAAGTTAGAGAACCTGTACCAAACAAAGCATCTGAAAATTAATTATTCTGAAGGAAAAAAAAAAAAGAAAACAAACCAAAAACCAAAAAACCATAGAGTATCTGGCTGTTTTCACTTCTGCAAATCCTTCAGAATAATTAGTTGCATTTTCAAGAGATTTTAGGATCAGTCCTTTCTCTACAAACACTTGGCCATAGATTAACCATCAATCATGCAACAGTCACCCATTCATTTTCAAGGTCCTGTATTGTTTCCTTTGAAATTCAAATACATAGGGTATTGTATTATTTAGCTACCTTGGTCTGATCTCCTCTATAGACTCAATTATTTAGCAAAAAAAACGTGAGACCGGTCAGGAAAATGGAGATCTAATTCTCTGAACCACTAGTAGCTTACTTGGGAAATTACGCTAAATATGAAATTATGTGCTATGTTGGGCAGGGTTGAGCCCAGACGACTGGGTAAAAGGGAAAGAATAATCACTACTATGCAAATAGCACCTGCTCTGTTCTATTATTACGGTTGCAAAGGTGAGGAAACCGAGGCTCTGGACCTAAGTAAGATTTCTGAGAAGGCACGGCTGGTCTGTGGCACACACAGGGTCTGATGCAAACATTCCAACACTCCATCACGCGGAAGAGCAGGACCTACCGTTGAGATTTAGGGGGTGTGTCGAAAACACCGTCTGTCACGCACCCGGGAGAGAAAGGTGCGCTCACACATTTCTTCTACAAATGACGCTTTAAGCACAAATGGCCAGGTGCTGTGCTGAGAACCCTATGTATTACTATCTCATTTAAACGTCCAAGGACCCCAGTGGAGCCAACTTAGGACATGAGGATCTGGGCTGGTTCAAGGTCACAGAGTTAGACGTTTAGGGGAACATGATTCAAACACAAGTCCAGCCAACCCATATTGTTAACTAGAATCCCTTCCCAAACTACTTTCTTGAAAACAGATTTTTTAATGTTTATTTATTTTTGGCAGAGAGAGACAGAGAGAGAGAGAGCATGAGTGGGGAAAGGGCAGAGAGAGAGAGGAAGACACAGAATCCGAAGCAGGCTCTGGGTTCTGAGCTGTCAGCACAGAGCCCGACGCGGGACTCGAACTCACGGACCATGAGATCACGACCTGAGCCAAAGTCGGACGCTCAACCGACTGAGCCACCCAGGGGCCCCACCAAAGTACCTTTAGATTAAAGCAAAGCGTTCCAACGCGTTGATGACAGGCTACGGAGCAAAAAATGGTTGATTCCATGCACATCTGCAAACAGCAATGTCTCCAGCGTGAATAAAGGCTGTCTTACTTATACTGGTGCTGCTCCTTTTCAAAAACATTCTTTTTGTCACTTCCATTTAAACGACTATATTGGGGTGCAATCGATAAGCAGCAAACTGTACATACTTCAAGTTTCCGTTTTGGTAAGTTTTAATTTACGTATATACCCGCAGTCAAGGTGGTGAACTTAGCCGTCAACCCGCAGGCCCCGTGGGTGTGCGACCTGCTCATTGGCACAGGGTCCCACACTCAGAAGGGCCACAGCTCGGCGTGGCTCTCTGCAGTTGGCATCTTGAGGCAAGAGACGCCACATTTTCATTTTGCCTCGAGCCCCACAGAGTACGTAGTCGGTCCTGCGGTCACCCCTCGGTGCTCCCTCATGCAATTTTTTAAATTGCGGTAAAAACACACATAGCATACAATTTGCTGTATTAACCATTTTTTTTAATGTTTATTTATTTTTGAGAGAGAGAGAACAGGGGAGGGGCAGAGACAGAGGAAGACAGAAGATTCAAAGTGAGCTCTGCGCTGACAGCCCAGAGCCCAACGTGGGGCTCGAGCCCACGATCTGTGAGATCACGACCTGAGCCGAAGTCGGACACTTACCCGACTGAGCTCCCCAGGTGCCCCACGTCAACCATTTTTTAAGTGCACAGTCGAGTGGTATTAAGTGAAGTGTTTGTTGTGCAGCCATCACCGACATCCATCCTTGGAACGTTTTCCGCTTCTCAAACTGAAAATCTGACCCCATTAAACCCTCACTCATCGGCCCCCTCCCCCAGCTGCTGGCACCCACCCTTCTCCTTTCTGTCTTTGTGAATTTGACTGCTCTAGGGACCTCATAGAGGTGGAATCATACAGGGACGCCCGGGTGGCTCAGTCAGTGAAGCCCCCGGCTCTTGGTTTCAGCTGAGGTCATGATCTCACTGTTCCTGAGTTTGAGCCCCACATGCAACTCCGTGCTGATGGTGCAGAGCCTGCTTGGGATTCTCTAACTCTCCCTCTCTCTCTCTCTGCCCCTCCTCCGCTCACGCTCTCTCATTCAGTCTCAAACTGGACAAAGAAACTTTAAAAAAAAAAAAAAAGAAAAGACGTGGAATCCTACAATATTTGTCCTTCGGTGACCAGCTTATTCTGGTTAGGATAATGACCCCGAAGTTTCTCCACGTGGTAGCCTGTGTCAGAATTTCCTTCCTTTTTTATTTTTTTATTTTTTTTAAATGTTTATTTATTTTTGAGACAGACAGACAGACCGGGTCAGAGAGAGAGGGAGACACAGAATCCGAAGCAGGCTCCAGGCTCCGAGCTGTCAGCACAGAGCCCGACGCGGGGCTCGAACTCACGAACCGCGAGATCACGACCTGAGCTGAGCTGAAGTCGGACGCTCAACCGACGGAGCCACCCAGGTGCCCCAATTTCCTTCCTTTTTAAAACTCAACAAAAGCTGTTGTATTGGACACAACGCATTTTGCTCATCCATTCATCAGTGGGTGTCTTGTACCCTTCGGGATTTCTTCCTCTTGCCCCTCCTGTCTCCTCAGTCTGTCTCCAGGAATCTAGTCTCTTTTCTCCCCCAAGACATGAGTTTGCATATAAATAGAATCACATCCCTTTGGTTGACGTCTTGTGCTCGGCACAATTATTCTGGGCCGCTTCGTCCGCACGGGCCGGCATGTATTAACAGTTCATTCCTTTTTACTGCTGAGTAGTATTCCATTGTGTGGCTCTACTGGAACTCGGTTTCCGGTTTGGGGCAGTTGCAAATAAATCTGCTGTGAATGTTTGTGTGCAAGTCTTCACATGCAGAGAAGTTTTTATTTCTCTCAGATAAATCCCCAGGACTGAGATGGCTGGATGATACGGTAAACGCGTGTTTAACTTTTTAAGAAACTGCCGAGTGGTTTCCAAAGTATTTGTATCATTTTGTCTTCCTACCAGTTGACCGGAGAGGTCCAGCTCCTCGACATTTTCAGCAACACCTGATAAAGTGAGTCTTTTAAAAAGAAATTATTTATTTGCGGGAGAGCACAAGCAGGGGAGGGGCTGAGAAAGGGGGACAGAGGATGCAAAGCGGGCTCCGGGCTGACAGCAGAGAGTCTGATGCGGGGCTCGAGCTCACAAACCTCAAGATCGTGACCTGAGCTGAAGTCGGACACTCAACCGACTGAGCCATCCAGGGGCCCCTAAAGTTGGTCTTTTTAACTTTAGCCATTTTCACTAGACTTGTCGTCGTATCTCGTGGTTTTAATTGTTCCCAAGGAACTGATGATGTTGACCATCTTTTCATGTTGTTTATTCTCTATATTTTCTTTGATGAAGTTCCATTCGAATCTTTGCCCATTTTTAGAATTAGGCTGCTTCTCTTATCTTTGAGTTTTTAATAAATTATAGGTATAAATCTTTTAACAGATATAAGCCTTGTGAACAATTTCCCTCAGGCTGCAGCTTGGCGATTTACACTGTCGCTGAAGGTCAAGCCTGGGGCTCACCTCGTTCGTGTCTGTGTCTCAAGGATTGCTGTCCCTTGTTGCCTAATGGCCGGTGTTTTCAAAACTCGTGTTACCTATGTTTTGTCTGGTTTTATTGGTTGTTTCTAATGACATAGAAAATTCGGTCCCTATCACTTGGAAACTAGAGTCTGATGTATACTCGCAAAAAGTCTAATGTTGAGATGACCCCAATACATATGTGTTTAAAAGTATTGTTGAATTTTCAGTAAATTTTTGATATGTTTTTTTTTTCGTTTCTGTTTTTGTTTTTGTGTTTGTTTTTGTTTTTTACTCGAATGGTACTTGAAGAATGCGACCATCATTTGGGCATCTAAAAACCTTTTTGGAGCTGACAAAGGATTTTCAGTTTTGTAAGACAAAAATTTAAAGTAAGTGTTGTTTCCAAGCGTCTCCCTCATGCTGAAAAAGTCAGGAAATGTTAGGATTAAAAGGATTAGCTGAGATGTGAGGAACCTTGGAAGAGATCACACTTTGTGCAAATGATACCGTGGAATGAGTTCGCTTAAAAGAGATTTTTAAACAGTAGTCATTTCAGAAAAACTACGAAACATACATATGTCTGTATGTACTTTGGAACAGGTCCTATCCTCGGATATCTCATTGTCACCCACATGAGGCATTGATTTTTTTAAGATTTTTTTCTAATGTTTATTTATTTCTGAGGGAAAGAGAGAGACAGAGCGCAAAATGGGGAGGGGCGGAAAGAGAGGGAGACACGGAATCAGAAGCAGGCTCCTGGCTCTGAGCTGTCGGCACCGAGCCCGATGTGGGGCTCAAATTCACGAACCACGAGGTCATGACCTGAGCGGAAGTCCGACGCTTAACTGGCTGAACGACCCAGGCACCCCGCAATTGATTTTTTAAAACATTTATTTATTTATTTTTGAGCTAGAGTGAGCAAGGGAGGGGAGAGAGAGAATCTCAAGCAGGCTCCAAGCTGTCAGTGCAGAGCCTGACGCAGGGCTCGATCCCACGAACTGTGAGACCACAATCTGAGCCAAAATCAAGAGTCAGATGCTTAACTTACTGAGCCACCCAGGCGCCCACCACTACTTCACTTTTACTTTTTAACTTGCTCCAAGATACCTGGATATGCAACATTACCAGCATGCCCTCCCACAAACGGTAGGCGAGCGGGTAGATTGGACCAAACTTTCGGAAGCACGGTTTGCCCAGATCTGGATCCTGTCTGCACCTGGGGCCTCAGGGTCTTTACTGATCCGTTCTCAGTTTCTGTAGTAGGAATGCCCTTGTGCCATGTTCCTCTTCCCTTGGCCCCTGCCTCTCCCCAGCCCGGCATCCTCTGTCCTACCCCCAGACGTGGGTATCTGATGCTAATAACCTGGCGGTGTCCTTCCATACCTTTTCCATCTTTACGGCATATATATATATATATATATATATGCATAGATAATAGTAAGGTATTCATCCTTGTTTCGGCATTAGTGTTCTAGGACTGCAGTAGGAAATCCCCACAAAATGGGTAGGTTAAAACAGAAACGTATTCTCCGCATAGTTCAGGAGGGCAGAAGTCTGAAATCGAGAATTTGACAGGGTTGGTTCCTTCTGGAGGCTCTGGGGGGAATTCATTCCATGCCTGTCTCCTAGCTTCTGGTGGCTGTTCCTTGTTTGCAGGTGTAATACTCCAGTGTCTACCTCCATCTTTTCTTTGCAAAAGCACTCTCCCTCTGTGTATCTTTGTCCTTGTCTTTTATAAAGACATCCAGAAAATGGATCTGTGGCCCATTCTAAATTCAAGATAATCTTATCTCCAGAACATTAACCCTATCACATCTGCAAAGACGCTATTTCCAACTAAGGCCACATTCCAATGAATGGGAGGTTGGGACTTAGAGATAAGTTGTGGGGGGCATAGGTAATTCGACTCACTTTCATTTCCCTCAAAAAATTGTATTAGTTTGTGTTGTTAAACTCTTCTCGGTCTTGGTTTTATCACCTAATGGTACACAGTGAGATTTCCTTCAACTTGTTGGATACAAATCAATCTCATTATTTTCAGTAACTACATAACAGTTCATTGCATAGAGGTGCCATATTTTATTGAACCATTTTCATATTAATTGGCACTTGCTTTGGGTTTGATTTAATTAAGTATGAGCATTAAGCGACGCAGGGAACATTCTCATGAAGATAGTCTTAGAGTCTGATATTTTATTTCTGTGGCGTAGATTCCTACGCATGGCCCTGGTCTGTCAAAAAAACATATGAGTAGTTTAAATGTTAATAGAAGTTTCCAGATTGCTTTCCAAGTAGGATGAAACAATTCACGTTTCCACCAAAAGTTTGTGAGAGTACAGTTTTCCCACGTCCCAGCCAGTTTGTCCCCGCCCCCCGCACCCCAATCTGGTTGGTATAATGTGAGAGCAAGTACTTGGATTTGAATTTCTCTGACTCCAAGAGACGTGAGATCCTGTCATGGGTCCACAGGCTACAAGATTTGCTGATCTGCAGTCTGTTGGTATTTTTTGTGTATTGTCTCTTGGATTATTTGCATCGTTATCAATTTGCAAGTGTTCTTTACACATTTGTAAATTTTAATCCTTTATCTGCCTTTGAACTTAACCTTTTAATTCCCCTGGAGCACAATGTGGGTTTGGGGGGTGTTATTTTTTTGTTTTGGGGTTTTTTTGGAACGCCATGTTTTTCCTCCCTTTTTTATTCGTCAGTTGACCGTGTTTGGTATCCTTGCCTTACGAAAATGATTTTATTTTTAAGTCGTCAAATATGTTTATTTGATTTACTACAGTGCTTACGAAGACCTTGTCACCATTAAGTCTAACATATCACCAGCCTAGTTTCGTTTTGTGATTTTCACCTTTAAATTTTTACCTCTAAGTCATCAATAATCCATGTAGCATCTTACGTATCACGCGAGACAACATCAAAGGTGACTTTATTTTATTTTTATATTTTTAAGTTTATTTATTTATTTTGAGAGAGAGAGTAGGGGAGTGGCAGAGAGAGAGAAAGAGAGAGAAAATCCCAAGCAGGCTTCACACCGTCAGTGCAGAGCCTGACTTGGGGATCGATCCCACGAACCATGAGATCATGACCTGAGCCAAAATCAATAGCCAGACGCTTAACCAACTGAGCCACCCAGGCACCCCCAAGATGATTTTATTTTAGACAGAGAGAGAGAGCTGTACCTCTGTGGCCATACCTCTCTCTCTCTCTCTCTCTCTCTCTCTCTTTCTTGCTGAATTTATGCCTTTGTCAAGTTCCCATAATGTACTGCGACCCATTTTAAAAGTTTCAATATTGTTCCAGTTTTCCATGCTGGAGTATCTTGGATTTTGTAGATATGAACCCATATCATCAGCAAGAATACTGTTATCTCTTTTTTCCCCCAAGTATTTTAAAGACAATGTCCCTTTCTTTTTAGATTTCCTAGAAACATCGGAAATACAAAATAATAATAATGATAGTAAATATCCCTGTCTTGTTCACAGTCTTAGTGTAAACCCATTTAGATTTCCCCATTTAGAATATCTGCTGTTAGCTTTTTACAAATTGCCTCTTTCAAACGTAAATTATTTCCTCCTAATTGATTTGCTTGTGTATTTTATTGAGGATATCTGCTTCATTTTATCAAATGTCTTTTTAGAATGCATTGATGGGGTCATAATTTCTCTCCTTAAAGAGGGTAATATAGTGAACTGTGTCAAGACATATCCTGACAGCGAATCATTCCTACCTTTCTAAAAACAAAAACAAAACAAAGCAAAAACCAAAACATCTATTTAAGTAAACGTAATCTGGGGGACACTATTGGATTTTGATCGCCAATTTCGAATTCAGAATTTTTGCGTCTATAGTGTGCATCTATGTGATTTGGGTTTTGGTGGTGCACTTACCAGCTTTTACTGCTTCAGTAAGCAATTCTTACATAAAGCGGATCTGTGAGCTCCCGAGTGGGCCTGTAGCTCTGTGGTCCCATCATGCTTTCCCTCTGACAGCCTGTGCGGTCGCTGGTGGAGAGGGTAGGTGCCCTCTTCCCGTGGCCCTCATGCCGACGCTCTCGCATACCCCTAATTTCTGCAGACATCACAGTCCCCCCATTGATACCCACAGACAAGGCCTTTCTGTGCCAGATGACATCATGATTACAAACGCAACAGGAAGTGGCTTCAAAACGGGTCCCTGAACTATACTCCAAGGATCACAGAGCGGACCTGGATCCAGAAGAAAAGTCCAAATACTGACTACCGGATCTGTACGCGTCGAATGTGCTTTCTGAAGAAACTCCAGGGAGGGTACTGAAAATGAGTATATCGGATCAGCGGAGTACGGACCCATTTTAGAGATCAGAAGACAAGGAAAAGGGCCGGTGTTGGGTTCGCACGGCTCTCCGGAGCGCTTGGTGTCCAGGAGCAGGCACTCCCGGGAACCCAACAGACGTTTCCTGAGCACATCCTCGGATCCGCTTCCCAGTGGGTAAGAAGCGGGTCAGCAGTCAACAAGAATTCCTAACCACCTTTCGGAGCCAGGAGGCTGGCGCAGGCTGGCCACACCAAAGCACGGGGAGACCGGCCAGGCTCCCCCTCGCAGCCCCGGAGGCCCCTTCTGATCGGCCTTGACCTTTGCTACAGGGCCGCTTGTTTATTTTATTGAATGGCCCGAGGTGATGCTTCAGCAATGCAAACATGCCAGGCTCTCTTGCTTCTGAAAAGAGAGCCTTCTCCCTGAGCCCGGAATGTGGAAGACAAACACCGTCCCATCTTTCCCAGCTAATGAGGACTCCTGGAATGTGTGAGCTATGGCAACGTGCAGCCAAGAACTGTGCTTGGGGAGGCCCCCACAATGAGATGGCTTCTGAGATCATTAGAAGACGGAATCATGGCAGTGCCTCCGAAAAAGAGCCAGAGAGCGGCGTCAAGGAAGGCCCGCGAAATGGATGCGATTTCCTCTTTGCCTACCCTAAGAAAATTACTTATAATGATTTAGCTGCACAAAATTGGTTCCAAGTGACAAAAATGTTCCGTATTTCTCAACGTCAATTTGTCAGCTGGGTGTTCAGACGTCGTAAAACTCCCTTGCAGGTGGAGACTGCCACGGTGAGCAGAAATAAGTCGCTGCAGGGATCCCGAACGGGTGTCGTCAAAGCACCCCCCCCAGCACCCCTCGCGTGCCTCACTGCCATCTGCCCGGCGTCCTCCCTGGTAACTTTCTTCTCCGTCGAGGAGTAAGTGAACTAGACGTGCGTGAGGCTGTGGGACGCGCTCCTTTGGAAAGGGGCAGAAGACCCAGATTGCACAGGGTCACCGGCACGTCGCGCCTCGTGCCCCAGGGCCCTGGGACCTGCCGGGCTCATCCGGGCACCAGGACGCGGTGGCGTGAGCTTTCACCTCTAGTGGCAGCATTCTCGCCCGGAGAGTCGCGACACCCAGGCGTTTCCTTCCAGGAAGCCACTTTATTCGTGTCCGCGGGGCTCCGTTGGGTTCGGACCCGAAGACCTGAGCCCTGAACGCCACGTGGCGTAGTTTTCTTTCATATATTTTCTACTTCTTTGTCTCCCGTGTAGGGTCACGCGCAAACATGCAGTCTGATTACGTGGTCTCACGTTACAAGGTCATGAGGGATGTTGTCACCTATGGTGTAGCCAAGTTGCCTTGAGGTTTTCTGCTTTGTTTGGCTTTGTTTTCATTCCTTAGATTAGAGAGGGGACCCTGTCTCCAGGTCTGTTGCAGACTCGTGGGCTGCAACCCACGGTCACAATTTTTCAAATTTCAGCAACATCCAGTGATGGGAACATTGCTGACGCACAGGAGGACGTCTCAGGCTGGTGGAAGCCAGAGGAAGGGTGACCGCAAGGTGCCGTGGGGCTGATCTGAGGTTTAGGGGAGCAGCTTCGGCACCACCCACCGGGGTCCTGAGTTCCAAATTACCCGCCATACCTTAGTCGCCCCAGAATGGTGAAAACACAAGCCTGCTGAATGGATGAGAGCTTCACGCTGTTTAAACACATAACAAACTAGTGAGCCTTAGTATTTTTAATTAAAAATAGCACTCATTGTGCTTTCATTACTAGAGCCATGCATGTTTGCGGAAATAAAGATAAGCGAAATTTCTTTAAAAAATTAAAAAGCATCCATTATCTCCTTGCGTGTTTGCGTATACTTATTTCCGAACGGCTCTCTCCCTAGATATCGTCATCGATTTTTCACAAAAACAGACTCGCATTGTCACATCCCTCTGTAAGTCTCTTGTTCACTTAGTAATATATCACAAACCAATTTCCATGTCATAAAAAATTCGTGTAGAGTATCATTTGAACAATAATTTATTTTGTTGTTATTCAAAGGCGATGTGGTTTTATTTCATCCTTTTTCATTACGAAGTTTAGTTTTCAATTTCAACAAGCCGCTGCTTATTTTTTCAAATACGTGTTTTAGTTCTGTGCGTTCGATGTACTTACCAGGGAACTGGCGTGAGTCTGGCTGTAGGCAAGGCCGCCTTACGAAACCCAGTCTGAAGGCAAGGATTTACAACGTTAGCGCCGGGGCAGCTCAGTCGGTTAAGAATCCGACTCTTGATCTCACCTCAGATCATCATCTTCCAGCTTCATGGGCTCGAGCCCCACATTAGGCTCTGAGCTGACAGTACAGAGCCCGCTTAGGATTCTCTCTCTCTCTCTCTCTCTCTCTGCTCCTCCCCCACTCGTGCTGTCTTTGTCTCCAAATAAATAAGTACTTAAAAAAAAAAGGTAATGCCAAACTAAAGATAAAATTATCAGTGCCACTAAGTATCTTAGAGGAAAAGCACAGCAGGCAATAAGCAAGAATAATGGTTCTTGACCAGAAACCTCCACGAAGTAACTTCAGGGACAAGGAAGGGACAGTCAGGCAGGGACAGCGTGTTTCAAGGCACTAGGAGGACCCTGTAAGTGAGGAGCGGAAGATCAGGACACCTGAGAGACAGGTGCATGGAAGAGGGAAGGGCAGCCAAGCCATGTAGTGTGGGGGCAGGTGCTGGTGTGGGTGCAGTGGGGGCACCCGGGGGGCCCAGTCGGTTGGGCGTCCGACTTCGGCTCAGGTCATGATCTCACGGTCCGTGGGTTCTAGCCCCGCATCAGGCTCTGTGTTGACAGCTTGGAGCCTGGAGTCTGCTTCGGATTCTGTGTCTCCCTCTCACTCTCTGTCCCTCCCCTGCTCACACTCTGTCTCTCTCTCTCTCTCTCAAAAATAAATAAACATGAAAAAAAAATTTTTTAATTGACTTAAGGGGACCACAGTTAACAAATAGTTAAGATTTTCCTTGTTTTGTATAAACAATGTTACTTTTGTGTCCACAACTTAGATCAAGAGAAAGAACATTCCACAGCTTCCTCTTGACCCCTTTCCACTATCACTTCTTCTCCAAAGAGAACTGCCGTCCCGACTTCTGGCACTTTGGGTTAGTTTTGACTGCTTTCGATCTTTATGAAACAAAGAGTGGTTTTTAAATTGTAATAGTGTAATATTATATAATGACATAAAATATTTTTATCTTCATCATAATACATTTTAATGACGTTAATTATTACATTTACATAATTGTATTTCATTATAATATATTTTATAGTTCTATAGATTGCGTATTCTTTCGCCTGGTTCCTCTTGCCAAGTTTTAGGACTTTGAGATTCATCTATGTCACCGTGTGTATCATTTATATTGGGGTGGAGTATCCCATTGCATAAATGCACCTTTCCACGTATCAGTGATTATTTTCTTAGCAAAAAATTGGGGAAGTGCGCCTGATAGGCCAAAGGTCAGGTGTTAAGGCATTGGACAGCTATTTCCAGTTGCTCTCCAGGAAAGATGCCCTAATTTATTCTTTCGCCAAATGTGCAGGGTATGTGCCTGTGTCTAATTCTAACGCCATGGCCAACGTCAGATGCCATCTTGATAGACAACAAAAACACTTACTGTTGTGTACTTTTAAAAAATTACACTCTGCTGACGATTTGCACATGCACGATGTGTTCGTAAAAGCTGTTTTGTAGCCTTTTCACCCTTGACAGTATGTCATCAACGTTTTCCTTTGCCCCTAAGTCCACAATACGCCAGCATCTTTAATTAGCAGATGATAATCTGTAATATAGATACGCCAAACTTTACCTCCTGAGAGTCCACTAGATGAAAGGTATCTACACTTTTTGCTTTAAGTGAATTCCTCGCGTCGTAATTTTCCTTAATCCTCATGGCAACAGCATGCATGTGTCTGCTATCGTGCACATTTTAACAGCCAAGAAACCAGGGCACAAAGGGATTGTATACCGGTTCGCCTAATGCTAAAAGTGAGACTTGGAACCCCAACTTGGAGCCGGGCAGGTCTGGCGTCAGCAGCCATGATCTTAACACCCCCAACAGACTGATTTCTTTTAAGTGGTTCATTATCACACGTAACTCTCCTTCAGAACAAAAGGCACGGTTTATTCCCACTGTACTTTCGTGGCCTCTCGTAGATTATAATTGCCCAATAGACGCAACTTCATTTATTTCATTAGAGAAAGGCAATATAAACGAGTAAAAAAAAAACAAAAGCAAGTACGTTAATCGCTGTTTCATTTCAAAAGGTAATGTTTTCGTTTCTTAGGATATTCGCACGGGTAACTGTTGTTTTCTAGCAACAGATTCATGAAGTCCCTCTCATTTTATTTCTGGAGCTCTACACCATGCATCTTGACGGGTTCAAAGCACAGAAATTCTGATACGTTTTTCGGTGCCAACCTCTCGACAGGCCAGACTTCCTCAGCTCAGTTATGATCTGTTACCAGTTTCAGTCGCAGACAAGGCTTTGGTTTGCTGCTTACCTTGCTGTGAGACTGGTTATGGAATTGCCAGAGCTGGTTTCTGGCTTGTTCCTCAACACATTTCTGGGTCTCCAGGATGGGAGATAACGGAAGAGGTCGATTAGTTCATTACGCTGACTGAAAATTCCAGATACGCGAACAGATGTCCGGAAAAACGACCAGCACCATTTAACTGTTAACCACGGGTTAAAAACAGGGTGTTCAGCCAACCTCTTTCAACACAGTAGTAACCTAAATTGCTGTTTTCAAAAGCCACTGCCTTTCCCTGCTAAACCCAATAGCTGTCACATGATTAATGTGCTGGTGTCTTATTAACTGCTCTGTTATAGAAGCTGTACAATTCACAGCCACCCTCACTGCAGAGACCTTTTTGTAAAAACCTAGTTGAAATCATGCTGTTCTGACTGCAGGCTACGGCACCTTCCACCAAAACATCATAAAGAGCAGAGAATTACTGTTTCCAGTAATCCGGGCCATAAATCAACCGGCTCTAAGGGTGGAAAAACATCACGAGTGCTCCCTGCATTCATATTCAAAAGCCGATCTGGAGAATGGCATATTCAGGAAGACTTCCGAGGAGCTGTGTGTTTGGACGCGTGCGAAGGGGAACGGAGGGAGGGGGGAGGGTACGGGGCAGGGCGGACCGAAGACATCTCAGCGCTGGTGAAATTATTCCAAATGCCTGGATCTCAGCACGCCCTCCCTTGCTGTAACAAGATTTGAGACTGTTAAGAATTGCCACCTTATCTGTTTGGTGATCTCACCCCCTGCTTCACTTATCTGGGCCCAGCTGTTTGAGAAAAATGCACCATGGCACGACCTTGATTTCTTAGCGCCTGACCTTAGTATCTAATCAGTTGCATGTCCTGGTAAAGCCACCCAGAGATGTCACCTCGTCCCCCACCCCCCAACCCCCGGGCATCCATGATTCAAAAGATGACGCCTGGGTGGCTCAGTCGGTTGAGCGTCCGGCTTCGGCTCAGGTCGTGATCTCCCAGTTCGTGGGTTCGAGACCCACAGGGGGCTCTGTGCTGACAGCTCAGAGCCCGGAGCCTGCTTCGGATTCTGTGTCTCCCTCTCTCTCTCTGCTGCTCCCCTGCTCATGCTCTCTCTCAAAAAATAAGTAAACGTTAAAAAAAAAAAAAAAGATGTCACTTCGTCCACCCTTTAAGAGACCCTCCAGCCCTACTCAGCATCCCCACTCTGCAGACCTGTGGTGGACCCTTCAAGGGTGAGGGGGTATTGTAAAATCTTGCTTGCCCTTTCCAGTGAAAATAATTTGGATGCTTTTAGGTGAGTCGTAAAAAATGATCTGGGTTCATACTGAGATTTCTGAAGGGAAGCGTCAGTTCGAAAAACATTAACCACCCATGGCTGCTGTGGTGTTTACAAAACACAAACCTTTCCCTTCCGGTAACAGCTAGTTTGAAAGTCCTACAAAACCTAGTAGTGAACACACACGCGCACACGTGTGCACATGCACGAATGTACACGTGTGTGCGTATATACACATGAATATGTGTGTGCATTCACGTGTACACATATACACACATGCACTGTGCACTCACACACGTGTGCACCCACAGGAATACACATGCACTCAGGAGCTCACATATGCACAGGAATATACGTGAACATGTGCACACACATGCAATATACACGCACACCCATACACACACGTGTGCACATGAATTTCATGTTAATTTTATCCTTTTAAAAAGATATTTATTTTTGAGAGAGAGCATGCGAGCAGGGGAGGGGCGGAGAGTGTGGGGGACAGAGGATCCAAGCAGGATCTGCGTGGTCAGCACAGAGCCCGACGCGGGGCTCGAACTCAGGAACCGTGAGATCATGACCTGAGCCGAAGTTGGACACTTAACCGACTAAGCCACCCAGGCGCCCCTCATGTTAATTTTAAAGAGGGTTTTTTGTTGTTTTTTTTTTTTTTTGAAACATCCTAATGTGCTTTCGTGGCCCTTGCTTGGAGTGAAGTCTTAAAATTTCCGAATGATATAAAGAGATGTCAGAGTTATTAAAGTACCCTTATATTAAAAGTGGCATAAAAGGACCTGGAATTTTCTCTCTCTCGGCAACTTTGGAATCAAACTTGCTTCGTTGACAAAGCAATCGTTGCCTGCCAGCCTGGAGGGCTCAACCCGGAGCCTGGAAACCGCCCAAGCTGTTTTCTTTCCGGTTCTGACGCTCTCACCTGGAACAAATAGCTGGCCATCGTGACACCACCCCTGCCCCTGGTGTGTCCGACCCAGGCAAGAAGCAGCCTGGGTATTTTCTTCGCCTGACACTCTTAGTACTAGTTTGCATGGTCCGCTATAACTCAGGTAGGACTGTTGTGCAGTGATTTTTGAGAACGCTCATCTTCTACGTGATCAGCTGTGACGTTGCCTCCAAATTTGAAGCAAAGTCGGGAGACGGCTGATTACCCGCCCCCCTGGCCTCTCTCACCCCCTGGTTTCCCTGCAAAGATGAAATCAGGGAAAAGCAATTCCAGTGAGTGGGCCCGATGCTCTGCGGGATAACGAGGGTTCTGGCGAAGGGTCTGTGGACACGTCTCCCCCCGCCCCCGCCCAACCACAGAGCTGTTTCCAGGTCTCCGAGGGCGGGAGCCCAACAGAAACCACAAATCTCTGGTCTGGGTGCTGCAAGTCTTTGTGGGGCTTCAGGAGGCTGCCACCCTTTCTAGGAGAGAGTCCCTGACCCTCAGCCCCGCGTGAAGGCAGCCTTGCAGGTGGGGAGAAACTGGGGCTCCCGTGGCAAACCCTTCAGGGGAGTTGGCGGCTTCCGGAAGCTGCACGATCCTGACCCCAGGGCACCCAAGCTCTGCTCCTGGTCTTGCTCGGACCCCTTGACCCCCCCAACCTGGGCCGCTCGGTCACCTGTGCTCCACCTGATGTGCTGATGGCTCTGGAAAACCTTAAGCAATGTTTCCATCAGCCCCGCTCTTGGTTTTCTGGCCCAGCTGGCACGGGAGCTTCACCTTGTCACCACGCGGAGCCCTGGCCCGAGGCTCAGAGGCTGCGATGTCAGCGACGGCGGGTGGGGGGGAGGGGGGAGGAAGGGCCCACGGACACCAGATCCCGCTGGGCATCCTGGCCTGACAGAAGCCTCCTGTAGGTGCCCAGGACTTGATGAAGCCCTGTTGCTCTGCTCACAGCAAAATCTTGCGTTTATGACCCAACGTGGTTCTCCCTCCCACAAAGGGATCCGTGGTGCGCCCGCCCCCCACTCGCCCTGGACCCACTGGATGCCACTTCATGCGCCTGCCATCTGAGGTTGGTTTCGACCGAATTAACCCTTCCCCTCACATCCGTTTCTGTAAACTCACACCAGCCTGACTCAGAGGCCAAGATTCTTCCCATGGTGACATTTTAGGGAAGGGTTTGTAATATGTTTCGAGGCTGAGTCTCCGAATTCCTTACGGTGCGAGGCGAGGCCTGTCCCCAAATTTGGGGAGAAACCGAGGGGGGCCACCAGGCCCGTCCCCGTTCACCGCTTCCCTGGGACACACGCTCAGGCCGCGGGTCTGGGGGCCCATCTCCTGAGGGCCCGGCGCGGGGCTGCAGGTGCAGTGGCTGCTGGAGGGCGGGTGATGAAACGCCTCCCACGGAGCTTATCCCGGCGGAAATAATCCCCCCGGGGGAGCGGCCACACGAGTCCACGCAGACTGACAATGCAGAGCAGGCTCCCGGCACGTCCTTCCAGGGAACGGGTTATAGCACGGGGTGGGGGGGGGGTGTTTGAAAGGGGGGGACCCCTCCAAATAGACACGGACCCCAAGGCTGCCCAGACCTGCTCCTCCCTGAATCTCCCAGCGGAGCCCGCCTGTTCCACGCCTGAAGAGGCGACGAATGCATGGAAATGTTAGCCTCAAGCCCTCGAGGACTGTCTGCAGCCCCGTGCAAGCGGCTTCGGGAAGCAAATGGACCTGCGGTGACTTTACATTAATTTCCGGCCTCTAGCTGGTCACGGGGTGTCCTTTGCAGATGCCTACTGCACGCCTTAGGAAGGAGCCCGAAATGCACCTGACCCAGGTTCCATACACTGCCCTTCGGGGGCAGAGGTGACCGGAGGGGTCCTTGCATGAGCTCCAGGGCTCCTCCCGACCCGTCCCTCTTGACAGGAGCCCATTTTCCACCCCAGAATCAATCCGGCGAGGTTGTTAGCGGAGACGGCGCCTCTGGACACGTGCCGGTAACCTAAGGGCAGAGAAGAAGGACGCTTAGAAACTTAGGCTTTGCATTTGGGCCGCAGGATCCTGGCTCCAGGAGGGAGAGCTGCAGGGCGCTTATGCGGAAAGGAAACTTCATTTTAAAATTTGAGCTGTGGGGGGCGCGGGGGGTCAGTCTCGCTTAAATAGTCAAAGCAACAGGTGACGCGCGGCTCTGGAGGCTGATCTGGCCAGGGTGAGCTGTGACAAAGCCAGGATCGGAACCGTTTTAGCACATCCTGACCGTGGATTTGCTTTTCACACCAGGAAGCTTTTAACTTCCATTTCTAAGAGCGAGGACAAGAGGAAGTGAGTAAAGTAACCAGAGGTCTGACCTAAATTGTCAGAGTGAAACTGCTCTGTCTGAGCTCTGTCTCCTTGGGCCCGAGGCCTCAGTCATGACGGGGTGACTGGGTTCAAATCCAAGGTCCTCCTCTCATGAGCTGTGTTACTTCGGTCCAGTTACTTAACCTCTCTGTGCTAGGTTATGGTGGTCACAGTCCCCCCCACCCCCGTTGGCTCATGCCTCCATTTTTCCACCTCCCTGGCTAGTGTCCTCTCCCACTGATTCTGGGCTTGGCCAGGGGATGGCTTTGGCCGATGGGACAATCACCAGAGTGACACAGCTGAGACTTGAGAAGCTCTTGCTTCTTGAGACATGCCCTCTCTTGCTGCCCTGGGCACCCCCCTGCCACCATGCTGGAAACTGTGGACAAGGCCCGGTCACCCTCGTCACCCACCCGTGCCCTAGACGAGCGCAGGAGGTGATCCTGCCTAGTGAACCAGAGAACCCCGGGCTCCATCCGTGGTGGCTGCTGGAAGCCACGAAGTTTTGGGGATGGTTGTTGTACAGAAATCCGTAACTGGCATGTTCTCCAAACCTCCATATCTTCATTGCTGACATGGGGCAATGGAAGTGCTTCCCGCAGAGAGTTCTCTGAGGATTAAGGAAGGTAATGCCTGGCGTGCTGACCTCCAGCGTCTGCTCGTACAGGCCACGTGCACTGCACCTGTTACAATTTTACAAAGCAAGTGTGCCTAACCCTTTCCCTAAGTTTTAAAAACAACCGCTTGGCACTTACGAGAAACACCGACTCTAACGTTTTAACGTTTTCTCAAGGGCCACGAAAGTACGTCCTTTCTCGCCTTCCGTCATCTCCAGGGACGACAAGCGGCCTGGCGTCCAAGGTGGACACTTGGGCAAGTTGGGCGCGCCTCCAGAATGGAAACTCACCTACAAGAGAGTCTGATGTCATTTTCCGGTGGCTCGGTAAATTCAGTACCCAGGACACAAGCTCTCCTCGCCCTCAACGACTCGCCGTTTATCACCAGCTTCCTGATCTCGGGCAGGTCCGGGAAATCCAAGGGGGCTGTGGCCTCCGACAAAGCCTGGCCTGCAGGGAGAGGGAAAGGGGAGACCAGGGCCATGATCCATAGAAAGTTCCCTGGCTAATTAATGACGGACGCCAGAGGGGCAGAAGTGGGTCCCGTCTAGGTCTCTGGAAAGTCAAGGAAGACCAGCGTCGCAGGCAGGTGGTTGCTCGTGTGCTGGACGCTGAGCTCCTGGGTAGGATGAGGAGAGTTCACGCTCTGCCCCTTTACTCGCCTGTCACACGCTGCACCCCGAGGAAATAGGGGTACGGGCCTGGCCGCCAGGGACGCTGAGGGCAATACTAGCCAAGGGGGTGGGGAGCGTGAGCCAGGGTTTGCACCCGGCCTTGCTCCAGTTCAGTCCCTGGCATTCACAGAGGATTTAGCAAACAGAGCTCTAAAACAGAACAACCAAGGACCAGCATAATTGCCCCGATGAAGCTAAGGCTGTAGGGATTATCTTTCTGGTATTAAAAGAAGCTGATAACCACCCCTCCCCCCATAAGGATTATTACAAGAGCCATTGGTAAGATCTGTTCTTTTACAGAAAAACGGGTTTTTGAACATGTTAGTCAGATCGTAGGGCTAAATCTCCCGAGTGCATGGCTAGAAATTCTGTTGGAATGACATTTTTATTCATTCAGGAAGCGTTTATTAAACATTTGCTAAGAATAGCACACCACTGGGAGAGGATGCCGGAAAACTGAGAACGCCGCACCTCCAGGACTCTGAGCGCTGGGGAGATAAGATACGTTGGAGGGGTGCGTCACGGCACGGAGGGCGAGCCAGCCCAGATTCACTCGGAGGGAACAGGAGAGCGGCTAAGGGGCTGGTGCTAAGCGGGTCTGGGGTAGGGCTGGGACAGAAGGGGGGCCCATGGAGTAGGGAGACCTTGTCTTCCAGAATGAGGTGTCTCACGGGGTGGGGGTGGGGGGGTCAGGTGTGGCCGCCGTGGACTTGCCCTGCAGCTGAGACCCTGGTTTTAAGGGGAAACATGGAGGGGCGTCGACTCCTTCCTGTGGCTCTCCAAAGAAAGTTCAGGTATCTGTGCGGGTGTGTGAGTCCACCTCCTATTAAACTAAAAAGAGTTGGGGCACCTGGGGGGCTCAGTCAGTGGAGCCTCCAACTCTTGATTTCGGCTCAGGTCATGATCTCACAGTTGGTGGGATCGAGCCCCTTGTCAGGCTCTGTGCTGATGGTGCGGAGCCTGCTTAGGGCTCTCTCTTCCCTCTCTCTCTCTGTCCCTCCCCTGCTTGTATTCTCTCTCTGTCTCTCAAAATAACCATGAAAAAACTTAAAAAAAAAAAAAAGAAGTAAAAAGAGTTAAGCTTGATTACTGCAAAGGGAATTTTCATTTGTGTTATTCTTTCTCCCCTCAGAACAAACGTTGTTTAAAAAAAAAAAAAGAAAAAATAAGGGACGCCTTGGTGGCTCAGTCGGTTGGGCGTCTGATTCTTGATTTCAGCTCAGGTCATGATCTCATGGTTCGTGCATTCGAGCCCCACCTCGGGCTCTGTGCTGACAGATCGGAGCCTGCTTGGGATTCTCTCTCTCTCTCTCTCTCTCTCTGCCCCTCCCCCACTCTCTTTCTCTCAAAAATAAACATTTACAAATAAATAATAAAATAATATAAACTACAATAAAATAATCAAAAATCAAAAATCCAGTGCAGGCAACACTTAGATAAACTCAACCTTCACAAAGATAGCGGATAAGAGTGGAGTAGAAGTATGTCTAAGAGTCGCCAGCGCCTTCCCTACTGTGTCTGGACCCTACTTGGAAGGAGTGGAGACGAGCCAGGCGTCCTAAGACTGGTGACATTAGCTGCCTTTCATTCCCAAGAGAGCAGAGCAGGCGGCCCAAGTGCCTCGGAAGAACTTTCCATTCTCTTGAATAGCCATCACGTTTAGGCTGCCCGGAGATTACTATTCAAAGGAGTCAAATGCATTTTCAGAGCAATAAGAAGGAATTATCTAATAAACGTTTGTGGATTTGACTTCAATCACATTTTGTATATTACATTTTCTTCAAGGAGAAACACACAGAAGGAGAGCTTTTAAAGATCAAGGCTCCGAGGCCCTGGAAGAGGTTACATGGAGGGACTGAGCCACCCCAACAGCCACTGTCTGGAAGCTCCCCGTGGAATCCTCCGGGGCGCAGAAGGACAGCCTGCGTGTTCCTCCCCTGCCCCCAGATTCTGAGGAGGAGGCAGGGGCCGGTGTCTTCTGACCCAGAATCAGCAGGGCTGAAGTTGAATTTACAAACAGCCTCAAGACACAGCCCCAAGATAGAAGATTTAGGATTGGAGAATTAATTTTCTTTCCCTCCCGAGTAAAGCAGCTCTTTTCCTAAAGCCAAGAACCTTTACAGAATGAATGTACCAAATGGAAACAATCCAGTAAGCACTGCATGACCCTAATAATCCTGATCGTTTTGTGCCACATTTTGCAGTGGCCTAAATTAAACAGAAGAGAATCATGTGACACGGTCCTCCTGAGAACATAGCTGAAGCTTTGCCAGTAGAAGCTCGCTCGTTCCCTGGGGGAGAAACCCGGGCGTTCTCTTCTAGAACCGAATGAGAATAGCACAGCGCTTGGATGCTGGCCGGAGGACTGTTTGGTGAGTCCGAAGTTCCTTAGGTAAAATGATAACGAGTAGCCAGCTACAGAGAACCTGGATCCGGGTTAGACCGGAACACGTCTTTATTAAAATGTAATCTAAACAATTGGAACCTTGCAACTCTTTCAAATCCTGCAACCCGTAAATTTGCTCGTACGGTTTTATGTGTTTTCAAGCACACATTCCCCTTGCTCCGTCACAGTTACCAAACGGTATCCTCTGGATGTGATCCCAGAAGAATAGTTTCAAAGCGGGAAATTTTAAGAGAAAGCAATTGCCGTAAAAATAAGATACCTTTCTTTTCAAACGTACTTTGGTTTTATGAAGAGGGTTTGGTCCCATAATACCCGGATGAGGTCTGTTCACTGTTTTCCCCACAGAATCAGTATCTCACTTGCCTCTAAATCTAGATCAGAACAATTCTTCAGCCTTATTTTCAAGCAATGCACATGGTGAAAACAAAGCATGTCCATATAAACTAAGGAAAAATAATCTTTATAAAATATGAATGAACCTAGGTCTGAACAGAGATATTGATAAGGCTAGCACAAACACTGAACAAAGTACATAGGCTCGAGATGAATTTTAAAAATCACTGACTATTTGAGTGCAAAGTACTGTGTCCCCCCAGCATTTAAAAACAGCAAAAATATTGATAAGTAATCGCCTTCAGTTTTATGTACTATAGTAAAATTAGAATATAGTTGCAGTGAAACGGTCTTCCAAACAAAACTCTTAGAAAAAAATGAGAAAGGAATATCAACGCACTTCCTACACTGACACTCCATGAAATACTTCAAAAATATTAATACATGTGTCACAGAATAAATACCCACAGCCAAATAAGTTTAGGGAAAGCGATCTATGTTGTTTGAAGTGCTCTTTTCCTATTAAAGGCTCTGAGAAGTTCTGCAACAAAGAGTCATATTTAACCCACAATTTGCGAGACTTTCCGGAGGACAACTTTTCTTCCTGCACACCTACCGACACCCCGGAGATTAATTTCTCATAAAATACCACTTCGATAAACAGCCGGTGATTTAAATAGATCAGATCAAGGTCTCTGCCTTTATTGCCCCAACTTTCAAAAGGAAATGAAGCACTACGGAAGAAATCCCTTGAGACTATATTGACTCGTGCTGTTGGTCAAAAGCATGCACTTTCCCACTGCATTGGTTATATTCCGGCCTCCTGGTATCCCAGCTCTCAGGAGGAACCCTCCGGTTTCCATTGGAGATCTGATACCCGGAACCTCCAGCAGGGGGCTGTGTTCACTAGCCCTGACTGTGAAGGGCTTGAAGACCGGTCAAGGTTAAGATGGCTCAACAAATAACAAGCCAGGAATGTCATCTGGCCCATTAGAACACAGCATTATAAAAAAATGGAATCATGGTTCAAGAATGTTGCATGAGAGAAATCTGTGCTCAGAATTTTATTATTAGGTTTTATCATGTGTGCATTTACAAATATAGCTAAGAGATCCCAAAGGGGCAGGGGGATAGAAATCAAGGCATATTTTAATAAAATAGTTATCAAATTGTAAGGCTTACGTTGGAAAATTTAAAAGGACTTAAAAGCTTCCGTACGTGGTTGACAACTCAAGTATGGCAATCTTCTGTCAAAAATAGCGCCGAAAAACAAAAATGTGAAAGTAATGTTGAAAATTAGTGGAAATAAGTGACTTCCACCCAGATGAGGAACAGACACATCTCTTCCAAAACCGTCTCCTTCAACTGAAGAAAGCACGTCGCTTTGGCAGAATCGTACTTTGGCGCAGTTCACATCCATAATCCGGATGATTTTCTCTTTCTTAAACCCCTTCTCCCATTCCCCGATCAACACACGCCTCCCCCAAGACAAAACCAGAACTGAACCAACCCAAAACAAAGCGGAACAGAGTTAAGTGTTTTAAAAGTACGTACACGTGGGGTTGTGAAGGGATAAAAGCATTTGGTTCCAAGTGAAAGCGACACTTTATAAATAGCCCATAAACAACTCAGGTGGTCCGCCCTCTAATTTCCCCATAATCACGTGTAGATGAGTCCGAGGAGGTGACTGTTCTGAAGCCACGGTTTGATCTCATCGTTAAAAAAAAGTCAGCGTTATGTAAAGATGTTATTCCCACATACTCTGTCCCCTCGTTTACTTTGTGTGTTGCCCCAGGACCATGGCTGCCGGAATGGGGTGGAAGGTGCCCTCCGTAAACTCTGTGCTGGGTTGGCAGGCGGGCAGATGTGGGGAAGCTATAATGTCGTGTAAGTCAAGAGCACCAGGAATTTTCCTGCAAGGAGAATCTTCACGGAGGTGGCTCTCAGTCCGGTCTTTTGACTGGGAAGTGTGACCGCAGAGGAGACAATTCCTCTGGGCATTTCTCACCCAACTGGAGCTCTGCAGGTCACAGGGTGGCTATTTCTAGCAGCCACTGGTGAGGATCTGGCTGGAAATAACATGGCCCTAATGATAGGGAGGAGACAGGGCCAGAGAGCTCATCCAAAGCCCATGTCTGCCCTTCTCCAGCCCCTCGGCCAGTCAAACCCGGCATGGGGGGCGGGGCTTGGAGACCCCACGGGATTCTCTGGAGTTGGTGCCACAGAGATGATGGCAACTCAGAGCTGAAAGCAAACTATTCCGTGGGATCAGATCACCACAGAGATTTCAAGCAGCAAGTGCCCTGCCTGAGAGCGAGAACCAGAGGTGGGCTGGCAAGTAACGTAAAAACCAACCCTGACTCAGGGAATACAGCCCTGACTTGTATCATTCATTCGCCAATATCTGCGATATAAATACTACGACCCCGGCCAAGGTCAAGCCATCAAAGCGAGGTCACTGGATGAAGGGTGGGGAACAAATATGAAGACCTGGCCCACGAGAGTGGGGTCTGCACCCAGCACTGAGCCCAGAGTGGGGATGTGGGTTTCCAAGCAGGCTCCAGACTCCAAGTCCAAGGAACGTGGTTAAAACACAAAAATAATCTGGTTTAGGACTATGGGGCCCCATGCTGGAATTACTTCCCTTTATTAGAAATTAGAATTTGATTAGCACGGATATCTAGGGACGCCCGGGTGGCTCTGTCGGTTGAGCGTCTGACTTCGGCTCAGGTCATGATCTCACGGTTCATGGGTTGGAGCCCCGCGTCCGTGCTGACAGCTCAGAGCCTGGAGCCTGCTTCCGATTCTGTGTGTCCCCCTCTGTCGCTCTGCCCCTCCCCCATTCATGCTCTGTCTCTGTCTGTCTCTCTCTCTTTCAAGAATAAACATTAAAAAACAAAACAAAACAGATATCTAAAGAGTATTTGGATGTTTGTTAAATCTTAAAAGCAAAATTATTTTGTATTTTAAAAAGTAGTTTGGGGAAGCCTGGGTGGCCAGTGGGTGAAGCACCTGACTCCTGATCTTGGCTCAGGTCATGCTCTCACAGTTCATGAGATCGAGCCCCGCGTCCGGCTCAGTCCTAACAGCACGGAGCCTGCTTGGGATTCTCTCTTTCCCTCACCCCTCTCTCTGGAAACAAATAAATACACTTAAAAAAAAAAAAAGTAGTTTTAACTATCTTAAGAGTAACTTTTCCGAAGCAAACTACAACTCTCTTTCAGTAATGGAATATGAAAAAGCATCTGTACGTTGATCTCTGCACATTATTTTGACATACTTTGGACAATGTGTACTCGGTAAATTTTCAAGTCAGTTTTTTTTTTTGCTGCCTCTTCTGCCTTACTAGCCGAGTTATCCCATTTTTAGCTTCACCTTTTCCCCCTCAATTTGTTCATACAGCGTTATTACCTCTCGTTCAGAATCTCTACGGACTCTACGACTGGAAGCCGCGGTGCCGAGGGGTGATTCGTGCAGGAAACACAGAGAACCCGGCAGGAAGCACAGAAATGTCTGCCACATCCCTGGCCCACTTACCAAGAACACAGAGTGGGTCTCAGTTAGCTCCATATGTTTCCGTAAGGGTTCCATCGTCTCGCATCTTACTGCCAAGTACAAATGCAATTTCTTCTCATGCCCAAAAGCCATAAAGCTCTTATGTGGACATATCAACTTCAAAGCATTTACATTTCTTATGGATCATATGTGATTAAATCTGCAGCTTGCTGAACAGCGACTATGAAGCTAAGGAAAGACGCAGCGTTGGGAGAGATGCTTGTAATCGCTCTCGGTACAATAGCCAACAATTGGTTTGGGCCAGGAAGAACCTTGATACTATACCTTTTTGGTTTTTTGGGTTTAAAAAAAATTTTTTTAATCCTTATTTATTTTTGAGAGAGAGACAGAGTGTGAGCAGGGGAGGAGCAGAGAGAGAGGGAGACACAGAATCCGAAGCAGGCTCCAGGATCCGAGCTGTCAGTACAGAGCCCGACGCGGGGCTTGAGCTCACAGAATGTGAGATCATGACCTGAGCCGAAGTTGGACGCTCAACCGATGGAGCCACCCAGGTGCCCCTTTGTTTTTTAGTTTTAATCAAGACCCACCAATGACACAGAAATTCATAATAAGCCACCTGCAAATGCCGAGCGTCTTAGATGAGTAAAGTTGAAAACGTTTCAAATTCCCAACCCATTATTTTGCTCTTTATGGTATTTCTGGGTTTATTTCATGACTTCAAACAGTAGTGTGAATGGAAAGAATCAGGTATTTTCGTCTTTGTGCCTCTGAAGCTCTCTAGTGCTCTTAAATACTTTTTGTGCTTGGAAAAAATATTTAGAGTTGCAGATATCCTGAACGTGCCAAAGTGATATGTTCTTTTTCCAGTTTTACTATAAGGGACGGATCTAGACCGATTTTGTGAATTTTAACAATGTGGTCCGGAATAAAATATAAATGTGATAGAGCGCAAAGGATTTTGCATAATCAAAGTGCTATACTGCGTAACTCCAAGAAAATGGAAAATCACTCATAAAAAAAGGGCAAGATGAACTCTATCAGAATACAAAAATAAAGCATGTAAAAATCTAAGCACCAAGGAATTAGTGAAGGTAATTAAATATCAAGAACATTTTCTAAGGAAACACAGAAGCAGATCAGGGCCTAAAAAAACTAGACAACCCATTTAAAGAGGAACATTACAACGAGATAATTAGATGAGTGTATTTGGGAAACATCATCTCTTTGTTCGTTATTTATTTTAACTAAACTTTGAAACAACAGTAAAAATACAAGTGAAAGGTGGTTCAAGGGAGTCCCGCTGTAGCAGCTTAGCCAAAGGAGTTTCCAACGGCCTGCAAAAATAGTAAGGAGAAAATAAGTGAAAAAGAAATGCCAAGAGACAAGCACGCATTGTGTTGTCCAACTTTGGAGCGACCACCAGTGGCATCATCCACAAGGACGGACACGGCTCCTCTCAGTATTTACACAGTAAAAACTAAATCCAACACAAGGGGCTTAACCCGCACTCCTTTTCTCTCTTCCCCTTTTTGAAGCGCGTAATGTAAATTGCACACCTTTAAAGACCCATCAGCAAATGGACAAATCCCAACAAAGGGAGGATCACTGACCACCAGTGTCGAAACAGAAGACGAACTCCACAGTTGTAGCTTCTTCTTTGTGAAACATTTCTGAAAGGCGAACGGGACGGTTTTATGTAAATACAGCCTGTTACACGCAGTTCTGAAAGGAAAAAAAAATGCACGCTATCAACTCACAGTGGATGGTGCTTTTTGGTTGTTTAACACTGCAAGCCAAGCACGGTATCTCAAAAACTCACAGAAACCGGAAACAGGTAACTGCTAATGACATCTGCTTGGTGTGTGCCGAGAGGGTGCGTTGGAAGTTGAGGGGCAAGTGAGGATCAGAGTGACCACTGCGAAACCAGGGTAAAATTTCGGATGGGTTCGCTTCACCCAGGCTGGAACTTTGATCAGAGTGGGTGCGTATGTGTCCCCGGGGACACCGGGTGAATCAGCGAAAGCAGAAGCATGGCATGAATTGCAGGGTTAATGTAAACACATAAGACCTCAGAGTAACATCCGGATGTGACTGCCAACCCAGCACCTTGGGAAATTACAGATATGGTGGAGGACCAAGGCTTTTGTTCTATAAGCCAGGGGAAGGGAATATATGGTGCACCGGGGAGGGCATGTGGCCGATTTGGTGGAGTATGTGGCTACACTGCCAAGATCTGGTTCCTAAAGTCAGTTTGGTACTAAGTACAACATTTTCTGGTGTTGCCATGGCGATGGGGTGTCAAAGTACAGTAGCATCCAAACTAGCCACCCAGACTTAACACTGTGGCCCTCCCACCCCCTTCCATTCTGCCAGCACAGATATCTTTCTGACATAGCCGCTCGGATCATGCTACTTTCTTATGTCAACACAGAAGATGGTTCCAGTGTTTGCTCTGGAGACATAAATATTAAGGTATTTGACCCGTTGGCAACAATCTATCATTCCGTGGTTGGTGCCATGCCCCCCACCCTCGTCCCTGGCTTCCTCCGTATCATCTCCCATCTCTACTCAGCTAACTAATCATCTTCCATTGGCTACTTCCAAATGGCACCTCCTCAGTTTGGTGCCTCGGGTAGAATTAATTCTCACTCTTCCTTGCTTCCAGAGCATCTCACTTGTATAGAAAGATTATCCAGAGTTGAGAAGGCATCACACGGTATTAAAGTTTAGAATATATTATATTTGTATTATTGTTGTTATGTGTCTATCTCGTTAGACTGAGGTCCCTGGAGGATAAGGGCAAGTTTTTTCTCTTTGTATTCCGGAAGCCCACCCACAACACATAGTTAGTGGTTGTTAGCTGAGTAGAGTTTTATATGATTACAAGTTTGGTTACTTAGGGTTAGTGATTTTCCATTTTGCAGACTCAAAAAAACAGACCCAATGCGTAGACTCACCCAGTGAGTTAGCAGCCATTCTACGAAATGATAGGTAGACACAAAGACGTATAGATTTATAGACCCAGATAGACCCAGGGACTTTATATATTTTTTCCAAAGTTCCTGAACTCTCAACTTCCTTTCTGTAAGCAAGGTGATACATCAACAAAACGTGCACTAGAAAAACTTTTATTTGCAAGATTCATCGCATAGACATTCTTATTGGGCTCATTTTTTACATGAGAAAATATTAGCACACAAAAGCCAGACTAATTTACAAGCCTTTCCTTGCTGAATTAACAACAGAGCCACTCTAGAAGCCAAGATTTACTGAACCTCCAAGTTATTCTTCGTCCATTGAACCGTTTTGTAGCTCACTGGAGCTAGACTAAAGGAAGAAAGATCAGGTTGAACGAGCACTCTTCCTGTTACCAGGTACCAACAGTAGGGGACGGCTAGAATCTGCCTCATTCCTGTAGGGTAATGAGTCAACAGTAACTATATACCTCTCACTGATTTGAAGGGAACACATGACAAATGGCCAGGGTACCATCTTTTGGCATAATGTAGGGTGAAGCCAACCGATGTATCATTAAGTGTATCGATATCGAACATCTCTCGTAAAACTCTTGTTAGCTCCAATGCATAAGGATCTTTCCTGAGCACTAGATGCCTTGAAAATTATAGTTTACAGGGGAAAAAATAAAACTTGCCAAGTTATGCATTGAATGTGACAACCTTCAGTACATTTGGATGTTTCTAAGAAATGTTTCCTAAATTACATTTGGATTTTCTGCAGGCTGAGGGAAACAATTTGCACATCATCAAGAGATACATGAAGATTCCAAGCTGTGTTAGGAAAACTTGATAAACATAAACATTCGGTATGCCAAATTTGATGCCTAAGTATCAAAGGAATAGTAGCTTGCTCGTGGTTCTGTATTTACAGTGTCGACTGGGTCAAACCAATGATGGCTATGGTGCTTTCGTTAAAAAGAAGGATGAAAACGGTAGGCAGATTGTGGAATGCATGAAGAACCGTACCAGAGCAAACTGGGGAAAACTGTATGGGGGTACCTTAATCAACGTGAAATCATTGCTCTTTTGAGTTTAATGTTCATAGAAAGCCAGTGCCGAGTAAACACACCTGCATCAACACACACACACACACGCACACACACGCACACCCTTGGCATGAAGTCGTCTCAGAAATGTTGTAACTATGTGACCTTGGCCAAGTCACGAGCCCTGAGACTGGCTTCTGAGTACAAAATGAGAATGGTTACGTCTTCCTCCCAGGACTATTGTGAGTATTACATTAAATAAGTACTTGAGGAGCGCCTGGGGCCTCAGTCAGTTAAGCGTCTGACTTCAGCTCAGGTCATGATCTCGTGGTTCATGAGTTCGAGCCCCACGTCCGGCTCTGTGCAGACAGCTGGGAGCCTGGAGCCTGCTTCGGATTCTGCGCCTCCCTCTCTCTCTGCCCCTCCCACACTCACGCTCTGTCTCTCTGTCTCTCAAAAATAAATAAACACATAAAAAAATGAAGTGCTTGAAAACCCACTGTAACTAGGAAAAGCTTCTTTATAGAGAGGCAATAGGGAAAACAACCAAGTTGATGTAACAAAGTCCAAAATGCGAAAAACTAATGAGATGCTGATAAATGTAAAGGTGTTGACGATCCATCTTGAGTGGCATACTTTTTAATTATGGTACTGTCATTTCTAATTCTTGAACTAAAACTTCATTTCCAGAAAGAAAATGAAAGTCTTATCATTTATACATAAAATGAGTCTCTTAAGTCAGGCTTGGCTACCGGATACCCGTCCCCATGTGACAAGTTCCCGTCGGATCTCCGACCACTTGGGACCCACCTGTCCTGCAGTGACCTCGCCCCACATCTGTTCGTCTGCCATTGAGAGCCACATGGAGCTTCTGTGACCAAGGACAGCAGAAAAGACACTCCTCATCCCCACCAAGGGCAGCACTCAAAGAAAGAGCTTCTGGGGACGTCTGGGTGGCTCAGGCAGTTCAAGTGTCCAACTCTTGGTTTCGGCTCAGGTCATGAACTCCTAGTTTGTGAGTTTAAGCCCTACATCGGGCTCTGTGCCTATGGTGCAGAGCCTGCTTGGGATTCTCTCCCTCTCTGCCTGCCCCTCCCCCCCCCAAAATAAATAAATAAACTTAAAAATTTTTAAAAGAAAAAGAAAGAGCTTCTGGAACTGTCATTTGGTTCACTATTCTCCATGACCATTCTGTCATAGCTCACTTTCTTGTTTTCTTGTTGTTTCTGCCATTTTCATGTTTTTATTCTGTGTGTGTGTGTGTGTGTGTGTGTGTGTGTGTGTGTGTATGTGTGTGTATGCGAACTTAGCTCGTCATTTCCCCCCACGGGCTCTCTACTCCCCCCATGGTTACTGTCCTTTTTCTAGAATCTCTTCCATATCGTCCCCGGCCCCCCGCAGCTGTGTTCCTCTTTCTCCTCTCCCTCCCTCCCTCTCTCTTCTCCCAGGAGGTCGTGGGTGTGGTGACAAGAACTCCGTACTTTGAGGAGCCCATGAAATGTTTTCATTTCATGAAAACATGAAATTTCAAAAGAAAACATGAATTTTTAGATGAACTAAAATGTGTCAATAAAAATTTTAACATCTTCACCCTTTATATCGACAGAGTCATAAAATGTAACTGTTAATATATTGTGTTTCTAGAAGAAGAAATGCCCAGACAATAGTCCCTGAGCCCACAAAACTCATAACATGGCCCTGTCTTCTCCTGCCACTAAACTGCCCAACCCTGTCACTTTTACAGTAATTTTTTTTTACTTTTTACTTTTAAAGTTTTTTACTTTTACAGTAAAACTCACTGTACCATTTTTAAGGTTTTTCTCAACAACAAACTTTTCTGTATTCCCGTAGTGCTTTGAACATATATATCCATTACTGAAATTATGATACTAACATCAGTTATCATTTTCTGAGCCCCAGTGGACTGTGAGCATTTTGCACGCCTAAACCTAAACCTATCTTACTTTGCTTTTCGGGGGATTCGTCGTTGTTTCATATGCTAACGAATCAGCACATGAATCAATCAATAATCAGAGCCTGAGGCTGTGCCCACTGGTGCTTCTCAGTCCCTGGAAAGGACACGTACAACCCACCAGCTGAATCTGGTCGTGAACAGGGAGGGTCTCAAGGGAGGAGGGATGGCCACGGCAGAAAGGCAGGGGTGGGTGGCAAAGCCATCGATGGTGTCACCCACCGGTGGAGGAGGGCGCGATTTCCGAGACCTGCTTGCTGCTAGAGACGTGGGAACTGGAATTGTGAACATTTTTGGTGTGTGAGTTCTGCTCATCCTACATGGCCCGTTGCCAGTGGAAACTTCCACTGACAGATTCTGAGTAGCCGGCTGCACACAAATGAATATGTATTCACGGACACAACGAACCAACCCGTTATTCGCACTCACCGAGGTCTGGTTGGCCGAGGCAACAGAATTCCCAGGAGAAGAAGGAGAGGAAAAAGAAAGAAAGAAAGAAAGAAAAAAAGACCCTGGAGTTATACTCCAGTTATATCATATTAGTGTTCATGGGAAGCCATCCCTGGATCAGAGGGATGTTTAAAATTAAAGGAAGGGAACAAGAGCAAAAGTTAGGAAACTGACCCGGGAGGACAGACCCACATTCCCAACACTTCTGTCATTCATGCAAGCCTCGTCTTCAAGGCCCGAGTCGTATTTCCTCGGTTCTCATTACTGTGGCTTGACGCGGTCTCAAAGCACCACATACGCTCTTGAATTGGATAGGGCACAAAGAAAGTGTGTGTAATGTTGTGGCTGAAAAGAATCCTCAGTGGGGATGTTGAGCTCTTGAACTTAGCAACTGTCTTGCTAGGTGGGTCGGCTCCCAGGGAAAGAAGCCGGCGTCACTAAAGCGGGGCCCGTGTGCCCTTGTCTGCTGGAGAAAACAGTCGCGACTTTACGAACTTGACTTGCAGAAAAAGAAAGTGCTGTGTTCCCTCTAGAACTTTCGGTTCTCACAGCATCTTGCGTGGCCGTAAAATTATATTCATTAACAAAGCCCCTGGGAAAGCCGGCTTGGCCGAGCGGCAGCTGAAAGTAATGCTGTGGAACGAGAGTAAAATCGATCCGAAGGTCTGCGCCATCCCGAGGCCTCGAAGAGCTGAGAAACTAAGCAGCGGGGCTGCTTGGGCCACGGGCCTTGGGGGCCGAGCCCCTTCCCCTCGTAGCCTGGCCTGCCTCCTCGGTGGCCCTCGCCGCAGTCGATGTGACCCAGCCTCCCACACAGAGGACGGCTCTCCCCCGTCAAGGCTTAGAAGACAAGATAAGAAGAAGCAAGTAAATGAAGAGCCTCATCTTGCGGTTCTACCGGAAACCCGAAAGCGGAAACTTCCTTTTCTGTAGCAAACAGCGTGGAACCCTGCGGGTCAGGCATTGCCATCACGTGGGTGGAAGGAACTGGAAATAAATACGGGCTCCACCCACAGAAGCTTGCATGGGAAGCGGGGCTTTGCTGGTGGAGGCGGATGGCAGGTGAGCCGCAGCAGAGAGACCATCAGTCACCGACTCCCGTTCCCAGGCTGGAGGCGGACAGTGACCCTGACCCTCCGTGAGCCCTTCTTCGTCCTGGGTGCTCCCCGGCACGGCCCCGCCTCGCTTCACTGCTTCCTCGCCATGGACCCAGCCTTCTGGTCCGAGGCATAAGTGGGGCTGGAAAACGCACCTAACTTGCTCAGCCACTTTGAGGTCACCCTGTGCGTCGCAGGCTGGCGGCTCCTTGCAGGCCCCGAAGGGCCTCATCTGTGTTCCAATGAGCCCTCTGGAAGGACGATGCTGCTTCAGTGTAGGTGGGAGTTGAGCCGGCGCCCCAAGGGTGTCTATTAATTAGACCAAACACGTCCATTTGGAGGTTGAACTTCTCCGGCTCTTAAACCAGCAATCGCCTAGGCTGGGCAGCGAGAACGCCCACAGGCCTGTCTGGGAGAAGCTAACACAAATGTGCCATCACAGGCCACGTTGAATCCATTTCCTCAAATGACTAGTGTCTTCTCTGAACTCTCCTCTTCGCTCCGGAAATGTTTTCAACATGTGCCCAAGTCCCTTTTTTTTTTTTTTTTTTGAGACCGGTGCAGAAGTAAAACCTCACCTGCGCGAGTGAATGAGTTCTGATGATTTTGTCTTGTTTCGTTTCGTTTCACTCTGGGCGAGAAACCTTCCCTGAGTTGTTCATTTTTGGTTTGTTTTTTTGTTTTGTTTTCTTTTGTTTTGTGGTAATAATACACGGCATTGAGTGTGCACGGACCAAAACCTCTTTTGATACCTGAACCTCAAAGAGACGATATAGAGAAAAGAGTTCTCGCTCTGTAACAGCGTCGTAGGACTTTTGCCAACCTGTCGGGCTACTGGGAAGGAAATTGCGGCCACGTTTTCCACACTTAGCAAGAAACGCGTTGGACGTGCTCCTGCCGAGTAGCATAACATGTCTTGTCCCTCAAGACTGGATCTGTTTCATCTGTGTTTCTCGCTCGCTCCCTGATGGCTCCTGGCTGGGCGCCCAATTCCCACCAACACCTAATAAATATTCACTGACGGTGACAAGTTATGTCTGCCCTGGAGACTGGTCGGTATCCCTGCGTGTCGGATGGCGTTGTCGCCCTGCCACCCACATCACAAATGCAAACAGCAGGTGCGTCTGAGGAGCCACAAGATGAGTGTGTGAGGCCACAGTGCTGGACCCCACCCTTTCTAAAACCACCAGAGCCCAAGGGCTGGCGAGCGACAAACTCCATGAAGGAAGACTCCCCCCTTTTTTTTTTACCCCAGGCAAATCTGCACTTCGATCTGCTAGGGCGTCTAATTAGAATCTCAGAGGCAGCGAAATGACTTCAGATATTTCACAACGCAAATATGGAAACGCACCATCTTTTCTAGTTGAAACATTTTATTGGGGAATTTGGGCAAGTGCCCATAATCTCTGATTCTTAAATATTTCAGATATGACCAGAGTGTATCAGCAATTCTCCCAGGAAGCTAAACTCTTATTTTTATAAGCAGATTATTTTGTTGGAGACGATTACAGTCATTTACTCTCCCTTTAGAAAGCCCCCTGTTTATGGATGTTAGCTAAGCCCCATTAGCACAAAAGGTTGCCTGTCTTTTTTTTTTTCCCCGAGGAAAGGTAAAAACATCCTGTTAATAGTTTTAAACTCTTTAACAACACGACAACAAAGCCCTAAACCTCTCTCTTTGGCGGGGTTCTAATGAAATCGCACTGGAAAATGCTTAACGCGATAGAAATCCCAGGCTTTGAGGGTTTGTGTGTGTGTGTGTGTGTGTGTGTGTGTGTGTGTTTAATTGCCATTTTCCCCTTGCACTGAGGCATTAATCCTTCAAGAATAGAAAACAGACTTGCCAATAACCCAACAGAGAAGGGGCATGGGAGTCAGAGAAGGAAGGAAGCCCCTAAGTGTGGGAGTCTCCCGCCCTCCCTCCCCTCGGAAGCCACTACAGAATCCCGGTCCGGGACGGCCCTGCCCACCTCCCGCCAGGCCACTGGACGCCAGCCCAGAGCAGCATTGGTATTCAAATTAGGCTGCCAATCTCAGCCTGGCACAGCTCTCGGTGGCCTGTCAGTACATGGCTTGAAGAAAAGGTACCAGATCTCAGATCCGGGGCGATCCAGCCAGATTCCCAACCCGCCCGGAATATGTGTCATCAGCTGTAAAGCAACCCGCCCGGAGTGGGGAGCATTTTCTTCTCCAGGGTCTCTGTTTTCATTAAAACCAAAATACCCAGAAGACAATGCATCTCCAACAGAGATTTAAAAAGAAAGAGGAAGGGGCTCCGTGCAGTCAAGCTCCTCATTCAGCCAAACACCGGTTTCTATGGGAACAGGAGCTCCTTTGTGTGGATGGAGCCACATCCCCCTCCCCCCGCCCAATGGACCGGGGCCACTGTCCTGCCATTGTGTTTGTGTGGCCAACTTTTCTTCTGTTTCATTCACTCTCCCTGGCCCCCGTCGGTCCCCGGCAACAACACCCACTGCCACAGAGGAAGAAAAGAAAGGGAGAACTCATAGCATCTGGGCTGAATTAAATCACGAAGCACAAAAACGTCTGGGCAACTGGGAGCCAGCGTTCTGCGCAAGCGACCACAGCCCTCATGTTCCTTCTGATCTCACTTTGAGTCACTTCCTCAAGCAGGTTGTGATCATTTAACTGGTTTCAGGCGTAACACACACAGGACGCATCCGTTTAGAATTAAGCTCTCGCGGGTGTGCGGCGGGGTGGGCACGTTGGCTGCGACGGGAAACTGATCCCGGTGATGGCCCAGACGGAAAAAGGTTAGAGAAGCGTGGTTTCAAACCAGCTTAACTCGGTAACTTTTTAAGGATGTTGGTATAATCTGTTTGAGGGTCTGAGAGAGGGAGGAACTTTTAGAAGGTCATCTCTGCCCGGCTTTGTTGAGGCAGATGCTCAGAGACGGTGGGACCAAACCCCAAGTTCATCTTCTCTCTTTGACTGGATATCTTTAATTTGGCACCTTTTTCTAATTCATGTGAACTTTAAATTAAAAAAGGGAAATATTTATGAATCTATTACTCAGAAGCTGCCGTGCAAAAACATTTTAACACATAAATCCTCGACGTTTTACTAAGTGTCAGGACTTTTTTTTTTTATTAAAGGAAAGGCATATTTCTTAACATTGTTCATAAATCACCACTAAAATATTTAGTGCTACAAGTTCCTTGGCTTTCAAAGACACTCTTTTCTTTAAAAGCTTTACAGCATGCTTCAAAGTCTACCCCTGGCACAGCCCCAATGTTATTCACAGGCAAGCTTTCAGACTCAAAGAGGTTTGCATTTTGTTTGTAAGTATTTATTTGGGAGATCCGCACTTCATTTACTTTAGCAAAGATGAAATGCCAATTTTCATCGTTTAGATTCCAACTTGCAAAAAACCAAACCAAACCAAACCAAACCAGTTTCGCCCATTTCCGTATCACCCCTTGCGATCTTACAGTTTTGAAAGGTAGCTAGAGATATTTGTCGTGAAAGGAGTTATTAAAGATTGAGGGCCATTTCGGGCCTTAGTGAATCAGAAATGCGATGTGTCCATAAGGCCGGAACCCATCTTTCAATCCACCATTTCCCCCACTCGCCCTCCGCATGGATGCAATCTCTCTCTATCGCCAAGATGTTAGGACATCGGCAGTCTGTAGGGGTTCTACATTCTCACAGCTGCTCTCTCCCGCAGAATCTCATGGGATTCTCTGAAAACATTAGTTCGCAAAATGTTAAGGGGACTGAACATCCTGACCGGGTCCTTCCTTCTACTTTCCAGGGCCACATGAATTAGTCTGCTCTTTTTGGTTTTCTCTTCTCTTCTTTTCTTCTTTTTTTTTTTTTTTCTCCTCCCCCCTCCTCTTTTTTGTTTTCCCTTCTCCTCTTTTCTTTCTCTACGTACCTTCCCAGACTGAAGCATTCAGGATGGCCCTGAGGCCCAGGGACTTCTCTGTCAATAATTAGTAAGAGCTCTGCTCCGCCCACATCCCTGGGAAAAGAATAGCTATGTCCATTATTCTGCAAACCCAAGTATTTTTCATGGCCCCAGTCAAGAACACAGAAGGCGACGTCACCCACCTGATTGGCTGACATCATTCTCCACCTGACTGTGTTTCTATGGATGAGGATTGCGGAATTAAATAGGCATGGCCGGCACCTTCGTGGAGATCCCATTCCAGTGCAGAGAGGCAGATTAGCAAAGAATTAAAGGGGTATTTGTTAAAGCACAGGTATGTTAAGTCAGTGTTTTTACACAGGGCCCTGCTTTCCCCCCTTCCAACGCCAAAGACAAAGAAAGTGTCTCCAGAGTAGAAGGCCCTGGTGTGCTGGGTCCTTCTTCCCTCTCCCTTCAGGCACCATTTCTCCCTTCTCTGTGGCTCCTGGCTCTGTTGCCTCTGCTTTGAAATATGGGTAGGTCTCCAAAGATCTTGAAGTGTTTCCACCGGGCTTGGCTGCATCCTTTGCCTACCTCCTCCTGCCACACGCCATAAAATCGCCCCACAGAAAGGTCAGAAAGGTCAGAGCTACCTGGTGATGGCCGTCGCAGTGTCTCTGCCCTGGAAAGCACACGGCCATGCCTCTCCTTTGCTCCGAGAGGAAATCTCCAGCCCAGCGGGTGCCTGCGGGTCCACCGAAGACCCCCTCCTTTCCTGCTCCAGCCTCTGAGATCTAGCTGCTTCTTCACTGAGTGTGGCAAACCCCCTTTCCCGAAGGTTCCCCAGGCGGACAGAGCTGCTTTCGCTTCTTTATTCTGCTGCTCCCCTCTTTCTACCCCCAAGATGCTCTGCTTTCCTGTTTCCATGCTGCTGATGTTTCCTGTTGTTTCTCCTACCCCTTTGACCTCATCCTGTTTTTTGTCCCCTAGATCTGGAGCCTTTATCTTCTTTCTTCCTTGTTTTTCCTCTGCCCTCACCTCCCTTCATTCAAATTACAACTCCAATTACAGATCAGTTAACAAGGCTTATCTTCTCTTAAGGGTCTACAATTTCCCTTCCATTACATGCCGAATGTTCCTTCTGCACATCAGACCCCCGTCACCTCATACCTGGATTACTAAAATGAAGAGGTGAATGCTACACCCAGAAATTGAGTTGGATTCAAAGTAAGAAACGGACTTAAAAACCACAAGACGATATGGTCCTTGAGCATAGGGACTGTCTAATTCAACTTGGAATTTCCAGTGATGCCTACCACATCATAGATCCACAAGAAACCCATGGAAATCCTAGGCTCGGTAGACTCTAAAAGACCGCCATCTCCTCATTCAAAAATACCCACTACATCACTACTAAGCAACAGAGACAGAGTAACGAAATACGTACATGGCGGTCCCTGTATTACTGGACCTCGCATCTAGCGGAGGCAAAGCAGTTGAGCCAGTGATTGCTAAAGTGATTAATTACAATTAAAACACAAGAAAAAAGCACAGGGTGCTGTGAAAATGAATAACGGCCGTGCCCACGTGGGAGGTAGAGCATAAAAACTGCCTTGGGAGGGCTGAGAAGGACCTGGAATGTCCTAAAGGCAGATGAGGTGGATGGGAACGCCGGGCAGTCCGCCTAGGCATGGGAAGCTGGGACTGTGGGACAGAAGATGGTCGGTAAGGCTGAAGGGCCATGAGGCAGAGAAGCAAGGGTACAAGACAGGAAGCGACGTAGGTGCTTCCGGCCATGACGTCCACAGCAAGAATACCGGGTCTTTTCCAGAACAAAGGGACGCCATTAGACACAAATCTCGGATGGTGTTTTTAAAGCTTCTTCCCATCGACACTGAGCACGTCACACAATATCTCTTTCTTTGTTGTCACCATGTCAAAACCTTTAGAATAAGTGTAGTTAATATTAAGGATAGATGGCTGTGATGCAAGTGGTTGAAATAAGAAAACATTTCACCTTCCCATGGACCGAATAGGCATCCCCGTAACAGGACAGGTTAAACTCACTGTTTACGATGATCACTCAGTGCCAGGGGAGAAGGGCGAGGGAACTAGTATTCCACATGTCACCACATGACTAGACATAAATAGCCAACGATGACAAGATCGTCTGTCTTTGGAAACATTCAGCTCCAACAGCTTCAGGCATGTGGTGGGACAGGATGACCTTAGCCCCGAGAGAATCTTGTCCTGTAGAACCTTGGGGAAGTCGGCCTTTCAAGGGAGAGCTTCTTAAAATTCTGTAAACAGCTTCTAATTGGTGTGGCAGCAAAACTTCTTGAACAAGCAGCCCCCAGGGCTTTCTGACAATACACTGTATCCAGTTAACTCTCAGGAGAGGAGCCTGGAACTCTTTGGAATGCAGCCACCATTTTCTTCCCGTGTGTGTGTGTGTGTGTGTGTGTGTGTGTGTGTACATGAGCTCAATAAAAGATATAATTTTACAGATAAAAAAAGATTTCCTTTCTGCCTGACTTCTGCATTCACCACCCATAAACATAAATAAAAGATGGCAAGATTTTATTTTGACCTTTTCACTGAAGTAATTTGAGGTTATTTTGTTTGTATAAACTTCCAAAGCACAGCTACTATTCTAATAATGACTCTTAATGATCAAAGGCCACCTTACCCATTAGTCATGTCAGCAAAAGCTTCCTCTATTTCTGACATCCCCTTTTGGTTTGATGGTCCCCAGGATAGGCTCTTCATCATTTAATCAACCAGAATTAGCAATGTAAGCGTGGTCATTAAAACTCATGCTTATTAATGACAATGGGACACAAAAGGATTTCTGATAAGCCTGACTTCCAGGTTGTCAAGTTAAATGAGCATGTACTATTACTTTAATTTTTAAATACCTTAAAGCCTCAAAGATGTTTGCAACTCTGTTCGCTTACTTCATTGACCCCACAACTCGTTTCTTTGGCTGGGCTGCGTGACCCATATGCTGAGATCATTTGTAAATTTCAAACAGTGTTCCACCATTTTAATTTAATTGAGGTAATGTTTTCAAAGTTATCTGTGTACGTGCTTGTTAAGATATGGGTTTAGCTGATATTCTAGAAACCAAAAAAGACAGCGCCTAAATAAGATGGAAATGTATTTCTCTCTCAAATAATCGTCTGATGAAAACGCCCAGGCTGTAAGGGCAGCTCACCCTTCTGTCTGGCTTCTCTGTCCTTCTAAAGGTGTTACGCTTAGCTACATCTCAAGTGGGCCTGCACCACATTTGTGTTTCAGGGTGCAGAATGGAAAAAGAGGCAACGAAAGGCAAGTCCCATCCACTCTTTCAAGAGTACAATCTGGAAGTTTTACACATCACTCTGCATACTCCGTTAGCCAGGACGTAACCTTATGGCCAAAATTAGCCGCGAAGGAATCTTGGAAATGTGGTCTAGGCCGGCAGCAATGTGCCTGGCTACAAATTCTATTACTCATGCAAGAGAAGAAGACTGGATTTGGAGTGTAGAGCTAGTCATCTGTACAATTTTTTTTTTCTTTCTAGCTTTTCAATGATTGGCAGCAAAATAAAATTTAGCCACAAGATAACAAATTCAAGAACCAAATATTATTGAGAGAGAGAAAATATGTTCCTTTATCTCCTGCTTGAGCATGGCAAGAACCAGGCCCTGGGGGGCTTGCATCAAGTCATTCTGTCCTAGAATAGACGGGGTGACCCCTTCTGTTAGGAACACGAGACTTGTCCTTCTACAACTGGGAGAAAATTATATAAGGCAAGAAAAAGAAAAGGCTGATACTTTTACAGTCTAGGATATGAGGAGAGGCACACACAGACAGAAGGGAGACTGTAAGAGTACATGGTATCATGTTACCACCCCTGTGCCCCGACTTTCCCCCTTGGGATTCCAGGAACAGGCTTTCTTCCAGACTTCTGCGTATCAGCCGGAAGCTGTTGCGGCAAGATGATTTCAGCCCGAAGCCTTGAGTTGAGCCCTCGGGGTTCCCCTTGGCTGCTTTATGTCACGAGTGCTGGGTTCAGTGTCCGCAGATCCCCCATGTGGCCAGCCAAGGCTGGGCCAGGTGACCCACACAGCATCTGGGGGGCACAGGTTGGGCCAGAGGAAGGAAGTAGTCACGACACAGGAAGCCAAGGGGGGGCTGAGTGCACCAGGTCTGTGCACGCCAAAAGAAAGACCACCAGAGTGTATTTATAGTCTTTTGAAATGTCGGGGAAAGAAAATACAATCGGAATTTTCCCCCAGACTTTCTCCCGACCGCGCAAGAGAAAAAGAGATTTTAAAACAAACAAACAAATAAACGAAACGCTTGCTATGAAAAAAAGGTATATCGTAGCTTCCTATAATACCTTACACACAGTGAACCTGAACTCTTGCCAGACATTCATGAAGAAAAGACAGGAAAGAGCCCACCCAGCTTCTGGCAAAACTCTTTCCTTGCCTGGCCAAAAAGAAACAGAAAACCAAAAGAAAAGTCTTGAAACAAACATTTTTCAAAAAAAACCCTTTTTTTTTACATTTATTTATTTTTGAGAGACAGAGAGAGACAGAGTGCGGGGGAGGGACAGAGGTTCAGAGACACAGAATCTGAAGCCGGGTCCAGGCTCTCAGCTGTCAGCACCGAGTTCGACATGGGGCTCGAACCCAGGAACCATGTGATCGTGACCTGAGCCAAAGTCGGACGCTTGACCTACTGAGCCACCCAGGCACCTCAAACAAGGCATTTTTCAAATGTGACTGGTCCTCAAATCATAATTATTAAGCACTTGCACACCCTGTGGTGTTTCTTTCTGCCAAGGTTCCTTACTTTCTGGTGCACACAAGTAAATTCCAGTTACAAGGACACACAAGGCCCTTATTTTGTCCTTTTCTCAGTAGAAGTGAAATCGTACAGGTAAGGAACCCACTACATCACTTTCTTTGCCAATGGCATCTTGATTCTCCTCACTTCTCTGCAAACAGCTCAAGTCTCACGTCTCCAGAAGAAAACAGTCTTTCCTTGATCCTGCCACATCCAGCCGGGAATAACTTATTTTCCTCTTTCCTCTCACACCCAGGCTTATGGAATAACCTATCCAGCCTTCGTCAGCCTGTCGCCTTTTTCAGACTACCCCTCCAGGCTTCAGGCCCAACTCAACGCACTGGGTTAACCCCTTGTAGTACACTCCTCATCACGCTATTTAAAGCTCTTTCAGGATTTTCCTTGATGATCTCCCAAGGAACGAAATGAACAGCCCTCTTGAAGACGTCATCCTCCTCAAGCCTAGTAGCATTGGGTAGTACAACCAACCAACCCTCTTTCTTGAGATACGTTGTGTTTGACAGCACTGACCCCTTCTTCTTAGCTCTTCTCAAGTCTCTCCAGATGGTTTTCCTCCGGCTCCTTCCTGCTCCTTGCTGCCTGGAGGTTCTGCAAGGACCCATCTTTAATGCTTTTCTCCTGTCTCTCGGCATCAGTTGCTTCCATGACTCATCAAGTGCACGTACAAGTCTTTCTAGGTCCTAGACGCTAGGGTCTGTATCCCCAGAAGGGACGTTGTGGATCGCAGGGTGTGCGTGTATTCGGTATTACTACTTTTGCTGAATTGCCTTCCAAATATGACCCAACCACTGACATTCTCATCAGCAGTATGTGAGGGTGCCTTGTCTCTGCATTTGTACCCCATACTAGCCATGGTCAGAGCCGGGTCTCTAATCACATCTCATTGTTATTTTAATCTGTACTAAATCAAATGGTTGAACATTCTTCCGTACGTTATTGACCATTTAGGGTTTCTCTTTTAAAATTTCCTATTTATGTAGTTTGCTTAACTTTTAACTACTTCTTTTGTCTTTTTTGTTGACTTGTTGAATTTCTTAATATATTCTGGATAATAATGCTCTTTAGGATATATGCATTTGCAAATATATCTTCTTCCAGGGATACCTGGGTGGCTCAGTCTCTTAAGCGTCCGACTCCTGGTTTTGGCTCAGGCGTGATCTCACGGTTTGTGGGTTCGAGCCCAGAGCTCTGCACTGGCAGTGCGGATTCTTTCTCTCTCTTTCCCTCAAAATAAATACATATATTTTAAAAAGTATATCTTCTTCCAGTCTTTCCAATTGCTGGAACCCATGTCTTCTTGTAGAGAGGTCTTAATTTTAATATTGTCCATTTATCAGTCTTTCCCCATAAGTTTGTGCTTTGTGGATCTTATTTAGGAAATTGTTTTCTAACATAAGATCAGGAATATATTCTCATGTGATCTGCTAGAAGTTTCGCTGCTCCATTGTAGGTCTTTAATTCACTACCTTCAGGTGATTGTTGGTGCATGGGGAAAGGTACAAACATAATCCTGATATTTGAAATTTCACGGTAACAACAACAGTGACAACCAATTGTTCTTGACTGGTGAGTTACATCCTTTGCCCACTGATTTATAACGCTGTTTCTCAGTTCTTACTTGTGTGTGTGTCTGTGTGTCTGCTTCTGGGCCCTTCAGTCTACTCGACTCTGCTATTCTATCCCTTCCCTCAACACCACACCATCTCTCTGAGTGCTGTTCACATTGGTTTCTTTCCTTTATGAGCACGTATTCAGCAGGACTCTTATCTGAGGGACTCTTGTGTGACCTTGGATGGAGGTATATAACTACAGCTCTCTTGTGTTTAATTTCACCAGTTGCCCTGGAAGTATTGTAAGCCTAGGATTACTTTTTTAAATCATTGTTTGGCTTGTGGGCCCCTTCACCATATATAGAGTATACATTTCAACCTCAAAAGTAGTATGAGGCCACTACTGTGATAAAAAAACCTTACAGGATTTTTTTTTTTTTCTATTCAGGACTAACAACAAGAAACATAAGCTCCCCAGTGGTTCCTTCCCTGGTAGGAACGCTTTGAAAACTGGAACCTTCTACTCTCAGCATAACCGCTTGAGCGATACTTATACCCGGTCTTACGTGCGTGATCCTGCTTCATTCATAGGATTTCACTGTGAGCCCAACTCTGTAATTACGATAGTTTTTATATTTTATATATAACCAAGATCGTCTAGGTGGTTTTTGAAGGAGGAATTTTAGACTATTGAGTCCAAAATAGCGCTGATATGAAAGGGAAGTCCATGAGGTGACCACCAAATCTGTCACTGGAGCCACAGCCTCTTCATTCCCATATCATCTAACCTTGGCAATGTGACCCACAACCAGCTCAAAATCAACAAAACTTCTCCTCTCCTTCCAACATAAAGTCCTGTTAATGACATCACCATCTTTTTACACGCATAGATTCAACATGTCAATCTCAGTGCGTGTTATGGTGTGTAAATTATACTTCAAGAAACTGGAAAAAAGATCATTCTTCGTGCCTTCCTTCCTTGACTCCAAAGCTAATAAACTGTCAAATTATAGTCAACGGACCCCTGCAATGCCTGATTTCTTTGCTTCCTCTCCAGCTGCAATGCAAAGGCTCTGAGTCCCTGTGCTTCTGTCCAGGCCATGTCACAGACACCGCCATAAGGCATTCTGGTCTTCCAGACATCTCACCCTCTGGCCAGAGAAGTCTTCCTGAAATAGGGGCTAACTTCCACCCTTCTTCCACCCTCAAAATATGGAACATCTCCATGTTTGTGGGATAAAATCGAATTGTTCAACCTAGAACGTCAAGCCCTCCATTATCGGATTCCAACCTGACTCTGAGTCTAACGTCTCAAGGACACCTGCTCAAGGTATCAGCCTGTGCACACGAAATAAACTTCCCACATCCATCCTTTCCATGGCAGAGAAAACAGAGAATGGACTTGGAGCATGAGACTGGGGATTCAAATTCTGGCTTCATCGCTGACACATCATTTGGACAAGAAATTTCTCTAAGCCTCATCAGGACATATTTGAAGATACGACAGGTACAATTTGTTGATGGATCAGATATGGCATATAAGGGAAAAGAGGGGTTGAAAATAACGCCAAGGATAATGGCCAGAGCTCTGGGAAGGACCGAGGCACCGCTGAGTGACATGGGGAGCTCTTGGGGGCAGGAAGAAAGGCAGGGTTAGGAGTCTGGTTCTGAACAAGCGAAGTCTTGACGTCTATGGATACACATTGTTCAAGACACGGCTTAGATATGATCTCCTTTGTGTGGCTGTCACAAATTCTGCCTGTCACCATGGTCCCTGTCTCTACATTCCCTGGCACCGCTTTCTACCTTGCTTTATAGTCAGTGAATCTGTCTCTCTTCCCCTTCCCGCACCATCACCCTTGCTAACAAGAGGATTCACATCTGAATCACCTCTGTCCCCACCGCAACATGTAGGAGACTATGTGACACACAGTGGAAGCTCAAAAATATTTCCGAATAAAAATGAAAATGTATATGGAACTTCCCGTTCTATTTATATCACAAATACCAATAAAGCCCTTCAAACCAGTGAGAAAAGCCATCCTCAGGGGCTTCTGTAGTCCAACAACAAGCGAAGCCTCTTTATCAGACAAGCTCTTAAATGTTCCTTCCAGAGAGAGCTCTTCTACACCTGCTTAGCATTTTCCATGATCTCATAGAAGAATCTCTGATTATAGATAGCTATAGGTCAGCCATCCGTTTCCAAACTTAGTGCTAAATACCCATTGTTAGAAACGTATGGCTGCTCTTCATTCGTATAACAGAGACCACGCATTGACCGAGCAATTAAAGATAAGAGAAGGAACTGGAAAAAGAAAAATTACTGCTGAGATCTAAGCTTTGCCTTTCTAGCAGCATATGTGATGGGTCCAGGGAAATATTGGGCATCCTTTGCAGAGAACCTTCCATCCATCATGTCGCTTGAGCTGTACCGCGTCCATGCTTCTGTAGAAAAATATTTCATTACTGAAAAGTCTGGCATTCCCTTTCTGAGCTCCTGTGAGTCTTTGTGTTGACTGACAGTCTCAGGAAAGGCAAAAAAAGGTCAGAATAGGCAAGAGACAAGGGTCCCTGAATCCAGCCCCTTGTGGCTGTGGGGGTTCCATGGCGAGGGAGGACACATCGGCCTCTGCAGTGGAAGAGGCCACGCAGGCTCCTCTCAGACAGGAGGGGGTGTGTTCATCCTTGTGTTTGCTTAACTGATTGATCCATTATTTAAAGTTTTCTGGAAAACAGCAAGAACACAACCACAGTTCTGTGATGATCTCAGCTGGCTTTGGGATGCCCTGAGAAAATTCCAGAAAGTGCAGGCATCTCTGGGCCGCACCTCGCACCCACTGAACTAGAATCCCTGTGAGGAGGAGGGCATTAAAGTGGCTCTGCAGGTGAATGAAGGGTCCCCTCTGTGGAGGTCCGAGCTAAGGCTCTATGTCAGATGGGCCTACAGCTGAATCCAGACTTGCCACTTAATAGCTGGCTGGCCAGCCACAGGCTGCTGAGCCTCTCGGAATCTAGTTTTCTCTCCGCTCTGCAAGAATTACAATGTCTAAAAGGCCATCCTAGACAATGGAAATAATGTGCCAGTATTGCACAGGACAGTCATTGCTCAATATTGCTAGCACTTTATAAAGCTTTGGTCATAGCTTTAATTATTGATCATCTGCAAATCTATTTTTTTCTCAAAAATAAGTAATTGAGAGAGAGAGACAGAGACAGAGAGACAGAGCGTGAGCAGGGGAGGGGCAGAGAGAGAGGGAGACACAGAATCCAAAGCAGCTCCAGACTCCGAGCTGTCAGCACAGAGCCTGATGTGGGGCTCAAACTCACGGACTGTGAGATCATGACCTGAGCCAAAGTCGGACGCTCAACCAACGGAGCCCCCCGCCCAGGCGTCCCTGCAAATCTATGTTTATGACAGAGCCCCACATGAACAGCTCCTGCCCATCTTTTGATCTCATTCCATACCTCCCTCTGCCTTGGCCCAAGCGCTCCAGCCAGGCTGGCCTGCCTTCCTTAGGTTGAGCACAACAAACTAGTTCCTGCCAAAGTCTTAGCTCCAGCTCCCTCCTCCTCTCACTGCTGGATCCTTCTTATTATTTGCTTTCACACTATCACGTCTCACACGTCCCCTCTGTGAGGCTTCCCATGTCACACAAACAGAAGTGGCCACCAATGCACCTTCTCCCACGTCGCAGACACCTTGCGTTCTCTTACGGGTCCTCTGATGACCTAATACTGGCATTACGTTGATTTATTTCCTTACCGATTGCTTTACTCTTTCCCCACCCAGCCCTCGTCTGTCTCATTCTCTGCTCTCGCTCAATACCTAAGGCAAGAGCAGTGTAGGTCTTGCCAAGTGAATGAGGAACCTTGAAAATCACATATTACTCAACCATAATCAGCTCACTGAGTCTGTGCATCGACTCATTCTTCAAATTCTGATCCTAAACCGAGACTCTTGTTAAACACCCCCAAGCATAGGGAATCCCTCCACACCTTCCACAACACAGTCAACCTCCTCTGCCAACAGCAGTGAGCCCCGAGTTCCAGAAGGGGTAACAGCCAGAGAAGGAAGAAGTGAAGGGATAAGCCTCCCTTCGTTGCCTTCTTTCCTCTTCAGTTTACCTCTAACATCTTTCTTCTGCCACTGCCATCATTTTTTTATAAACTAGAGCAATGCCAAAGGGCCTGAAAGTGACTTGATAGTGTCCATTGCCTTACCGATGGCAACCAGAAAGAGAGGAAGGGACCAGGTTGCTGTAGGACCTCCACCCCCATTGTCACCTACCAGCCAGCAACCCCTGGCCTGGCTCAGGAAACCATAGCTGACGGTGATGGTAGCTAATGGCCCTGGGGGCAGCTTGTTTGCAGGGAGCCGGAGCACTTAAACATGCGGCTCCATGCAGCTCTGGGAGAAATCCAGAAACCTGGACTCTCCATAGACTTCTTGATTCTGGACCGGGTGCCCGAGAGATCCAGGCTTCAGGGCAGCAAGTGAAGCTAGAGATGCAAGAATAAGAACTGTCTTCAAAAAGCAACCTTTCTGGGGTATCCGGGTGGCTGAGTCGCTTGAGCGTCCAGATCTTGCTTTCGATTCAGGTCATGGTCCTAGGGTCCTGGGATCAAGCCCCGCATCGGGGTCTGCGCTGAACATAGAGTCTGCTTACGATTCTCTCTCTCCCTCTCCCTCTGCCCCTCCCCCACTCATGATCTCTCTTTCTCACAAATAAATAAACATTAAAAAAAAAAGCAACCTTTCTCTCCCATTCTCTCAGCTATGGACTTCTATTTTGAGTACATCATATAAACACCACAGTCCCTCCCCGTCAGGGCGCACATTTCCACAGGGGCACTGGGCAAGCCGGGAGCACAGACAGCCCTGGGGTTGACATTCGGTCGGTCTTTGGTGCAAAGGAGGCTTTTCTCCCATCGGAAGAAATTTCAACTCTGCATTCCGTGTAATATAAAGCAACTTCACGCTTTCATTGTTTTAGGGTTTCTTTTTTAATTGGCTTTTTGTCAGCTTAATTCTTTAGCCATGATTTTTTTCTTGGTGTAAGTCAACCTTTCCCTAATGAATTCTTTTTCTTCATTGATTGGCTTTTCTGGAAAGACGTCCTGTCTTTTCAACATGTTGTTTACCCATTTTTTTTTCTTTTATATTTTTTCTTTTGTGTGTGTGTTTTTTTTTCTGGCTTATTATAAAATTTTCTTTTCTCTTGCATGGCTTTGTTAGTGTCTGGTTTTGAAGAATTTCTGGGGCTGCTGAGAGACCAGATGTGACCACCACCAAGAATTTTGTATTTAATTATATACTCATAGCAAGTGAGTGCATGAAAACTGTGGATTTGGGATCTTTCAGGAGCGGGAAGCATACCCAGATTTGGGCCACATGCATTACCTATTTCTCGTAAATGAGCCTTCTGGGTAATTCTGCTTTGAAGACGAGAGGGAAGGCTGACAGGATCTTAAATCCCATCATGGAAGAACGTCCCTTTTCGGGTAGTTTTTAGGAGAGAATTGGCTGGAGAAGAGGTGCCAGAGGGGAGAACAATGGAGAACACTGATCCTGATGGAGATAACTGATGCTGGTACATAACCGATCCTGACGGGTCCCCAACTCCAAACGCAGAGAAGCCACTCCCTGCTAAAGGAACCACAACAGAAAGGAAAAGACCACAGAAGACCACCTTCCCAATGTTAAGGGCCACTGTCGAAGACGCACTAAGTGAATCCTGGTATGTGAACAGGTGAGTAGTCCTCACACGAAGGACATGAAGGGTCAGCGGTTACCTTCTAGAACTTACCAAGGCTTTCTAAAACTGGGGGCCACGAAAACAGATTCTGCGACCCTGCAGAGGCAGATCTGGCCTCCGTCTCCTGCGCCACATTCAGTGTGTTATGGGAAAGCTCTTCCTTCCCCTCGAAGTTGGCTGCCCCTGGCACCACGTGGCTCAGTAGTCGCGAAAGCTGACAAGTAGGCAAGCTCTCGGGCTGTTTCCTACCAGGTCACAGCGACCTGCTGAGCTTGGACAAAGGCAACCGCAGGTCCAAAGTGCCCCTGCTTATTTCCAAAGGCATTTCAAGAGAGCACCCCCTGTGCTAACGGCATGTCCTTGGCAACCACCCCCCCCCCCCGCCAAACGCACCCCCCTCACAATCTTGCTAAAGCGAAGTGTGTCTGCCTTGTGAGTCCCCTTTTGGCCTGGAGGCAAAGAGGCCGTTTTCTTCTAAGAGATAACTTCATCATGTCCAATCTTCGTGGCTCGCTGTGTCCAATCCCATTTCCCAAAGTAAAATAGCCTCTTCTTCCACTTCCCCGAGTTAATAAAAGCTGAATATTTGGGCTACAAGGACACCTCATGAAATGTTCCTTAAAAGACATATAATTATGGTGCAAGGAAACTGTGGCTCCCAAAATTAAGCTAGGTCCTTGACACCGCAGATGAGCTAGGCTTCCAAGAAAATGTCTTAAAAGAATGAAATAGGGAAGGTTTCTAACATGCAGCATGAAACATTACTTCCAGGGAAAAGGTCTTAATTTTCCGTATTTCATCCTGGTGTCTCCAGAATCACTTAATTGGCAATAGCTTGTGTCCAAATAAAGCAAACTGTGCCTTTAGTTGAATTCAACTCAGCCAACGACTCTTAAGGCCCTGCTTTGTCTCAGGCTCTGGGATATGAATTTTACATCCATTATCAAATCTTCCATAGACAAAGGTGGTAAGCACTTGTCTGATTTTGCACTTAAAAGGACAGATTGCTCAGAGAGGTTAATAACTTGCCCAAAGGCACACAGTCATTATATGGATCAGCTGCTGTTTGGCTGTGGGTCTCCCAGAGCCTGTGCTGTGGGTGCCCTTCACCATGACGGCTCTGGGACATCACTCTTCACCCCCAAGAACTCACAAAACACATAGGGAAAGGAGGACAGAAAACTTTTTCAAGTAAATGAAGTGATTAAGTTCAATGATAGAGATCCGCATGAAGTAATGTGAAAGCACAAAGAAAGGATGAATTAATATATTAAAAAAAAAAATCTGGTGATTACAATCAGAAACATTTCAGCACACCCCTGGGAAGGATATGGCTTCTTTGCTGTTGTTTTTGGCATTCGGTTTTTACTTTTCTTTTTGCTTCGGAAAGGGAACCAAACATAGCTCATGCAATAGATTAGCTGAGGCCACCTGAAAGGCACTGAAGGCAGCCTAACTTCGTGCAATCCGTGCCTCCCTGGGGCCATCTGAGAGTTTTAACTGGCACATAAGTGTACATAATTCACCAGTGGGAAAGAAGAACCGTAACGCAGCATTCGGAGAACCTTCGCTGTAAATGCGTAAAATTATCCAGCTGCCCCAGACTCGGGGATGTTTAAGCTCCGGTTTAAAAAATAAAATAGTGGTGCAAAGTTTGTTTTGAAGTCATGTTGAGCCTCTTACCATCAAACTATTAATGACATTATTTCTTCTCTCTCTCTCTCTCTGTCTCTCTTTCTTTTTTTTTTTTTTCTGAATACGTTCCAGGAATGGCTCCCAAAGCCGTCAACTGTCTGATAATAAAGCGTGATGGGGCATGTAACAATTATGTAACAGCTGCACAGACATAACAGATATAATTTAGGATCTCCTACTACCTTAGGATATAATAAAAGTAACCTTTCAACATATATCAATAAAGCTGAAAGAGCCACACCAGAACAGGTAGGTTTCAAGGTCTTTTTCACCATCATGTCGCCGGTGAGCATTAAGAGGGGTGGAGGAGGAGGAGAAGGACGACAAAAAGAACAGAAGCTCTGTTTGTTCTACGGAGGCACGAAACCGGCAACAGCTCACCAGAGCCAGGCTGGCGCTAAATTCTGACCAGATGTTGGGGGTCCCGGGCAGGCCCCCCCACCCCCCGCCCCAGTCGGTTCCCTGCACTCTGTCCCACCTTGGGGTGCACGCCGGAGAACCTCTGGTCCTCTGGCCCATTTGGTCTCACAATTTACACCTCTAGATGACTCTAATTCTGTCCCTTTGTTTTCTTTCCCAAATGAGGGATCATTTTTCCGCTTTGCCCCATCTCCATTTGAGACCTACTTTATTCCTTTCCTTTCATTTTTCTCCACAGTAACCGGACTCCCTCGCTCAGACTCACCTCTTTCATCTAAGCAACCTGACTTTCTTCTCTCTCGGACTTGTGATCAAGGCTGGAAGCCAAGATGTTGCATCTAATGTACAAGCTAATATTTTAGCCAGCTTTTACCGAGCTGCTGAAAATCAATGCGGCATAAAAAACAGCTCTTATAAATGAATGCGAGACAGGTTCAACCCGGCCCAGTCCGGTTGATGGTACACGGAGAAGGAGAGAGAGAGAGACAGAGAGAGAAATGTTCTGTTATTCCTGATGTGTTCACTGATTTGTTATTACCTACTGAGCCTTTTCTCAGCCCTTTTTAAGATTATTTAGATAAATCACAGGGCGCCAAGGAGCACAGAGCACCTCGGAGAAGTAACACCTCCGAGTCATGCTTCCCTTCCACTAAAAATGTAAACATTTCAAGGGGTTTGGCCCCAGGTCTTTGACTCATCACCTCATTCGGGTCCAAACCAAGGAACCAGGGAGTCTTGAACTCAGGGAGTCAGCATATGCATTAATGCAAAACCACATCGTGCATTTGAATGAGCTCAAAAGGAGCTGGAAGTCGTCTGCTTTGGAAGAAGTCAGTTTGAATGAGTTTTGTTACTTGTTAAGTGTCACACCAGGGGTTTGTCCACTTGGGCCAGAGGTGGGGCCCCCGGGGCGGCACAGGACCTCAGCCTTGGCAGATCAGGAGCGGACCCCAGGGCTTGTTCAAGAGAAAACCACTTCCTATTCCCTGAGAAACCTGTGAATAAAGACAGAGGCAGTTTCCTGTGTCTGGTGATTTTTGAAGTGACATGACAGTCCGAAACCTCCAGAAAGCTGGTCGGAATCGATCTGTCTTCAGAAGCAATGTCACTGAGCCCACTAACCCTACACCAGAGAGACAAAGAGTTTCAGGTTGGTTTGTTTATTTAATGCTGGGAGCCGTTTGAGAGTTTCTGTTTTTTGAGTTCAACATCCAGCTGACCTAGTCTTCCGAAACAAAGCTCTTTAGCAGATCCTGTGAGAGGCATCAGTGTATACACTCTGGAAGCTTCCACTTTGCTTGTCTGCAGTTAGCACCTAGCAGTCACGCAGCGGCTGGCGGTGAGAACTGTCTGCACGCCCGGGGTGGGCAGCCCGCGCTGGGGGGCAGCCCCGGTGCCTTGGGGGCCGCTGTCTCTTGCTCAGTCCTTCTGGAGCTGCGGCTCCAACCCGAGCTCCGTCATGCCTTCTGCTGGCCCTGGGCACTTTGGCTTTCGTGGATCCTTCAAAAATTATTAAAAATTCTACTTGATGACCACAGTTGGTATGAAGGCAGCTATATGAACATCATATTAAAACATTTTCTTCAACTTAAAAGTTTACTTTTCTTTCTTGTGATTTAAAAAAAAATTTTTTAATGTTTATTTATTTTTGACAGAGAGAGAGAGAGAGCATGAGCAGGGGAGGGTCAGAGAGAGGGAGCCACAGAATCGGAAGCAGGCTCCAGGCTCTGAGCTGTCAGCACGGAGCCCGATGCGGGGCTCGAACCCATGGACTGTGAGATCATGACCTGAGCCGAAGTCGGATGCTTAAGTGATTGAGCCACCCAGGCACTCTTTATTCTGATTTTAAAAGGACTTAAGGGGGGCCTGGGGGTTCAGTCAGTTGAGCATCTGACTCCTGGTTTCAGCTCAGGTCATGACCTCATGGCTCATGGGTTTGAGCCCCAAACCAGCTCCACGCTAATTGTGGAGCCTGCTTAGGGTTCTCTTCTCTCCCTCTCTCTCTCTGTCCCCACTCCCTCTGTCTTTCTCAAAATAAATAAAGAAACTTTAAAAAAAAAAGTAAAATAAAAGGACTTATTTTTCGTGGATCCTTAAAGTATTGGGGACAACAGGAACTCTACCTACTGGGCTAGTGGACGTCCGCCCTGGGTCCAGCCATTACATCCATATTCCAAACGTGAAAGAGGACGAAGAAGCACCCAGGGGGAACACTTCCCTGATGAGCTCCCATTATGCCTCATTCTGGAAGACCCAGACCGATTGGCCAAAGCTTAGTCACATGGCCACCCGTAGTGCAAAGGAGTCTGGAAAATGTAGTCTTTATTCTAAGTTCCCAGTGCCCAGGGTTAGACAGTTAGCAGCATCTGCCAAAATTGTCCATGTAAACAAATGGATACCTCTCTTAAATAAATAGAAGCGGGGCATATCAAATAATGAATAACAAATAAAAGCTTACTATGCTAGGGACGCCTGGGTGGCTCAGTCGATTAAGCATCCAACTTCGGCTCAGGTCATGATCTCGCCGGCTGTGAGTTTGAGCCCCGCATCGGGCTCTGCGCTGACGGCTCAGAGCCTGGGTCCTGCTTCGGATTCTGTGTCTCCCTCTCTCTCTGCCCCTTCCCTGCTCGCGCCCTGTCTCTATCTGTCTCAAAAATAAATAAACATTAAAAAAAAAAAAGCTTAATCTGCTAGAGGTACATTCAAGATTTCTTTTAAGACAGCCTGTACAGAAAAACAAAACAAAACACAAATCCCCTATTTGCCTATGTCTAAAATTCCTGGACAGGAACTCTATTTGAGCCCCGGCTTCAGTGCACATAATTTGCCCTCATCCTCAACGTTCACCCTCCATGCCTCCATTCTGACACTTGTAGTACTCCTTACCCCAATATCAAGGCTCAACTCAAATAGATTCTTCTAGAAACATTCTGTCTACCAGCTCTTCACAGGACCCGCTCTGCCTCGGGAGTGAGCTGCTCCCCAGTCCCCTTCACCCAGCTCTGGGCAGGTAGCTGCTAGGGACATGCTCGTCTCCAAACACATACGAAGCACGAATAAAGAGTTGTCGAATGAAAACACAAATGGGGTATTTCAGTGAATGATGTGTTTGTCACACCTGGCTTCTTCGCGGATAAATCTGTACATCTACAGCATCTGAGAGCATTTAGCAGACAGTAGGTGCCTAACTGATAACCTAAATGAGAAAACAAAATTGCCGTGGCTTCATCATCAATAGTTTGCGTGGCTGAAATTTACGAGAGGCCAGAATGCCGTTGTTCGTTTCCAACTTTCAGATTCTTGCTACGGAAGGAATGTTCCCCTCAGAGCACCTTCTGGCCTGTGGAAGCTGGCTCCGTGAAGTGTGATCAGCGTCTGGTCCCACAAGTAACTTGATCGTGTTCGCACTGCCTGCAACAATGCAAGGGTCTCTGAAATGGAGGTGAAATACATCTGAAAATAATGAAGGGAGGCTCTTATAATACTCAGAGGGAAAATTACCATCTTCCTTAGAATATATGTTTGTACATTTTCTTTCTGGACAACCTTTAGAAAGGACCCTACTGTCACTACACAGAAGACAGCAACCAGAGTAAGCAAATTCCATGTTTAACAAAATGTATTTTCAGCCAAGATAAATTAAGTACCTAGCACAGTGCCCAAACATATGCATACGCAAATTACTCGAATGAATAAATGGTAATTAACCAATCCATAAGGCAATTTGTCACTTTTTCAAAATAAGTCACAATTAGATGCTTTCTTCAGACCACTTTAGTATAATTTAAGTGATTTAATTTATAAAAAATCCAATTTATACTTGCTTTCCAAGGGAACACCTAGTTCTTAAAGCCAGTTATGACTTCGGGTGTATCAGTTAATTGAAATTTATAACTCGTAGCCCTAATTACCCTCCAATGCCTGGATGACACGCTGAAGGATGGTGGTTTTGACAGGTTCCAAAGTCCAGGTGATGTGTGGGGAGGCAGAAAGGTAGGCCCGTGTGGGGAATGAGGGTTGGCCTCAGGTAACAGAGAAGGTGTGTGCTCAAACTGAGAGGTAGAAATCAGAAATGGAGAGCACAGGAAATACCAGAAGCTTTCATTTCACCCACAGGGTTCAAAATAAGTCAACTCCCAGGGCACCTGGGTGGCTCAGTCGGTTGAGCATTTGACGCTTGGTTTCAGCTCAGGTCAGGATCCCAGGGTCATGGGATCGAGCCCTGTATCGGGCTCTATGCTGAGCATGGGGCCTGCTGGAGATCCCCTCTCTCTCCCTCTGTCCCTCTCCCCCCAACTCGACCCCTTTTTCTATAGAAAATAAATTTAAAAAAAATTTAAAAACCCACCAAATAAGTCAACTCCTAATCAGTTTATAAGGAAAGACTTTACCAAGCTAAAACACGAGAAAAATCTAAACATTAAAAAAGAAGAAACAAAACATCTTCTGGGGCGCTGGGGTGTCTCATCGGTTAAGCCTCCAACTCTTGGTTTCTGCTCAGGTCATGATCTCACAGTTTGTGAGTTCGAGCTCCACGTCGGGCTTCCTGCTGACAGTGCAGAGCCCGCTTGGGATTTTTTCTCTCTCCCTCTCTCTCTCTGCCCCTCCAGGTTGCACTCACTCTATCTCTCTCAAAATAAATAAATAAACTTAAAACAAAATCTTCCTTCTTAGCAAGAGGCCAGAGCAGGTCAGACCACTGTTTATAATACATATGAAACCTGCTTTAAGGTGAAAGAAGCGTTTATTCTCATTCATGGAGGCAAAGTTCCTCTTCTCTAAACGTCGACTGTCGTTCCCAAACTCCTCAGCTGTCAGTGAACAGTTTCTGCATCTACAGTCACTACTCAGCGATGCTTCATTTACCCAGCTCTTCTTTGAGGAGGATGGTGGACGTTTTCATTTAAAACTGTCAATTCAAAATTCAACCGCTTGGCAGTTTAGCCCAAGTCTTTTGTGCATGTAGAGTCCACTCAAAACCCCCTCCCTCTTCTCGTCCTTCCCTCCACCTCCCACCCCGCTTCTTGGAGGGAGGGATGTGGCCCCTGCATGGGGCGGGCTTCCCCGGCCCTGTGTCCCTCCTTCCCAGCTCCCCTCCACCTCCCCCTGCTAACCTTGAGCCTAGGGAGGTTCAGTTTGGCCCTCCCGGCCCCTGGGTGTTCAGCAATGGCACGTGCTCTTTGTCCGTGTCCTGACCCCAGGCCACCCCCATCTGCTGGGTTTCCCAAGCACGGTTTTCACCCTCCTTTGGAGGAAAGGGATGTTCAGAACTGCCAGGTGCATTCCTTGCCCCACGCTGGGGACAGCAGAATGGCATCCCCGCCACCAGCCGGCCAGTTAGAAAGCTCCCTCGAGACTTGCTCATTTGCCGTCTGGATCAGACACCCCAAGTTCCAGGTTATTCTGAACATGTGGTTTCTCTAAAAGAACGTCAGTCTTCCTCAGCTCTGGCCTGGGAAGTGTGTTGTGACGTTCAGCCTCTTCTGTCCCCACAAAGAATGTGCCCGGCTCTGTTCTCCCCGGGGTTAGTGGATAACGAGGGAGTAGTGAAGACTTTCTTGGGCTCCCCCTGTTTCCGCCACCTTCCCTCCAACCCTCACACATAAACCTACTTTTGAATCTGTCTCCCTGAGGGGAGGAAAATGATTATAATGTAATCATTGTCCCTTTTCCTTTAAAGGATTTCTTATATATTCTATGCAGAGTGTTCTAAGCTTGGCTTTTGATATTCAAATCTTAGTCTTTAGTCCCCCCAAATCTTTACTATTTTCTCGGGAAAGCCTAGTTCTTAGAAATCAAAGCCAGTCTGGTTTCCCGGCTATTGCTTCCTCTACTTGTCCAAGAAATACACCCCAAAACTAAACGTCCCTTGTTGTTCCAGGCTGAAATTCCCTCTGAGGCCAGTCTCCACCATTGCCACGAGAAACCAGGGGCAATATGGGAGCCGAAAAGAATGGAAAACTAATAATATCAAATCAACGTCGCAAATGAAATATGGAAGCGTAGGAGCAAGTAACACGATCCAGATCATATGTCCCTGTTCGGATTATTGCTGCGTGTGTTTGAGAAAATGAAAGCAGAGAAGGTAAATATAATTGGCTTGTCTTTTTAATCATTATGGGAATGTTTGCTATTTAATAAATTTATGACATTTTAAAATGCTTTGCCAAATGCATGCTTCCCCAAACAGTGTTAGGTTTTGAGCTCCTTTAAGGCAAAGATCATGCCTCATATTTATTTTATGTGTCATAGCAACTATCACGGGGCCAAGGGGTCACTAAATACCGACCGCTCTGCCTCCAGCTAATGAAAGGTAGCCCCGTGCATCGTTCCCTGTCTAAACAGAATCACACAAAGGAAACTGGGCTTAATCAGTGGAGAGGAGATGGTGTCAGGGGAAGGAGAATGTTCTATTACTCAATACCCAATGAGTATTTTGTGTTAAGGAACTCTGTGAGCAAGTGAGGCAATATGCAAAAGCCATCCCCACAAGAATGAGTTAGGACCACCGTGTTCCGTGAGGTGACCCTGTCCTTTGTCATTCAGGGTGGGAAGACGTTTAAAGAGAGTATGATTGATAATTAGCTTATTTGAACACAGTGGGATGCATGATCACCACAGGAGGTTTTTTGTTTTTTTTTATGTTTGTTTATTTTTTGAGAGAGAGAGAGAGTGTGAGCAGGGAAGGGGTTAGAGAGAGGGAGACACAGCATCTGAAGTACGCTCCAGGCTCCGAGCTGTCAGCACAGAGCCCGACTCGAGGCTCAAACCCACAAACCACGAGATCATGACCTGAGACGAAGTCGTTCCCTTAACCGACTAAGCCACCAAGGCACCTCCACCCCAGGAGATTTTGAGACACAATAGAATTGGGGCATCTACCTGAGTGGCCCAGTCATATGAGCATTTGGCTCTTGATTTTGGCTCAGGTCGTGATCTCAGGGTTGTGGGATCGAGCCCCTCATCAGGCTCCATGCTGACTGTGGAACCTGTGTCAGATTCTCTCTCTCTCTCTTCATCTGCCCCTCTCCTTTGCTCGCTTTCACTCTCGCTCTCTAAAGTAAAAAAAAAAAAAAAAAAAAAAAAAAAAAGGCACAATAGAGTCCTAGAACATTAAGGCTGGTAAGTTCTTTGGAAATCAGAGTTCAATACCAAAGGGACAAAAATCTGTTACCCGGAAAGAGAATTTTTTTTTCTGAGAAATTGGTTCTGTTAACACAGAGAAACGACAACAACAACAAAACACTGTTTGCAGCCAGATAAATTTGGTTCATACTTTTATTAACCCGTTAGTCCACATGAACACATACAGGGAAATTTTTCCATAAGCCAACTTTTTAAAACTATCATTCTCCCAAATATCTGCGTACTAATCTCCTCCACTTCATGTTTTTGGTGACGTGACCGTTGTCACCTTGCGGACGGAAACGCGTGTCCCCTTCTCCTGCTACAGGTGAGAGAAACGTCCCAGGGGATGACGTGATGCGTCCGAGGCCACGCGGTCATCCGATGGCAGCACCGAAACAGGGGCGGACTGGTGAGCATAGTTACCTTGCGGGGCGACCACACGAATAGTAGGGGCGATTGTTGTAGCAGTAGTGGTAGTAACAGCGGTAGGAGCAGAAGTAGTTACAGTCGTAATCGTAGTACCAGCAGCACCGGAAGTTACGGCAGCCGTAGGGGTGGTAGTAGCCTACCGGGAGAGCAGCGGAAGCGGAAGTGACAGTAGTGGGCAGCACTGGGAGACGGCGACCGTGGCCTGAGCGCCTTCTACTGGGCACACTGTATGAGCTCCAAACCCGTATTTTCGTACCAGGCTCCCCACCCAGCAGGTCCACCTGCGAGGGCAGTTCTCACCGTGGTGTCCTCAACACTTGAAAGCCCGGGCCCGACTGAAGCAGGAACTTCATCCGTATTTATCGGCCGTAGAACGAATAAACGCTAACAAATCGTCCCTGTCGAGACTAAAAAAAGAACAGCTCCAAAGCGCCAGAGTGTTCTGTGTTATCAGGAATCAATAAATCTCTCTGTTTAGGATTTCCCCTGCGTCTTCCCTCGAAGGTCAGTGGTATGTGTCTGGAAAAGCTCTACGAAAGTTCTTCAATTTCAGGAAACAGAATTACGAGCGACGGCTCCTCGTGTAAATGAGCAAAGACACGTTGCGACAGTTCGGCAAATTACCTTGAAATATGAACAACACACGCAGAAGGAAAACTCGAGCAGCGCTTTGCTATTCACCAGGGTCGCCCACTTAAAAGATCCCCACCGCAAAATTATTCCGTTAACAATAATCCAAAAAGGGTAACAACGGGCGTAGGCAGGCAGGAAGGAAACTGGTCTACAAATAAGGGGCCTTACCTGTAATAAAGGAAGTTAAGGATTTTAATGAGCCTACCGGGGGAGCTACTTGGTAATCACTGTTTAGTAAGAGGAAAAATAAACAAAGGGGAAAATGATGGATGTTAGTGAACAAGAAAATGTCCTCAATAAATTCCTCATCTTCAATCTTGGTGCATTCTATGACCATGGTGCTTTTTTTTTTTTCTATCTGCTTAAAGATGTTTATTCCAAAAAGGTTAGTTTTTATTTTGAGTCTAAAGGAAAAATTGGGAGGACATAGTGACAAGATGGCTGTCTCAGGTACTCACCGGAAGGGGTAAAGGGTGTCCTAAACCTTGTACTTCCAGGGGGCAGAGCGAAGGTCTGTGGGTGGCAGCACCAGGGAGCCACATTTCCTACGTATGTAGCTCAGAATTTTCTCATAATTAGAGCTGATCGATAATGGGTCCGTTTGCCTTGAAAAATACAGGTTGGAACATTCTGCCACTGGAAGAGTCTGGGCAAAGCTGAGGCCACCATCGGTCAGGAGAAAGTTGGCATCCAGGTGTCCTTTACCTTCTGGGACTCCCCAGCTCTCTGTGGAACACGAAAGACTCTTCATTTCTTTGCTGCTTGAGCACTCCTGCAGAACATTGGGTGAATACTGCCAACTGGTGACTACTTTCAAAGGGTTATTTGGTCCTGATGTGATCACTGGGACAGACAGTCTTAACTCAGTACTCAGGTGAACATGAACATGTTGCCCTTTGTTTAAAGCAAGAAGCGAAGGCAAAAAGTGAGCATTCTCACCTCCCCTTGGGCCTGGTCCCACCACGAAACACACCCAAACTGGTAGAAATAGGTCTAACTGGCCATTCTGTAGAACTTCCAGTGAGCCTTCAGGAACGATGGAGGGCTTGGGCGAGTTCTGATGTGCAGCTACACTGAATCCCTGGCCTCGTGGACACCCGTAAACATTGCATTAAAAAACTTTTAAAAACCGGTCAGAAAACAGACAACCGAACAGAAAAACAGACAAAAAGACTTCTCAAAATCAGATATCTAATTTGGCCATAAATATACAAAATGTCCTTAACCACTTGGTTGCCAAAGAAATGCAGATTAAAAGAATAACAGGGGTGCTTCGGTGGCTCAGTCGGTTGAACGCCTGACTCCTGATTTGGTTCAGGTCATGATCTCACGGTTCATGGGATCGAGCCCCGCGTCGGGCTCAACGCCGACCGCACAGAGCCTGCTTGGCATTCTCTCTCTCGCTCTCGCTCTCACTCTCGCTCTCGCTCTCGCTCTCGCTTTCTCTGCCACCGCCCCCTCTATTAAAATAAATAAATAAACTGAAAAAATATATAACAAATTGCTACCGTATAACCACCAAAGGCCCTAAAATTAAAAAGATCCCCAATAGCAAGAGTTGGCAGGATGCGGAGTAGCTGGAACACACACATTGTTGGTGCGCGTGCTTGTTTGCCCTTCACTTTGGGAAACCATCCAGCGGTATCTATCAAGATTGAACATATGAATACCCTAGGACACAGAAATTATATTGCTGGGTACACACAGAACTGCATCCTTTTGTGCACTCGAAGACCCGTACAAGAATGTCCGTGGCGGTATTGTTTATGATAACCAAACATCAGAATCCATCAACAAGGGAATGAGTAAACCAATTTGCCACGTCCCTGAAAGGAAATGCTGTGTAGCAAAGAAAATGGACTGTAGCTATTTGCCATAGCATGGATGAATCTCCTAGCACGGAGTAAAGGAACGTGAATAAAGAAATGGTCATCTTGTATCGTTCCCTTTATGTAAAGTTCAAAAGCAGCAAAACTCATCTACGGTTTTAGAATTCAGAACAACAATCACCTTTGGAGTGGTGATAACGATAGAGAAAAGCACAGGGGGGTTATCTGTGGTGCTGATCATATTTTGTTTCTTGACTTAGGTTGTCATACACAGATGTAATCACTGTGCGAAAATCCGTTGAGCTATATGGGTGTGATCTGTGCACTTTTCTGTATGTCATACATCAATAAAAGTTTGTTACACTAGATTATTTGATTGAAAATGGGACTTTTAACTTCAACTGCAACTTTTAACTTCCTCTGATTGTTTTTACTTTACTCAATACTAAATAATTCTAAAATGGGAGTTCTGTAAACCAACCCATGGTCTAGCAGAAGCTGGTGTGCCAGAACCAAAGGAGAGGCTAGTGTTAGGGATGGAGGAACATTCCAACAGAAACCGTGAAGGTAATTACGGACACCTCAACCCAGAGAACTTTAATGCTTGGCTGGTAACCAGATGGAAAGACGTTTATTAGCATGGCTTCCAAGAAAGCATTCATTTCAGGAAAAATTCTTTCCACTCCTACATGCAACTCGCCACGCACGTGCACATACTAAATGCACAAGTTCACAGAGCTTAGAATCTGTTTGTGTATTTGCATTGTGTAACCACATAGAATTTCTTCCTTCTTGAAGTTGTTTGCTCTCACACAAAGGTCTCAGGGCTTATTCTCATTTTAAGTTTTTTGTTGGAGATCCACTGCCTTCTGAACAAGATGTAGTATTGCGCAGCATAAAGACAAAGCTACCATCAAAACTGAACGTAGTCTCTTGTGACTGAAACTGAATTTATAAAAATTTGTAAACAAAAATCCCTCCGTTCTTCATTTTCTAATAATTCATTTCAATGACGACTTGCTTATTTAACCGGTCCTCTGTACAGGACTGCCAGGTTGGCTTGTCCATTCTGGGGCCCAAATTGTGGAACAATTTTCCTTTGAGTTCTATCTACTTCCGAAGTCAACTCTAGAAAGGCTCTTCTGTAAAAGGCAGCGAAAGAAGTGAGAAACATGGACCACCCAAGTGAAAAAGAGAACTAAATGTGCTATTCTGAGCAGTGAACTGAAAGCCCCATTTCCTACTTGTGTGTTCGGATGTCAACATGTCTATCTCTACCCGTCTACCTACATCTATTTATCTATGTATCTCTACCTTTACCACTATCCAATTCTATCTCTCTCTCTATCTCTCTCTCTATCTATCCATCATGGTTCTTGTATAAATGTCAAATCTCCACTCCCAGAGACTTGATGAAACCTTCAGTCTATGTCCTAGGGGAAATTTCTGACCCAGGTTGGCCTAATTTCACACTTCCTTCATGACTAGCTCTGCCTCACCCTGCCGTGTCCCAGGCCACCTCATCAGCATGCATGGTTTCTTTTTTTGTAGAGAGAGAATTATCAGCCTTTCTGGCCACATAACGGCTCAGAGATCACACCTTATGTGCACATCTTAAGAACTTTGCTTTTCTGGGATGTTTGCCTTCTGGAGACTATGGGGCTTATCTTCAATTCCAAATATTTATCCTGTTCCCATCTATCAGCGTGGAAATTTCTGGTGCTTTATAAAGCAGAGTAGAACTTTCTAATTGAGTATTCCTTATAAAGAGTTCCATATTATACAGAAATTATAATTCCTACAGGATTTCCTGTTTCAACCATTTATCTATGCCCCTTTCTGTTTCTCCCCCCAAGAATTTAGCTGTCTGGGATTTTGCTGCTTAACTATTGGCAACTTTCATTTAGACCGGACCACGGGACACATGCCAGTCCAGGGTTAAAGGTTGCTCTCAAGCAAAGAATTAAGACCCTGTCCTTTCTGTTTTCCAGCTTTGTTTACTTCCACAACCTAGGACAAATCCTCCTGTTTTTTCCGGGTTTTCAATTCCTTGAGAACAATCTTCCATATCTGACTCATCTTAAATGTTTATCCAAGCAAATTTTACATAAGTTTTTATAAATTGTATGTTCAATAAATTTTTTAAAAATCACTTCATGAATAAACACTTTAAATAGCTTGGGACTTACCGGTTTAAGACCCTATTTTTAAAAATACCAGATCAGTCATTTTGCACCCCAGCTCCTCTCCACTATAACACCCTTGACCTCTGTTAGTTCTGCGTATAAAATACACCTCATCATGAACATTGACCAATCACCAACATGCCCTATGTAAATTACAGAATCATTCAGAATCATCAAAATTTAACAAAAAGGAAGTCATGGATGATTTGCATGGTCAGACTACCCTTTCGCCGAAGGCAGAAGATGTAGGCAAAGTAGTTTTTAAAAGGCTAAGGCATTCATAATGACCAGAAAAGTGGAATCAGAGCAGCTGAAAAGTTGGGAGGAAATCCTGGGAGGGAAAGGGATGCAGAGGGGTAAACCCTGACTCCAAAACCACATGTGCACAGAGACCCCAGTGTCCGCAGGAGAAAACAGCAGCAGGGAGCTTATAGAATACAGCAAAGAGTTCAGCTCCTGCCCACTGTGGGGAGACAGAGTCGGACGTTTGAATCCAGGCAAGTTAGCCGCTACAAAAATGAGAATCAATACTCTTCAGAGGAATAAAACAGAATCCATGCTCTTTATGACATATTATTATGTCTGGAATTCAATTAAAAATCACCAGATACATGAAGAAATGGGCAAACTGACCAAAATTGAAGCAAAAAAGCAGTAAAAAGAAATCACCCCCAGATGACCTAGACACTGCAATCAGTTGACAAAATTTGAAAGCAACTATCACAGAAGTACTCAGGGATTTGATGTATTCTCATTAGAGAAATGGAACTATGAAGAAATATGATTTCCACAGAAAACCTGCACACACATGCCTAGCACAGTTTTTGTCATCACTGGCAAAACTTGGAAGCAAGCAAGGTGTCCTTTAGTAGGTGAGTGGATAACTAAACGTTGGTCCATGCAGACAATGGAGTATTATTCAGCACTTAAAAGAAATGAGCAATCAAGCCATGAAAAAACATGGAAGAAGCTTCAATGCATATTTCTCAGTGAAAGAAGCCAGTCTGGAAAGACTTTATATTGTATGATTCCAATTCTATGACACTCTGGAAAAGACAAAACGATGACGGTGAGAAGACATTGGTTGCCAGTGGGATGAGGGGAGATATGGACACGTGGGTACAGAGGATTTTTAAGGCAGCTAAAATGTTCCCTATGATACCAGAATCATACCATACCATATGAACACAGGCCGTTATACATTTGTCCAAATCCATAGAATGCACAACACCAAGAGTGAACCATATGTAAACTGTGGACTTTGGGTGGTTATGACGTGTCATTTGTAACAAATGAACCACTGGTGGGAGAAGTTGATAAGGGGCAGGCAATGTATGCTTGAGAGCAAGACGCATATGAGAATCATTCCATCTTCCCCCTCAGTTCTGCTCTGTCCCTAAAACTGCTTCAAAAACAAATGAATTTGCATTAAAAACGCAAATTCTAGAGCTGACCATACAGCTAAGTTGACATTTTTACGGGTGTGGCTTAATAACATGAGAAACGGCAGAAGATTCAGTGAACTGGATGGTAGAGAAGTAGGAATTACTCGGAAGAAATGGAGAAAATGATTGAAGAAGCATGAACAGAGCCTCAGAGATCTGTTGGGCATACATAGTATGCATACAGTCGGAATCACAGAAGTAGAGAAGAGAGATGGAGCAGAAACAAACAATGGAAAAAAATAATAAAGACCAAAAAAGATCCCAAATTTGGTAAGTGTTTCATTAAAAGGCCCATGTCTACCTAATAAAGCGCTTGCAGTAATGCAAATATCAAGATATTAACGCTTGTCATCAACCCCAAAACATTTCAGACATGCGGGCCTTACAAGCAAAATAACTAGCTTTGTCCTGAAATCTGAAGTTGACTTCTTCTTATTTCTGTGAAGTCAGATTTATAGTTGACCCTTGAAAACCACAGGTTTGAACTGCGTGGGTCCACTCGTGGAATTTTTTTGTTTCAAGAAACACAGTGCTATACGGTAAACGTATTTTCACTTTGTTACGATTTTCTTGATGACATTTTCTTTTAACTAGCTCACTTCATTATTAGAATACAGTGTGCATTACGCGTAGCACACAAAGTATGTGTTAATTGACTGTTTATGTTTTTGGTAAGGCTTCTGGCCAACAGTAGGTTATGAAGTTCGGGAAGTCAAAAGTTACGCGCGGATTTTCAGCTGGCTGTGGGTAGATGCCTCTAACCTCCACGTTGCTCAAGCATCAACTGTACTTGTTAAAGCTGTAAATTACTTCTTGAACCCCTATCAACAAATGGATGTGTTTCCATAAATGAGCAAAAAGCACAAGACACGTGAATACTGTTTGCTTGTGGCATTATTCAGATGTGTATCTTTCTGGCCCAGCCCATCAAAGCCCCTCTCCTGCTCATGCTCTCCTTCTCCGTCAGAAACAAACAAATAAACAAACAAACAACAACAACAACAAACCTCACTCTCAGGAGTTCCCTGGCTGAATTGGATGAAACGACTATTCTCTTTAAACTTTCAACATCATTTTTTCCTAATATATGATTTTATATTTTTCAGGCAATGTCTATCATGACCATTGTCATAATATAAAGGAAAGCAGTTACGATACATTGACATGACATTGAAATGAGAAATGAAAGCAAATTTGGGGCACCTGGGTGGCTCAGTCAGTTAAGCATCTGACTCTTGATCTCAGCTCAGGTCATGTCATGAGTTCGAGCCCCACATTGGGCTCTGATGGCACAGAGCCTGCCTGGGATTCTGTCTCCCTCTCCCTGTTCTTCCCTGTTTGCTCTCTATCTCTCTCAAATGCAAATAAACTTTTTAAAAGAGAAAACAAATGAAAACAAATTAGAAATACGTGCAACCAAAAACAACAAAACGAGAGTGCTCTGAAGTTAAAATAAATAAAAATATGAACTTTATTCCCTTTAATTCAAAAACACGTTGAGAGCCTACAATGTGCCAGTGTTGTTGTTTTTGTTATTACAAGATGTTTACAACTAGTCTGTGTTTCATTGCCATCTGATTTTATACACGTGTTTTTCTAAATGTTATCCAAGCAGACTAATGAACACCCTGGCAAGATTCAAAAGAATATCTCGAGAAGAAAATAAGCAATAGCCTAGTAATACCTTCACAAATTAAAGACATGGAACCTCACTGCTGCAAATTCAGCTCTCAGTTACAAATTTGATGCATGGATTTTTTTCACCTACCGGCCAGGAGTAGGCAATAGGGTTGGTTTGATAAATGAGCTGTCAGTTTCGTTTGGCATCTTTTTAGAAATTATTTTTAATTTTCTTCCCCAATTCCAGGGTCACATCCCTTGCGATTCATGTAATTAAACAACAGCAAAAAACTCTCCAGAGGAAAGTTGTAGGAATCAAAGTTGTAAGCATGTCACAAACGAGCACAGTTAAATACTGGGTGGAGTGCTCGTTTGCTCTAGTAGAAATCTGTCAAACGTTTAGACGGGTGTTAGAGATGTACAATCGGTCAAAAAGACCACGTGAAGGTCGCCTAGGAGCGCAAGGAGGGTCTCTGGGGAGTGCGTCACCTTCACCCATGGAAGATTCTGTCAGGTAGATTTCCCACCAGTTTCATGTCATGTGTGTTATTTGTTAACAAAACACATCCAACGCTGCCTAACCTCAGTATGTCCTTTGAGCACTTGAGCCCAAAGGGTAACATTTTTTCTACCCGTCTTTAGATAGCAGTGTTTTTCAGGTCACTCTATCTCCGTATAAGTGATAGCTGGGTGAGGGGCGTCTGGGTGGCTCAGTCGGCTGAGCGTCCGACTTCGGCTCAGGTCATGATCTCGCAGTCGGTGAGTTCAAGCCCCGTGTCTGGCTCTGCGCTGACAGCTCAGAGCCTGGAGTCTGCTTCAGATTCTGTGTCTCCCTCTCTCTCTCTGCCCCTCCCCTGCTCATGCTCTGTCTCTGTCTCAAAAATAAATAAAAACATAAAAAAAAAAGTGATAGTTGGGTGAGCACATAAAAAGAACAGCTAACTCGGGCATGGAGCATCAGAGAAGGTTTTTGAAGGAAAGCAAACTTAAGATGAGAAAGGAAAAGTGAGCAGGAACTACCTCCCTGGCGGGAAGAATATTTCAGGCACAAGGAACCACGTGTACCGTGTCCTGAAAATGAGCAAGCACGTCCTACTCGAGTGGTAAGTGAAACTCACTGTGCCTGGAGGGTTGAGTCCGGGACACTGGAGTCCGGAGGGATGAGACTGAAGGGTGAACAGGTGGAAAACGCACAGGCAGAGGAGGTGCTGTCACAAACCGGGGACGAGAGGTGCGGAAACGGCCGACTTGATGTCATTGGGCCAGTGCCCTGACCTGATCGGTACTTTGGAAAGACCACGCTGGCTGCACCCCTGAGCACGTTCCTCAAGACCAGATGAGGAACGGTAGTCACAGGGTCCTCACATGGGAAACTCGCCAGAGTCTCACGGAGGCGTGACGCTGGCAGGAATTACAGCGACAGCGGAGGAGATGGGGACGGATAGGCACGTTTAGGAAATTTACAAACAACAGGCGTTGTGAGTGACGGTGAGAGCAGAGAGGGAAACCAGAGGTCACAGCTGGAATTTTGGGGGAGGACAAATGACCCAGAGGGGCTCCATCCACTGACTGAAGGAAGAGGACCACGTTTGTGGGGGAAAGACAGAGGAATGAACTTGCTGGAATGTGAAGTGTGCATGGGACAGGAAAGCAGAGATAGTCAGCACGGTTGGGTCTGAAAGCATGAGCTGTCATTTTGAAAGATGCAAAGTGGGTCCAGGTAAGGAGGTGGCATCTCCATGAGTGAGAGGTGAGGGAGTCCCACAAAGAATCTCGAGAGTCTGGGTTATCTAATAGGCAAAGGATGGGGCGCCTGGGTGGCTCAGTGGGTTAAGCATCCGACTTCAGCTCAGGTCACCATCTCATGACTCGTGGGTTCCAACCCCGTGTCGCGCTCTGTGCTGACAGCCCCTCCCCTGTTCTCTCTCTCTCTCTCTCTCTCTCTCAAAAATAAACATTAAAAACATTTCTACAACAAGAATAGGCAAAAATAAAGAATGCATAAAAGAAACTAAGAAAAAGCCAGTGACCAAAGAAATGAGGAAATTTGGGGGAGCCTGGGTGGCTCAGTCGGTTAGGCATCCGACTCTTGATCTCGGCTCACGTCGTAATCTCACAGTTTGCGGGATCGAGCCCCGCATCAGGCTCTGCGCTGACGGCCCTGAGTCTGCTTGGGATTCTGTCTTTCCTCTCTGCCCCTCCCCCACTTGTGCTCACTCTCTCAAAATAAATAAACGAACTTTTAAAAAAATTAGAGAAAAAAAAAAGAAGCAAGGAAATTTGGTCAAGGGCCCCCAAAAGGAGAGACGTCCAAGGAACAGGGAATACCAAAGGCGCCAACTCCTATACGGAGCAGGCAACAGATGCACCCTCTGGTATCTCCTCCAAGCTATCTATCAAAGTGTCAAGCAACAGCTAGCTAAGAATAGACGCTGCCCCCAGTACTTCAACCCGCTCATCAATACCCTTTCAACCTATTAATCAATTTCATTTAGGGTACAATTATAGGAAGTTCTGGAAGTCATCACCAATCTCTACTTCTTTATGTGTCTGGGAACTTGCTAAGCTCCCTGAAAAGTTAGCCATATGGTGTTTCTGTCATTTCCCAGACTGGCCTATACGTCTAGGAACACTCCCTGCTATCGTCCCAAGATGAATGGGGCTAATTTGACATGACTCGTCCTCATTGATCTCACACTGGATCGTGGTGAGCGCTCCTTTCTTTTCCGGCCAACTGGAGAGGTAGGGCTCATTTCGCCATGAGTAACACAGGGCTCCCCAAGCCTGCCTCCCCCACCGCCCTCCAACCCCATCAGCACGGACGGAGTGCAGTACATAATTCAATACCTCCAGGAGATTTATGAGGTCGCCCTTCTCTACGGTGCGTACATCAACAAAGCCTTGCGCGGGAGGGAAGTGTGGATTTCGGAGCCAGAGGTGCGTTGAAAATCTGGTCCCGCCTCTAAGGATGACCCAGGGTGCACTATGGATCTTTCAAGCATCGATTTCCTCATTTATTAAGTGAAGATTAAAATATCTATCCCCTAGAGTTACGATAAGGACTAACGGATGGGATGGGTGCACCCGGCTCTCACGGTGCTAGCACAGAACAAGGGGCTGAAAACACGCCTGTATCCCTGAGCCCCTTTCCTCCAAACAGCCCGCACCGTCATGGAGCGCAGAGGCAGCTGCTTCTTGGTTCTGTCGATCTCACCGTCTTACTCATGTATTTACCCAAAATGCACTAAGCTGGGAATGACCAGCATGGGGGCGCTTCACTAGTAGGGGGTGCGGGCAGTGATGGGCACAGCAGAGGCGTGGCACATCTGGGCCATCGAACTCCCGGGCTTAGCAAAGGACAAGGTTCAATGTCAGTACGCATGCGGCAGGAGTCCGGCACAGCTCCAGGGCAGGTGTGAGAAGGATGACACGTGCGAGGTGTTCCGACAGAGGCAGAGACTAGAGACGAGGGGACTGAAATTCTGTCTGCGAGAGAAAGGAGCACGTTGCATGGGAGAGAAGGGCTGGCGTCCTTCTAGAGCATTAACCGTCTGCTCAGCGGCTCCAGACCCTGAACTAGAGACAGCACAGCGGATCTGTGGAGTCCAAAGGCCTGTGCGGTAAGGACCCTGCTCCCCAGAAGCTGGCACACAGAGCTGGACCGATGAGGTACATCCACAAATACCCCCAGAGCGGTAGGTAACCTGCATCACCGTAGGGGCGGAGCGAGGGAGGCCTTGGAGCCAGGCTCGGGTGGCTGCGGGGCCCCGTGCTGGCCCTCTGCGTCAGCTGCCTCGACCGATGACTTAAGGAGTCTCTTCACCAATCCGGGCCTCAAGTTCTCTGTAATTGAGTCAGGACACTGAGATCATTCAGTGAGACGTTTTAAACACTTTGCCAGGCGTGTCGAGAAGCAGTCAATAAATGGCAGCTGTTCTCATCATTATGGGCGGCTTTGGGTAATTCGCTTCATCCCTGAACTTCAGTTCCCTCATCCATAATGCTGGAAGATTGGACAAAGATAGCTAAAGCCCCCATCGATCCTAAAAATCTATGAATGGTACAAATGAGACGAAATCCAATTCCGAGGCAGGAAGTGTTCCCTCGGGTGGCATTCCAACAAAGACTTCTTGGCAGACGCGGGCTTTGCTCGAGGCCTTGGCGACACGATGCTGGCCGCCGAGTGCATCGCTTCGGAGGCAGTGAGTGATCCAGACACAGGTCTGGGAGACGAGGCCGGGGAGAGAGCTGGCGGTTCACTAAGAAACACCGCAAGTTGCAGAGCAACAGACTTAGAACTTTCCCGGCGGACAACAGGAAGTCACTGAAGATTTGCGACAGGGAAGTGATAGCGTGGATGTGACATCTCAGGATGTTTCTGGCTATGGTATGCAGAAAAGATGGGTCGGGGGTACAGATTCGAAAGAAAACGAAGAAGGAGGCAACAGAAACCCTTCAGACCCGAAAGAGTAAAGCTCTGAACTCAGGCAGTGGCAACAAGCGGGCAGGGGAGCAAAAAGAGATTGCAAATATTCAAGCCTGCGTGGTGTTCCCAGTGCCTGAGCAAGGACCCCCCCACCCCCGACAGCCAGCAGGGCACGGGGACCCCCCGCCCGAGCACTGGCCTATGGCATCTTCCTCTGTATGTCCGCACAAGGCTGCGTGTGCTTACATTTTACTAACGGATGACGGTAGACGTGTCTTTGCTCCGCTCTTCTCTTCTTGTCTTAACATAAACCACGACCCACCGCTCACAACCGCACTTGCACAAAGAAAGGAGTTTCAGGGGTGCCTGGGGGGCTCAGTCAGTTAAGCGTCAGACCCCTGGTTTCAGCTCAGGTCATGATCTCACGGCTCATGGGATCAAGCCCCACGTCGGGCTCTGCACTGACAGCACGGAGCCTGCTTGGGATTCTCTCCCTCTCTCTCTCTCTCTCTCTCTCTCTCTCTCTCACTGCCTCACCCCCACTCATGCTGTCTCTGTTTCTCTCAAAATAAATAAATTTAAACAAAAGTCAAAGGAGCCTCAGACGTCAGAGGGAAACAGCCAAGAAAGAGAAAGACACACAAAATTGCAAGATCAGAGATTTCATTTGGTGTAAGAATGGTTTTTGGAAACTGCTTCTTTTTAAAAAAAATTTTTTTTTAATTTATTTTGGACAGAGAGAGAGAGAGAGAGACAGAGTACTAATGGGGGAAGGACAGAGAGAGAGGGAGACACAGAATCCGAAGCAGGCTCCAGGCCCCGAGCTGTCAGCACAGAGCCCGACATGGGACTCGCACTCGTAAACTGCAAGATCGTGGCCTGAGCCAAAGTCGGACGTTTAACTGACTGAGCCCCCCAGGCGCTCTGAAACCACTTCATGCCCTAAACTGTCCCCTGTCTCATTTGAAAGCATCCCCCATGGGCTGCCACCTCCCAGTCCAGGGCGGCGTTGGTATGCGGGGAGGTCCCTGCCGTGGACACAGCCACTCTTCCTCCAGCAGCTCCCCTCCTGGGGGGCGAGAGCAAACACGGATGCCATTCCACACCCGCTAAAGGAAACCTTGGGGGAAAAAACAAGTGTGATAATTGGTGGAAAAGTTGAAGAGTTAGGTGCTTGAAGGTCAGGAGTTTTACGGAGAAAGTCACAGGATGCTACTTTTCAAAGGTCAACGGGAAAAATTAGAAGATTCCCCTCTTGGCCTTCCCTGGCTACAGTGGGGGGCTGTGAACATCAGTACATTCTCGGGACAGCTTTCTACACAGAACGTAAACCTTAATGTTGTCTGATATTTGGGTTGGACACACTCGAGCAAAGTGTGGCAAGTCTGATCCCTGGCAAGGACCCAGAGCTGCACAACTGATTGGTACCATCCGCTCCGGTCCACCACCCCGCCCCCCTCCCTGGTCCCCTGCCGCGCTCTTGGTGTAGTAGCCGAGAGCTGAATCATATTGGGATTTTTTTAACCCTTAAAATGAAAAGGGGGAGACAAGGGAAGGCAGTCAGGTGGGGGGCGGCTGAGAAACACTGGCTGGAGACACGGGCGGGGATTCTGCAGGATCGCCTGTCACGCAAGGCTGCAGGTGGTGGGCAAGGCTGGCCCTGGAGAATCTTCTAAACGTGGCCTGTCCGTCTCCTCCGCGCCTCCTGCATCCATCCAGGCTGCCACTGACGCCAAGAATCACGGGCTTCCGTGACGGAAAAGGAATTGATGGAGACCCGGCGGTCCAAACATCGGCTAATACCCTTGCTTTTGGAACAATGCTCACCTCTGTGGCGGCTGTCCTAGCCGGGCTCCTTTACATCACTTGACATCACTTGCATGTGGTGTTTATCATGAATTGCCTCCTGGCATCTCATTTGTTGTTGTTGTTCTGTTATTTAACTTTCCCCAACATCTCAGAGTTAAAAGAGACACCTCGAAGATTCAGGCTGGCTCTTCCTTTCATATTTGAACGCGCGGCCAAGAGGTTGATTGTCTGGTTCAGGGCCACGAGAAGAGCCCCAGGAGACAGACATTTCGCTGCCTGCAGAGGTGACCCATTCCACCTTTGGATGGACGGGACGCATGGGAAATCGGAAGCTTCCAGATACACCCATCTGTTCCTGATGGGGGTATACATTTCGATCTTTCTGGAGGATAGCTAGATGAAACAGATAAAAAATCTTTTACAGTGTTCATAACCTCTGACCCAGAAATTCCACTTTCGGGGATTTATCCTAAAATATTAGCATGGGTGGGCCCAGTGATGTTGGAGACAGCTTGTGTGGGCTTGTGAGAACCATCCACATGCACCTCACCTCTCCCAGCTGCGCGCGATGACAACTTGAATCTGGTCAAGTTGGGAGAGAACACACACATACGCCTTAGAAAATCCCCAAATGCTACCATCGGGGCTTTCGATCCCCCCTGGAGCTCCAGAAAACATCTTCAGCCCATCCCTGGGCAGGTCTGAATGCTTAGCTAAAGTATATTGGTTGCAGAATATTACAGATGAAGTAGAGAAAAAATTAAACCCAACCGAAACATCCAAGTGTAGACATCACTGAAATGAATTAAAGCGTATCCACATTATGCAACCTTCAAATAATATGAAATAAACACACAGAAATATGTATACATCTTTGGAAAAATTAAAGGAGGTTGGAAAACAGTCGGCCATGATAAAGTCCCATTTTTGTTGCAAGTGGTGGGGGCAGAGAAACAATCAGCAGAGATTTTTAACTGGATGGTGAGATAGTGGGATTTTTTTGTGTGCCATTTATTAGTATATGCTAACTCTACTGTAATCAACATACTTCTCTTTTGTAACGTTACGACGTTAAGGGTTAATTTTTCACGACGCACAGGTCTGCATTCCTTATCAGTGCCTATACTCAACGGCACAGTTTTGATGTTGGATACATTTTTTTGTAAAGGAGAATCGCTAATGAAATGCATCATCCAGACAGCTGTATCGAGAAGACCCAGGATAAAACACGACGTGCAAACGCAGCGCCCAGGAGTCGTCTCCTGCCTCACGAAGCTCTCCATTTCACGCCAATCTAAATTCACACAAATCCCAGGAACAGTCAATGGAACAGGAAACGAACAGTCTAATCAAAGCAACTAAATGTCCCGATTTTTTTCAATTTAAAAAGGTGTCTTTATTCCATTTAGGACCACCAGAGCAGCAAAGTTGAATGCAAATCTGCCTCCTCCCTTGCTTCGGTGGCCTTCTCTCTCTGTTTGGAACACGTTTCCTTCGCGCCTCTGCCGGAGAAGTCCGGGGGCTGGGGGGTCCCCCGTGGGAACCAGCAAGCCCGATGCAGGTGCCTCTGGCAGTGGAGATTGACATCACTGTCGAGAGGTCCCCCCAGCCCCAACTGGAAAGGACTGGCCCTAAATGCCGCACCGAACGGAACCATTCTTCGGAATGCTGGGGGACGGCACACCCGTTACAGAAAGAACATTTAGGGGCGCCAGAGAGGCTCAGTCAATTGAGCGTCTGACTTCTGCTCAGGTCATGATCTCATGGCCCTTGAGTGCGCACCCCACGTGGGGCTCTGTGCTGACAGCTCAGAGCCTGGAGCCTGCTTCAGATTCTCTCTCTCTCTCAAAAATAAATAAACATTAGAAAGAACATTTACCTAGGACACTCCTCTTACAGGAGATGCACCTGATGCAACCCCCCCACCTCCCTGGCCGCTTTGATGCCCTCTGTCTGGCTCCGGCTGAGAGTCTGGGCATTGCACGCCACCCTGGAGAGCTGCTGCCCTTGGCCATCCACTTTATCCTCTGTCTAGGCAGCTGCTTGCCACAGGTTTGAGGTGCAGAGGGGACAAGGAAGGGCAGCTGGTGTGGATGGACAGAGGTGAAAATGAAGCCCCCCACCTCCCTCCGGAGCTCTCTCCCCGAAACAGGACCCAGAATGAGCAGAGGTGCACGCTGTGATCGCTCGGGGAGCTCTGACAGCCTGCGGTTCGTAGCCCCCCACGTCAGATTTAATTAATCTGATTTAGCTGGCCGGGTGAGGGGCCCCGGGCATTGGCATTTGTCCACATTTCCCCAGCTAGTGCTAACGTGCAGCCGGAGTTGAGAGGCAGCCGCACACCCCGTCAGCTGGGTGTTGCTGGGGGAGAGGAATCTATGGCTCCGTCACGAGTATTCCACCCAGAGACGCTAAATCAGAGCGTTAATATTTACTCCTGCCTCGGGAGGTGGGGTATTAGCAATGCCCCACGGTGCATCCTGAGTTAGCCAAAGATCGTCTTCTGGCTGTTGAAGGATTTCCGAGCCCTCCTCTTCCCAACACCACCACCCACCTTTTTCTTTTCAAAAGAGAGTAGTCAAAGCATCTGTATTCGCTTCAAAGCGAGCAAACTCCACAGCCAACACATGACGCCATTACGGAATTCAAAAGGTCCTGGGAAGAGGCGAAACCACAGATTTGAAGGGGAATTTCTCATGAGGTGAAATCTTAGAGGCCTGTGGTGAAATCTTCTGATGTGAACTCTTCAAAACATTAAAGTGTTCAAGCTCCCCCCGGCAGGGTGATGTGAGCTTCCAGAAACCCAGAGAGAGGGGGAAAAAAAATGTTCTTTGTGATCGAGAAACTGTCTGATAAATTACCAGATATAATGGGCCCAATTCTTTTGCCCTTAAATCAGGAAAATAAAAATCCTAATGCTGTTAATGTGTTGCTGGCCAACAGGGGTAGTGCAAAAGTACAGGGGGGAAGAGACACAAAATGAGAATGAAATGACACTACATGAAATATACTTGTTCTCATAAAAGCTCTGCAAGATGAATTTTCCCCCCCACAGAGGTGAGAGTTAGAGGCTAAAGACATGGCCACTTCATAGTCAGACTAAAAGATTTCCATTAACAACATTCGTAAATTTTAATGCTTCAAAGGAGGGCACATTACAGCTATCAAAAAAAACAGGTAACTATTGTTATTTCTGGTGTAAATTTTGTGCTATAAAAAACGATAAAGAATAATGTCTACTGGCCAAAGCTGCCTTCACCTCGCTTTCCGTTTGATTCTGGGGAAACCAGCAAGCATAATTATAATTCCTTGAGCAAATCCAAGAAAGACATTGTTGTCCCGACACATGAAGCAATGCTATTTTCCCTCCAGGACTCCGTTCCAGATTCAAATGCGTGCGCTAAGTCTGAATGTGCATCCGTCCCACCTCACTGGCCAGGAAATAATCTGCAGAGAGCACTGCCAAAAATTACAGTACTTTGCCGGAATGACTTCAGGCCACATTCATCAAGCGGTAGCTTACAAGGAGTGAAAATTGGGGAAAATACGGAGTTTTGCGCGAGGGCCGGGAAAGTGCGATGTTACCTTCAGGTTCCGTGGTAGACTTAAACTCCGCCTCCCCTAAATCTAAACAGGTATAGCTGTGCCTTTATATTGGAAGCACACTGGAAATATACAAAAACACCGGAAAGTCACCCTGAATATTGATCATTAAGATTAGCCACTGACATCTGTAATATAGACACGAGCGTGTCAGCGATTCCCCTGTTGAATAAGGAAACTGGGCACTCAAAACGTTTGCTAAGCAGTTAGGTTTCTCTATTTGCTAGCAGTTTGGTCCTGTCCTGTCTGTCATTTACTGGTTATATCATATCAGGCAGGTTATTGAATCTAGCTAAAGCTTGGTGGTCTCTTCTGTAAAGTGGAGATAATCATTACAGTACGTCAGGAGATCAGAGACTGAGCCGTCATTTGTGTACTCTTGTATATCTTCTGGAAAAAAAAAAAAAGCTAAAACTATGCGTCGAATAGAATGAGCAACTTCTGATAAGGATTAACCTGAGAAAAGACAAGTCAATCTCCTAGGGCACTACTCAGCTATAGTGATTACTCAGTTAATGTTGGTTATGATGGTTATTTATCTAAGTTAGACAATAAAAGACAAAATGTATATCTTCATTCTTCATGGGATAGGCATTTTCATTTCCTGAAAGGAGCTACTTTCACCCACAGAACAAATTCAGCAACCTTACAACTCACTGCCAACTATCAGCCCGGTGGAATCATTACTACCTGGTGAGACAGCCCAGAGCCGAGGGGCTAAATGTGAGCATCCGTGTGTTAACAGGGGGCCTCGATAAACACGGCTGTGATTCTCATCCACTCTTGTCATTATGTTCATCCAAGGCTAGAGCTTGGACAGTGTGCTGAGATCACCGGAGCTAACTATCTTCCTTGGGCCGACGAGGCAAGGTGTGCGGAGTTGTCAAGAACCTCACCGCTCGTCCCCGACACATGCTTGGGGACTTCTGACTCCTTCAGTCCTACTCCAGAAGATACGACCTTTATACTATGTGTCATAAGTACACCCCAAGTGTGGCTGTGGGGCAGATCTAAGATCACAAATTCCTAAAATGTCAGGAAGAGAAAGAATATGAAACATGACCAATCCCGAACCTTCCATTTCCATTGGTGATGGTGACATCGGGGGCTCCAGTGACCATTCAGGGCTCCACACTGGTCCCTGATGGCCGAGTCTATCTGGTAGTCAGCTATATTTATAAAAGTTGCTGGACGTAACCACTACTGAAAGCTTACAATCTAAAGAAGGCCAATATTAGCACCGAAACATTAGAAAATACGTGAACTGAGAAAGCAGTACATCTGCATGGGAATACACAGCAAGAACAACTCTGGAATACATAAATAAATTTCCATGGCAGTAATCTAGCCCAGGAATGATAGGGCTTTAACAAGTCCATTACACGTGGCCTGTAAAAGGATCAAAAGGGGGAAATTAAAGAAGTAGAATCAATAAGACAGCATTATTTTCCTAGGGCTGCTCTCACAAAGTACTTTAAACCGGGTAGCTTAAAATAATCAAAATTTATGCTGTCACAGTTCTGGAGGTCAGAAGACCAAAATCAAGTTGTTAGCAAGGCCATGTTTTCTGTGAAGGCTCTCAGAGGAGAATCCTTCCTCGCCTCTTCCAATTTGTGGTGGTGGCTGGCAACCGTTGGCGTTCCTGGGCTTATGACCGGGTCACTCCAATCTCTGCCTCTGTTGTCACATGGTCTTCTTCCCTCCGTGTGTCTCTGTGTTTCTCTAAACCTGTTTTATAAAACTCCTGTCATGGGATTAGGGCCCAGCGTGATCTAGTATGACTTCATCTTAATTAACTAATTACTTCTGCAAAGACCCTATTTCCAAATATGGCCACATTTTGAGGTTCCAAATAGACATGAATGGGGAAGGGGGGAGAAAAGACACTATTCAACTCAGAATGGGGATTTATTGACTGTCTGGTAGGATGCAGAGAGTGAGGAGAAACGAGCCGGATTGACTTCTGATCTCCGGTTTGAAAAATAGGTTGGAGGGAGAAGACATGAGAATTGAAGATAATTCTATTTAATTGGTTGATGTTGGGCCATCCAGCTGTCCATGTGAAGCCAGGCCTAGAAGGGGATTCTGGGCTGCAGACTAGCCTTGGTCTTGTGACAGAGTATGTGTCCCCTAAGTCTGAGGAAGGCAGAAAAGCACAGGGTCATATAACCATCCCGTTTCCCTCCCAGAGATCTTGATTCACAACCATTTGCATGATTGAGAATTTTGTCTCCCTTTCAGCTTCCAACAAAATATATGAAAGGGGGAAGGGAGCAGAAAATACTGCCTCTGTGTGCCTTTCGAACACTGATGAAGACAGGAGCCAGGAGGCCCCTTGCAATCTTCCATTCCTCTTCTATCATCCAAAACCCATTCTCACATGGAGCTTGGACCACACCATGTGTTCACAAGTGATGAGCATGCCCGCATCCAGAGGGGAGTTTTAGCAAGACGTCATGTATTTCAAACAGTTAAAATGAAAGTATGCACAGAGGAAACACTGAAAACACATGAAAGATTAAAAAGGCTATTTTGGAAGATGGAAAGCAGATAAAAGAGTGATCACCAATTCAGCAGAGTAGAGGAAATAAAAGCCTGGGTGCCTGGGGAGAAGGAAGCCATCAATAGAGAAACTACAAGTACAACAGAAAATGCAGACACCAAGCAAAGGGAAGGAGGAGGTGAGGCAGGAGGTTGGAAACAGCCGGTATAACTGAAAGCCTGTGTGAGGGGAGTTAGACCCCCAGATCCTCTCTCCACTGCTATTTTTCTAGGTAACTTCTCCCTCTCCCCATCCTTATCAGGAGACAAGACCTATACTCTTGGAGAAATTAGACTAGAGGTTTCCTGGACTCAAGATGCCCAATACAGAGAGGGTTGAGAATTAAAGCAAAGGACTGAAAACAAAGGTGGAGTTCATGAAAGCCATTGTACTGAATGATGAGGCTTCCGGCCCTGTGTGTCCTCAGAACCCACAGTAATTCAGGTTTATCCTGGCAATCTAAATAGCAGAAGAGTCTTTTTGGGGAGAGCAACTAGCCCTGGAGAAATTCCAAAAGATAGTGGCATTTGGCCAACCGCAACAAAATAGCCAAATACTATCTGATCACCCTATGGTGATGCCCACCAAATAATGATGCCACATCAGTACTCATAGCTTCTAACACACTTTTTTATAGGTTTGCTCCTAAATATGACAGATAACTAAAGACCACCAGACATTGGAGGAAAACTTCTGACATAAAAGACATGGAATAAAAGAAATGAATCAAGAAAAGAAACTTGGAGAAAAGGACACTAGACAGGAAGTAGGAGAAATATATATATATATATATATATATATATATCCTCATAGAGACAAAGGAATACTATACATCTCTGAAATAAAAATGGGTTCCCCTAAATCTAAATAATAATGGTTTCTATTACTATTTGGAAAGGAAAATTGTAAAAATAGGAAAGAGCTCTTAGGAATTAAAATTGTTATGTGATATTTTAAAAGTTTGTTCAATGTAAGGTGAGTTGAAGCAATTTCCTACAAAGCGTCAATCAAGGTCAGATAAAAAAGATCATTTCAGACCTGAAGTTCCCAAAAAGATCGTTTCTCACACGATTTTCTCAGAAAGCCAAAGTTCAATGAATTATTCCAACAAAGTAAAACTAAAAGAAAAAGTAAAGGGAAATAGAACAAAAAATATAAAACAATTAGATGATCAGAGAAGTCCATATCAAAAAATTAAAAAATTAAAAAATTATAAAATAGTAATTAATTAACGAATTAATTAATTAAAAAACAAAACAGAGAGGTCCAACATCCACATAATAGGAGATCCACAGGAGAGAGGCTGGAGAAAATGGTGGAAAAGTAATTAGGAAAGAAAAATACAAGAAAAAATTCTTGTAATGGAAGGATAAGAATTTCCAGATTGAATGTCTCCATCAAGTGTCTAACACAGATACTTGAAAACTTACAAAATGAACTTATAGCAGATCACTACGGATTAAACAAAGACTCTAAAGTCTTCCATAGATTATAATAATAAAAAAGTGATAATTACGAATCAAAATATTATACTTCTCAACAGCAAAACTGGAAGCATGTAGGCAATGGACCAATTTCTTCAAATTCTGAAGAAAAAGTACTTTGGAATTGAAATTCCCGTTTAGGTAAAGCATCAATCAAGGTCAGATAAAAAAGATCATTTCAGACCTGCAGTTCTCAAAAAGATGGTTTCTCACACGATTTTCTCAGAAAGCCAAAGTTCAATGAATGATACCAACACCAGACAGTAAAGGAGGAAAAAGATCCAAGGAGTAAAAGGTCAAGTTTGGAAGAGAAGTAAGTACAATTCTCCAAGTGTTGGTAGAGAGGGATCCAGTATGACAGCCACACCTCATACCTGCAGGACCCAGATGCTGCTGAGATCCGAGAGAATTGATTCCAGTTAATCCAGAATTAATTCCAATTAATGCATCCAAGAAAAATATGCAATTCACATCTTTAATTATAGAAAGGAGTTTTATTGATTGATTGGAAAATTTGGAGGGGAGTCGGTGATGGAGAAATGGTAAGCAAGAGGATATTGAAAACAAATGTCATACAAGAATGGAATTGTAATCATCTGTGAACAAGTTATAGTAATGTAAACATTGAATGTTCAAAAATCACCATCTACATTTATTAAGAGTCTTAGTGAAAGGGGAAGTGGGAGAGAAGCAGGAAGATGTCTAAGAGAATTAAATGTTTAGCTTCCATTGTTTAAAAAAAGGAGTCTATATATAGTATCTAAAAATTTAAAAATAAAAAAGGGTTTTATATTATATTATTTAGAATATGGAGGTAAATACCGAAAGCACTACCCAAAATAGCAGAAGTGGGGGCAAGGAGAAGGTCAAGGGAATGCTTGCTTTTACATTTTAAACCTTTTAGTTATATTTGACTTTTAAAACCACGCACAGGAGTTATTTGATAAAATTTAAATTTTAAAAAAATGGGGGAAATTCCATCTTCGGACCCAAGAAGGGAGGACAAGTCAACTGCAGATTCACAGGAGCAAATCCTCAAGGCGTGTCTGGGGTGCACCTGCCTGCTATGTGGGCATCGGGTAGATGGCACCACACAAGGATTCCTCATCTGAGGTTCGGCGTGAGCACTTGGGGACTGACACCTGGGAGGTAAGTGATCCCCAGAGTACCGGGGAGAACATTATCTCCGCCTGTCACAGTTCCTGAGTAGGGCTCACTAGCATCCGTGACTCGTTTTGATGTAACTGTCACACACCCATGCAGTGGGTTCACAGCAAGTAACTGGGGGGAGGGGAGAGATAATGGACTTCATAATGGCACCCAAACAAAATGCAGTTTGCTCGGAGAGAATTAGGCTCATCCTAGCTTTGTAAAAGATTGGCTCTGAAGCCAATAAAACCTCGAGACCACTAGAAATTTAGAAGGAATGAAGGTAGCATTTACTGCCTACAAATTACCACCCCCCCCCAACCAAAGCATATTTTCATAAAGCCAAGACCATGTTTTGAACAGTAAGGTAAGTCTCCACTATTTATTGCCTCCATTGGATATATACCAAGGACCGCCAGACGCTTCATATTCATTACCTCACCTATAACAACAATCCCGGAAGATTCATGTTTCCATTTCTATTTTGTAGATGAGAAGAGTGAGGCTCAGAAATTAAGTGGGGAACTTGAGAAAACACACTGGTCAACTTCACTCCAGAGTTAGTGAAATAAAACCTCCAGGTAAGGGACACATGATTTTGTGATCTTCTAAAGCTCCCCGGGTTAAACTGGGGGTGTGACCAGGCTTGAAACCACGGCTTAGGCCACGTTATCAAGCCAGGTATAAATTAATCCGTGAGATCAGCCAGCTGCAAGTACTATTCTAAAATGCAATTCATTCCGCTTTCCTTTGCTATGTTCCTTTTAACTGTGCTTTTATGTGTAGTATGGGTTTTATCTTTAAAAATAAAAATCTTATAAAGGAACATTCAGATAACAGGAAAGAGCCTTTGAGAATTAAAATTGTGATATTATATAAATGAAGCAGGCTTGTCTATAAAAAATATCTTAACTGTTTTCCTGAGACTAAAATGAGAAGTTGTCCGCAAAGAACCTGGCACACGATAGAAGCCCAGTGAGTGGCTGGGAGGCAGTGTGGTATCTTGGAAAAAGAGTGTGGGCTTTGAAATCTGACAGACCTAAATTCAAATTCTGGTTCCACAACTTAGGCAATCGTGACTGTTGGGGGATATTATCTGCCTTGCAAGATGTGTTCTGAGAGTCAAAATTTAAAAATATACCCAAAGCCCCTTGTGTAGTCTTTGGAACATAATTGTGCTCAAAGGAATGTTAACTTCCTCCCTTGTAACCTCAACAATCTACTATGTTTTGTTTGCTCCTCTCTTCTCTTAGATTATCTTCCCATTGTGCCAGGGACCCTTCTCCCTTCTGTGATTGCCTCCTTTACTCATCCAGGTAGTAATACAAAACTTTTGTTGTTTCAAATCTCACAGAATTTCTATCCTGAGGAGGAAAAAGGGTATTTCTTAAAAATAAAAGTCTTAAACCTAAAAGTCTCCATGTTTCCTACAGATTATTTTCTATATATTAAAAATCAAACCTTAAATAAATATTAACAAATAAAAAGGGGTGCCTGGGTGGTTCATTTGGTTAAGCGTCCAACTCTGGAGTTTGGCTCACGTCATGATATTCACGGTTTGTGAGTTCGGGAGCCACGTGGGGCTCTGCACTGACCATGGAGCCTGCTTAAGATTCTCTCTCTCTCTCTCTCTCTCTCTCTGCCCCTCCCCCCATTTGCTCTCTCTTTCTTTCTCTCTCAAAATAAATAAGTGAACATTAAAAAAATAAAAAAAAAAATCAAGCGATCTGTCAATCAATCCTTTTTGGTTTCTTCCCGTCTAACGAAAGTTGTGTAGTTGGACATTCCTCAAATAAGGTATCCATGTGGCAGTTTGCTTTAGCCCTTTTTCCGACTGGATTATTAAACTTAATCCTGTGATAAGTACTACACAGTAGTTCACCCCTTCCATTACCAAACTCAAGACCACGCATGGTGATCGTGTGTTCTCAATTTGCCGACAGTTTTAATACTGGGTAATTTGGTTCTTTTTGATAATTGAGGATTGTTAAATGTGCAACTAAATGTGAATTAGCTATTACACCTTTATATGATTTTTTCATATAAATCACTCATCTACTTTTTGTGTTAAGAAACTGTACTATTTTTATACTGTATTAATTCATTCATATTAAAGTCTTAAAGCAGAATAAATTAGATAATGATTACTTGACATGTAATAAATCATCTTAATTGAAATGAATAAAATTATAAAATTGAAAGTGTCTTGGAAAATCTGGGACATACGATCCCCATAAATTTAATTTCCTTGCTTTGGGCACTAGGAAAGAGTTATTATAATCATCTCACGGGAATTAGAAAAACCTATCAGGAGCAAAATTCTAGACTAACCGTACTATGCGGAGAAAGTCCTCAGATAGACAATAACCAGAAGGGTTAACAAAAAATATTTAGCGATGGTGGCATAAGAATTTAAATCTATTAATCCAATGCAAACTACTTGGTGTTCATAAGATCAGCAAGAAGGACATGTATAATATGTTACCACTTTCACTGTTTCAGTTGGTGCTGTATGCATCGAAAATCCTCAAAATTGCAAATCTAGGAGACCATAGACAAGTAGAAACAAAGTACAGAACAGGAAGGCATCTTGTGCTAGAACATGTGAAGGACTAGTTTTACAGTCAGGTGTGCAGGTCAACAACGTCTGGTGTAGAAACTTCACGCACATCATCAGATTTCTCAATTGACTGGTTTCCTCTCTGCCAAGAGTGAGTCTCTGGAACATTTGGCACATTCTCCTTTGAAATAAGTATATGTTAAATGTTCAGAAGCTAGGGCATGCCTTATCAACCCGCACAAACAAATGACATCCCTACAGCTGCTTATCCAGGAAAGCACTGCCCCACTGTCAACTCCTATGCTAAGCACTACCTAGCACTGTTTTCATGCCTTATATCCAGTGGTATGTCAGTCATTCGGTTCTGTGGGGTGAAAGGAAGATGTTTACCTGCCAATTTCTCTGGCGTAAATTCTTCCATCATGACCAATTTCAAGCTAGTGACCGTTTAACATTTGCCTCTCAAAATCCACACGAGCTGACTCCCATGCGTGGCTTAAATTATTGAGTTAACAGTGAAGCAACAACCAGACAGGTAACTCTTTTGGACCCCGTGTCATAGATGAAGAGACTGAAGCTTGGAGAAATGAATGAAGTTGTCTAAGATCCCACAGCTGGGAAGTGATTAAGTTGGGATTTGCATATGGATTTGCCCAAATCCACAATTCAACAAATATTTCTAAGAGCAAAATACTATTTTATACAAAAAGAAAAAAGACAAAACACACAAAAATCTTTTAAATCAGTCCATGTTCCTAAACATCTCCTTCTTTTCCCTACAAGTAGAGATCGCCCAAGAAATGTGCAATGAGACAACCCAAGGGACACCCTCCAGTAGACAATGGCCCTCCATTCGATCGCCATCAGGCAAGGTTTGTTACATTTTTGCCTCTCTGTGGTGCCTCTACTTGGAGATACCTCTTGGTCACAGCAAAGGTCATGAGAAACAGATTGTTCACTACAAACTGACTAGAAAGTTTTGGCTAAACCATCATCTCTTAACTAGGAGATTCTTCACAACTTCCACCTTCTTGTGCATCAGGCCAGTCAGGCCACCACGAGGTTTCTGGGTCGTTCTTCTCGACCCTCAGGGTGAGTGTCACTCACTGTCTCCACAGACACCTGAGCACTGATGTGGGAATTCAGACTCTGCTTGGCTTACTCACATTACTTCCAAATCTTCCCACACCCTGAGTCTACCTGCTTGAACAGATTCATCTAGAGGCCCATTCTTTGCTTTCAAGCCCTTTGTGGGGAATTCTCTCTAGCCTCCATCAAATTGCCTGGTGGTATTATCCGGCTCATCTAGGCATCCGGAAAATAGTCTTGTCACATCAAGGAGCTGCCTGCTCTTCTAGCCTCAATAAAAATATCAGCATGTACAAAGTTGGCTTGTGGATTGTGTCACTATGTACTTTATGGGAAAAAAAAAACATGAGCGAGAAAGACTTAAACTCACATCTACTCAATTTCCTTGTCTGTGAAAAGGAAGCTTTTAGGACATAGCCCTTAGAAGATTGTTAGGTGACTCAGAGATGCTTATACTAAAATAGTGTTAGCATCATTATTTACATTTTATAATACAGTCTAGTAGGGAATAAGCTTTGATGATCCACAGGTCACTGAGCCATGCTTCCTGCCTCCACAGGCCTTACCGTCTAGTGGGCCCCGGGCAGTGCAAGCAGGAAACTCCCTTACTCTGCAGTTAGACCAATCACTATGGTGTTAAAGGCACCCGGGCATCAAAACCAAACCAGGGGTTGGGGAGGTTTCCCTGCTCTGAGCTTGGAAGGAAAGGTCAGCCCCAGGATCGTCATAATCCCTGTGGACCCTTGCCAAACCACACGTGCCAAGATTTGACCCAGATATTTTGGGTGGATAGATATTGGGTAGGGCTGAATATTTGGATATTAATCATCTCCACAGGTGATTACGCACAGGAGTACCTATGACCTATATGTTTTCTGTCAGAAAATGAGAAACAACATTTATTGTATCTACCCAACGAATGGCAGCTAGTCCTCTGTATTTGGGGACTCTTGCCGACGTCCAGACACCAGGAATGACGCTACTATCATTGACGCAGGCCAAATTTCCACTCGATGTCTTCATTTTCAATATTAGAGTTCCCTTCAAAATTAGTCAAGCTTGTTTTTTTTAATAACCTTAGAACCATTTAATCATATCCTATTTTCCCATTTCTCATAAATTCAAGCTGATCATTTAGGCCAGGCACATATCTCTGAGCACTGAAAATTTAGAAATACTGTGAGTTTCCCTCTTTGTCAGTGTAGATAGTGGAAACCGTAGAAAATAGTTCCAGTCAAAATATCATCTAATAAACAATTCACTGGAGACTGTAAAATCTCCCCACAGAATTCCATCATAACAATGGCCGTAAAGATAACATTGCATCCCCAGATCCTGCTATGTGTTTATTCAGCCGACAAAATACTGAATGTTATCTGAAATGGCAGCATCTGGTGACTTCTATATATTGATGTATCTCCCCTCATTTACTCTGTGACAGCTAGAGAAATGGAATAAAAAATGCTAGACACTAGAGGTACCGGGAAGGGACATATTACCTTCAAAGAACCTCAGAAAACCCACCCCTCTCGTTCTACTGATGAGGAAATTAAAAGGAAGGGAAGGGACTGAGTGAACTGACACATGCAGACATGAGGCAAAACCAGCACCAGTTGCACTTTCCTTCTATCCAAAACCCCTCCGCCAGCCCAAAGAACTCTGGTACATAATTCAGTCACGTTTGTATGATAAAATACACGTGATTTCTTTAAGCATGATTATAATACATGGCTCATGCAAAAAAAAAAAAAACCCTCATACAAACTATGTAATATATGCAATGGTTTCTACATGAGCAATTATCCAGATGTAAATAGAAACTATTTTTTTTTATTTAAATCCAAAGACAAGTAAAAGTTTAAAATCTATTACAGAGTATTGTCAGTACTTTGCGATTATAGGAAGGTTACTTCCACCCTGAGGTCAGATCTGAAGAACGAAGAAAAATTGTCTCCCTATGCACTTTAAACTAAAAATATCAACATGGAATAAACAAAAACAAAGCTATGGAAAAAAATACTGAAGACATTACAAAGAAGACAAAGAGGAAGGAAAAGACAAAGAAGAAGGATGAGGAGGCAGGAAAAAGGGAGGGGAAGGGAGAGGAAGGAAGAGGAAGAAAGGAAGGAAGGAAGGAAGGAAGGAAGGAAGGAAGGGAAAGAGGAAGGAGGGAAGGAGGAAGGAAGGAAGGGAGGAAGGAAGGAAGGAAGGAAGGACTGAAGGAAGGAGGAAGGAAGGAAGGAGAAAGGGAGGGAGGGAGGAAGGAAGGAAGGGAGGGAGGAAGGAAGGAACCGAGGGAGGAAGGAAGAAGTCAACTAAATCTGCAAAATTGTGCCCCTATCTTATGGAATATACTAAAATATTTCAAGCGTTGATAGTAAATATCATGAACCTCAATCCCTATAGCAAAGCCTTTCCTGACGTCACGTTTTCTTAGGTTAATGCCATTAAACATGTGATTCATTTTACTGGCTGACTTTTGCTCAGAATCTGTGCCCACCACGCCCTGCCCTCTGCTTACCATGGTGTGACTTGGCGTGAATTGTGCCTAGCAGAGCGACTGGGCTGGTCGTCCAGCTCAGGGGTTCTGAAACCTGTGATAGAAGAATTGTTTAGTATTTTTTTTATTACAAGATGCTAAAATCATTAAAAAATGTATAGAGACAGCATAACAAACTTGTATACCTTACACTGAACTTTATCCAGTCAGACCATGTTTATGTCAGGTTTCTTTTCAGGTTAATAGAATATTACAGTTAAACCTCTCTTTTTCTCCCTCCGAGAAATCTCTTTCTTTCCCTCTCTGGAAATAAAACTTACTTGGCCTTTGATGTGTGCATCCATTCTCAAAACCACCTGCCATTTGCTTGGTTTGCAATCAGCCAAGCAGGAGCATGTACACTATGGACATTGGGAACTGCTACACATTAAGCCTTTTTTTTTTTTTCAGACCAAGCATTTAGTAGCACCTAAGTTTATAAACCCAAGTATATAGTGCTATTATTTTTGCTTTCAGCATTGAATTATCTGTTAAAGAAATTTTTCCAGATTGATTGAGATATAACGGACATACAGCCTTATACAAGGTTCAAGTGTAAGTCATAATAATTTGACTTACATATATTGCAAAATGATGGCCACAATAAATTTAGTTAATATGCATTATTAAAAAGATATTTTTTCACAACCGAAAAAAAAAATTTCCCATTTCTGGGTAACATTTACCATTTCTGATGGTAAATCAAACCTTTACCATTTCTGGGTTTTTTTTTAGTTTATTTATTTTTTTTTAGAGACAGAGATTGAAAAAGAGAGATGCGGGGGCAGGAAGGACAGAGAGAGAAGAAGACCAAGAATTTCAAGCAGACTCTGCAGTCAGCACAGAGCCTGATGTGGGGCTCAAACTCACAAACTGTGAGATCATGAACAGAGCCAAAGTCAAGAGTAGGATGCTTAGCCGACTGAGCCACCCAGGTGCCCCAACATTTACCATTTCTGATGGTCTTCCTCTAGATCTTTCTGTAGATTTCCATATGCTAACATTTTCTTTTTGCTTGAAGGTATTCCCTGAAGTTTCTAACAATGTACATCGGCTGCTCATGAATTCTTTCAGTTTTTGACTAACTACAAAAGTCTTTCTTTTGCCTTTGTTTTTGGAACGTATTTCATTCAGCATAGAATTCAAGATTTTACTCCTCTTTGGTAATTTAAATATACTCTTGCCATCTTCTGACTTGCACTGTTTCTGACAAGAAATCTGCTTTCACTCCATCAGTGTACCTCTTACATAGCGTCTTTTCTTTTCCTCTCGTTGCTTGTATGATTTTCTCCTCATCACTGGTTTTAAGCAATTTGACTTTAATGTCTTGTGGCTTTCCTCACATTTTTTTTTCTTTTTGGGATTGGTTAAGATTCTTGGATATGTGGGTTGGCAGTTTTTACTGAAATTTGAAAGTTCTCAGTCCATATTTCTTCAAGTATTTTATGACCCCCCCCTCAACCTCACTTGGGGATATCAATTAAACTGTAACTATGGTGGCCACTTGAAACTATCTCTCAGCTCACTGTTCTTCATTTATTTTTCCTTTTTGTGTTTCATTTTGGATAGTTTCTATTGCTATGTCTTCAAGTTCACTAATCTTTTCTTCTGTGGTGTCTACTCTGACGCTAATTCTTCCCAATGTATTTTTCATCTGCATCACTGTATTTTCCAAGTTCAAGTTGAGTCTTTAAATCTTCTGTATCTCTGTTTTTAACAGGGATCTTTTCTGCACCATATTAAATATATGTAGTATAGTTATAAAAATTGTTTTATTTTCCTTACCTACTCATTCTAGTCTATTAATTGCTTTTTATCCCTATGTGGGTTGTATTTTCCTGCTGCTTTGCATACTTGGAAATTCTTTATTGGATGCCAGAAGACTGAATTTTACTCTGTTGGGTGCTGTACATATTTTTGTATTCCTATACAAGACACAAAGTATTTGGCAGTAGTTTGATCCTTTAAGACTTGCTTTTAAGTTTTGTTAGGCAGGAAAAGAGTGGGCTTCATCCAGTTTTTCTGCATACTCTATGTGCCTTGTGAATCCAAGGCTTTTTCGAGCGTGCCTGGCTAAATGGCCTGGTTCTTGATGCTGTGTGTGCATGGGGATTTTTCCTCCTCCTCCTTTCAGGTGCTTATTCCCTTAGCTTGGGACAGTTTCCTCCCACATCTGTGCTGATCCGCCTTAGAATACGATTGAGACGGAGCTTCTGTTTATCTCGAGGTCTTTCTGTGTGTGGCTTTCTGCTCCCAGCACTCTGCCCTGTGACCCCAGCCACCTTGGTTGACCTGGACTCCTGGCTTCATCTTTTCAATGCAGGGAATCCCTCCCACTCCACATGGGGTCTTCTCCCTGTGTGGTGGCCCAGAAGTTGTCTCTGTGGTAAGCGGGGTGTGTTCATAGGACTGATATGTTTGTTGTCCCTCCCTCAGGGATTACCGGCCTGTGCTCCCAGATATCTGAAAAACCATCATTTCGTATATTTTCTCAACTGTTTTTATTTTCTTTTCAACCAAGAAAATCTGGTCCCTGTGACTCCATCTTTTCCAAATGTGGAAGTGTCAGTGTTACTTTTGGGCATTTTAATTTTTTATTAAAAGCTGGACTTCAGACTTTGGTCTCATGGCTTGGTGAGTTTGACTGTCCCCTGAAATATGGACTACTGTTTCTGTGCCAGCACATCAGATTTCTGGGTCTTTAAGCCCAGAGTCTGTCCAAGGCCATGTAGTCATGAAGGTGGCCTGCAAGGTCTCAGGGAGAGGCAACCTCTCTGGGAGATATAATGACTGAGCCCAAGCCTGAACCCTATCTCAAATTTCTTCACAGGATGAATTACTCATGTGCATGATTTAAAAATAAAGTAGCTACATGAACATATGTAGCTTACAGACTGTTGTATGTAACCAAATCCTGTGATTTAAAATGCTAAAAATATGTGCTTACTCATCATAATTTTCAGAGAGAAAATGTATCCACCCGAATCTTAGTAGTACCATTAAAAATAACACTATATACTGAAAACTATATTACATGCTGTTATTAATAAAAAATAAAATATTTTATTGTCTAGAAAGTGTGTACTTGTGCTCAAAATTACTCTTTATTTGTAATATATCCATATTACAAGCCTTAAATGCCAGCTACAGACTTTTGAAAAGTAGCCATATTAGGAGCTTTATGTCATGTCCATGAATTCTGGTCTCTAGTTGCTATCATACTAGTAAGGAACTCCTCCCTCGGTAACTAAACCACCTGTATAAGTCACCAAGGAGGAGATTTCATCTGAGATGGAGTACTTAAACGCAGACCTATTTCACCTCACAGAACTGTGCCAAAAGCCCCAATTTGATTTAATCAGCCTGTGGCATGGAATCAGGATTGGAACAAAAACAAATTTTTTTAAGTTTATTTATTTATTTTGAGAGAGAGAGAGAGAGAGAGAGAGAGAGCATGAGTGGGGGAGGGGTACAGAGAGAGGGAGAGAGAGAATCCCAGGTAGGCTCCACGCTGTAAGGGCAGAGCCTGACATGGGATTCAATCCCACGAAACGTGAGATTATGACCTGACTGAAATCAAGAGTCAGACGCTCAACCAACTGAACCACCCAAGAGCCCCTCTAGGGCCGTATTTTTATCAAAGTTACACATATATATGGTACATACACTAAAGAGTTAAGAGTCCTCAAATCTGTTAAGAAAAACAGTAGCATCCTTAATGTCCGTGTTCCCTTTCTCTGAGGAAACTACTTTCTATCCTTTTACTGTCTGTTGACATTCACCTTTGTATCTCTAAATTATGTGCTTATATCTCTATGTCTTCATTCTATATTTTCGGCAATATTAGTGATTTCCCCTACAGTATAGATGGATAGCTCTCTTTCCAGGGCCCTTGCACCTACAGCCTGCACCCCTCTAGAAAAGCCCCAGTCTCACTGCACTCTCTGTAGAAGGATCCTCTTGGTCAATCTGGGGAGTACTCCTACCACATATATGACCCCCCAGTATTTGCATGACACAGTGACCCTGCTCGACGCCCCCCTCACCTCTCTACCCTTTTATCCCCATCCTCCCAATAAGGACATACTAATTTCGGTGAGATCATCATTATTATATCACTTACATCTGTATAAACGCTAGTCATACAGTGCAATATGATGTTTATTTTGTGTACATTTTTTAACCTTACCTGAATTAATAATTTTTTTTAACTTTGTTGTTGCTCTCACATACTTCTAAACGTTTCAACTCCAGACATAACTACCCCATCAAAATCTCCTCGTAATGTACCCAGATGTACGAGGCATTCTGTCTATTGCATCTTGAAATATTCTCTCCCTTTCATGCTCCAACTGGGACAGGTGACCTCACGCCAACTGCAAGGAATTCATATTGAGATCACCCCCACCTTCGCCCTGGGGATCCACCTCTTCTACATTGTATTCCCTCTTTCCTTTATCTCAAGTCTGCTCACTTCCTGGTTTCCTTCCTCACCGTGATGGAGCATATCCTCCAGTGGTCTCTTGAGATAGGTTGTGTGCAAGGTACATCTTTTCAGAAATCATGTCTGAAATGTCTTTCTTCTACACTCACGCTAGATCAAGAGTTGACCTGAGTACAATATTCTAAATTAGAGACCGTTTCCCATTGTCTTTAAATCTCTGGTGTAGCTATTAAATTCAAAGCCCTTCCTGACCATTTGGATGATTTACCAAAAAATAAAAAATAAAAAATTTATTTATTTATTTATTTTGAGAAAAAGGGAGGCACAAAGCATGAGCAGGGGAGGGGAGAGAGAGAATCCTAAGGTGGGCCCACAAACTGTGAGATCATGACCTGAGCCAAAATCAAGAATCAGATGTTTAACCAACTGAGCCACCCAGCCACCCCTCGGTGACACTTACATTTCTCAGAAGCTGAAAGAACCTTCTTTGCCCTGAGTGCTCCAAAATATCATGATGATACACTTCAGTGTGGATCTCTTTTCATACACTGTGCTAAGTTATTAGCCTCTCAGTAGAGAAGCTTCAGTTCTGGAATGTTTTATTTTCTTGATTTATTTCAGTGATGATTTCTGTGCTCCGTTTTCCCTGTCCTCTCTACCAGAACCTCTATTATTAGGATGTTTCACCTCCCAGATTGATCTTCTGATTACCTTGTGTTTTTTTCCTCCTATTTTTCATCACTTTTTCTTTTACTTTCTGGGTTATTTCCTCTACTTTATTTTCTGTCCTCTCCACTAACTTTGTATTGTTACTATCCTATTTTAATTTCTAGGAGCACTTGTAATTCTCTCAATTTACCATTTTTACAGCACATTCTTCTTTCTGGGTAGGTGTACATTTTTTTTTTTACCACACTGAAGATATTAATGACAGTTGTTTGGGTATTTTCTTCCTTCAGAATTTATGTGTCCTTAAATTGTGTGTGTTCACTTGTTTACCTTGGTCTCTCCTTTTCACATGACAAGCTTTCTTAAGATGTCTAGTGGTCCTTGGCTGTCTGTTTATATTTAACAGGGAGCTCTGAAACCTGGAGAGTAGCTCTGAAGGGATACGTGGTTAGACTTGTTCCTGGAAGAAACTTTACTGTCAGTATTTTTCGATCTTTACTTGTGGGAGGATCAGATTCTCCACTGCAGAATTTTCTGTACCGGAAGTTATCCTTCTGGGAGCCAAATGGAGTGAAAGGTCAGCAGCTCTGCACGTGGAATGACATCATCCATATTTAACCTCCTGTTTTCAACTGCATCGGAGGAGCATTCTTCTGTGACACCTTCCTGGGAGCCCAAAGATTCTCTGGTGTAACCTTTCCAGAGAACACTCTTTCCCTCCCATCGTCCATGGGGGTTGGGAGGGAGTCTGGGAGTCCTGTCACTTCCTAAACCAATCCTCCTGATTTTTCTCCCACCTTCTCTCTCTTTTCAGAGGTCTCTGATGTCTCTCATCCCTAAGAATTTGGTGGTTCTATATTGTAAATCAGGGGGTCCTGACTTTCCCTACTGCTGGCTTAGGATTCAGTGTTTTCCACCTGTGCTACCGTTCATCCATTTGTTTCCAGCTTCCAAAAATTATTATTTCTCCCCTCTTTCTCCAGGTGTCCTTCTGGGTTTATGCTTTGTCATTTTAGTGGAGAGTCAGGAAGGGCCAAAGTAAATGTACCTATGCAACCCACCTTCTTTACCTCAATGTCTATATATTATAATAGTTTTATTTATTTCTGTGTTGGATTGCACAAATATCCAAACCCATTCACCTTTGCCCTTTTTTAAAATAATGTTTAATTATTTTAGAAAGAGAGCAGGGGAGGGGCAAAGAGAGAGGGGGACAGAGGACCCAAAGCGGGCTCTGAGCTGACAGCAGTGAGCCTAATGTGGGGCTCGAACCCACAAACCATGAGATCATGACCTAAGCCAAAGTCAGACGCTTCTAACTGAGCCACCCAGGTGCCCCTGTCTTTGCCCATTGGATTGTGACTGTGCAGTTCCTGTCAACAAGAAGTAAAGTTCATCCCCCTCCTTTTAAATTAGGCCTGGTCCTGAGACTTGTTTGGCCAGTAAAAGCATCAGAAAATCAACCCTGTCATTCCCAGCCTTACATGGCTCGTCTTGGAACCCTGTCCAGCCATGTGCCGACAAGCCCAGGCTCACCTGCTGGAAAATGAGAAGTCCCCAAAAGAAGATGAGCCATTTCATCTGTAGCCATCCTGGACCACCCGCCCTAACTGATCCCAAGGCTGCCACGGAGAGTGAATCCAGTTGAAACTAGGAAAACAGCCTCGCTGAGCTTTGCATGAATTTCCGACCCACTGAATTGTGAGCTGAACAATAGTCTTAAGCCACTAAGCTTAAGGATGGGTTGTTACACAGCAAAAGCTCACCAGCACGATTTCTGAAGAAGGTGATTTCAAAGATCCACGCAGCTCAACTTTTTAAAACATCCACAAAGGTCCTCACAGAGTCAAAAACGGAACGATCTATCAAAACAGTCTGTTTAAACTCGCTGTTGATTATGCCTTTGAACAACACCTGCATAAATAATAAATGTGCTGGTTTTGAACTTTATATTGTTTGTATTATAAAACTCTGCTCCCCAAAAGATGGCAAATCAATTTCATAGTCGGTGCTCACGCAGCAGTAGACAATTTACCCTGACACTTGATACCTGCCGGCTACTGTTCCCAATTATGCCAGATGCTGAAGAGCACGTCTGTGGAAAGAGCGAGTCAACGGTGTGCAATCAGCCTCGTTAAGATTCCAGGAGTGTTTCGGCCTCAGTTCAGTGCGCCTCCGAATCCCTACCATAAGCAAAACAGCGACACCTCCTACCTTTATGTCTGTTAATCTCTTACCAGTACTAAAGTAACAAATTAATTCACCGTAAAGCCCTTTTTGAGATCTTGCTAGCTTTGCCCACAGTGAAAAAAGAAAATCAAGAGATTGGAGGTATGTGAACGGAGAAAACAAGATAAAGCAAAGCAACCATGGAAGGGCTTACGATAACGCAATCACACCAGGCCGTGTGCCCACAGGTCTACCTGTCCAGGTTTCTCCAGAGTCGAGGGAAATGCAGAACAGTGCCCAACTCACTCAGCCCTGTTCCAGAACAGACTCACGCACCTGGGTCAGACTGCTGGTGATAAACAGCCAGTGTCGACACAGTGGAGAGCTCAGAGGCGGGGGTGGCTCATCTTAGAGGAGAGGGTCGACTCTAACTAGAAAAAAGGAAAGAGGGGAAAAGAAAACTCTGGCCACAAAACGTAACCGACTTATTTCCGAAAGCCTAGAAAATTCTAGTTAGCCTTCAAGATAACTGGAATTAAAAAAAAAAAAAAAACTGGTACAAAAAAGCTGATTATCTAATCCTTTACACATTGATTCTTTTAATTTTTAAGATACACATAATTAGATTCTCTAGTGAAATCAGAAACATTGCATTTTAGATGTCATTAACAATTCGCATCTGGATGTCTCTAAATTACTGTGACAAGTGACCCTTCTATTTCGTGTTGTTCTTTAGGTATGCCCATCACCGAGTCCTCATCAAACCGACTTGAAGGTTTTGATGGGATCATCTGTATAAATTATTGGCGAGGAGAGGAAGGAGACTATATTCAAATACAAAAAGCAAAGAAGACATTAACTGCGTGCTAGAAATCAGCAAAACGACCTCAAGAAATTAAAATGCTCACAGTATCTACATCCTAGCTGGGTATGCTCCATAACTCTGTTACTTCCAAACGTCAGAAATTAAGAAGTGTTAATAGCACATATTAAATAATGACTTGCAATGATGTATTCTTAGCTACATGTGCATTTCTCAAACTTCTAAGAAAAAAATTATTGAGCAACCCTAAGTGCTGTGGATTCAAGAGCGGAAATATAGACACAACCCTTAACTTCATAGTTTTTCAAACCAGTGAGGGATACAATAAAGTGACCGAGTGCAGAGGACAGAGGGTCATATGAGCACGTAGGAAAGGCGGTTAGTGTGGATTACCGGGTTCTGGAAGGCTTCCTCCATTGAAGAATATGTAAGGGCAAGTGTGAAGAATGAGTGGGACGGAGCCAGGAAACTAATGGGGCAGAGGTTCGCAGGCAGTGAAGGTGGGTCTAGCTATTTAAAGAAGTGATGTTAACTAAGATAAAAAGGCTGCAGAAGTAATCAGTGAACAAATTGGACAAATATTTATAAGCAATGTTAAAGAATTCGAACTTAACTCCGATAGCAACAAAGGAGATTTTCTTCTATCAATCATCCATCTACCTAGCATCTATCTACTACCTATTACCTACTCATCTATCTATTTCTCTAGGATCTATCTATCTATCATCTATTTATCATCTGTCTGTCTATCCATGTGCCCGTAAATTCTGAGAGAGTCTTTTGGGTTCACAAGTCTATCCGCCTGGGTTAGAGTAGTGCCTGACAGACACATCAGTGAACTGTCGATGATGCTCAGTGAACTTTTGTGGAACGAGGGAGCTCTTGTGTGTTTCGCTGTGGAATGGCCCGGCTAGATTTGTGTTTCAGAAACACATTGCAGCTAAAGCTGGGGAGCATGAGCAAAGGCAGGGAGGCCACCCTGGAGGCTAATCCGCATGTCGACAAGGGACGACAAGGCATGTAAACAAGAGATGACAAACCCACAAGCACAGTGGAAGATGTTAGGACACCCTTTTCAACACCTAATAGAAAACGCAGACTGAAAAATCAGCTCAATATAGATCTGGACACTACAATTAACAAATTGACCTGCTGGATATATAGACAGAGATTATTGGATCCAATAATCGCAGAATGCACATCTTTCTGAGTATTAACAAAACATTTTCAAAGAACTTGACTATAACCTACCTCATCAAGCAGATCCCGAAAAATTCATAGTATTAACATCATACAGACCTTCTGCTCTCGTGACAAATAATGAAGTTAAAGATCAGGAGCAAAAAGATAAGAAAACCCCACAACTTTTATCATTTTGGAAAAACCTCTAAATCACTCATTTGTTTAACAAAAATGTCAGTGGAAATTAACAGCTTCAACTGAACGATCATGAAAACACTACGTACCGAAACTTGTAACTATGCAGTTATGCATAGAAGGAAACGTGTGACCATTAGGTCCAGACGTTAGAAGAAAAAGAAGGGCTGCAAAATGTCAGGGACTAAGCATCTATCTCAGGGAGGTTAGAAAAACACAAAATAGATACAGACCGTGTGGAAAGAAGAAAACAACATCAGAGCAGGAAATAAAGGGTGCGATGGCTAAAATGAGTTGTGACGGGGCCTGGGGCCATGGTCAATTTCTGGGCCTGGGTGACGTCTAAAAACGCACTTGCTTTGGGCCCCTGTGTGCCTCAGTCAGTTAAGCAGGAGGCTCTTGGTTTCGGCTCAGGTCATGGTCCCACGGTTTCGTGAGTTCGAGCCCCACGTCGGACTCTGAGCTGACAGTGCGGATCCCGCTTGGAATTCTCAGTCTCCCTCTCTCTCTGCCCCTCCCTCACTCATGCTGTCTCTGTCTCTCTCAAAATAAATAAATACACTTAATTGTTTTTAAATACACTCACTTTACGATAATCAATTTGGCTGCACACTTTTGTGTTATATGCTTCTGTATACATAAGTTATGTTTTCACAATAAAAATGATTCAAACACTTGTAGGCACAGGGCGACAGAGATGATGGTTATGTAAACCAGCATAGGGAAAAGGGGAGCTTAAGCAGCATCGATAGATATTAAAGAATTAAGGTGGATTTGGACTTACAGACGGTGAAGCCCTAAACTTGACTTTACTTGAGTAGGAAACTGGAGAGGAGCAGTTTGGGACCCTCCTGATATGGGAAATCGGCTGGATTTTCTCCAGTGGAGACATCCACTCGGCAGTTGGGGGCCCACGTCTTGCTCTAAGGTGAGAGGCCCCAAAGGTTTGAGGGTCGTGAGCACCATGTAAAGGGTCTTTGAGGCATGGGTTAGTGAGAGAGGTGAGCAGAAGGTAAGATAGGACCTGGAGGCCCACGTGCAGTCAAACGAGGGGCAGAAGAAACGAAGACTCCGGAAGTTCTTCCAGCCGCATAGGAAGAAACCTGGGAGAAAGCTGATGGAGGGAGGTGACTCAAGAATGAGAAATGATGGACAGGGCTTAATGCTGCCAAGATGGAAAAGCAGATCGGGATGGAGAAGCATCCTTTCCATCACTGAGGAAGGAACCCTAGCGAGAGACCCTTCTTCCATTGTCTGAAAGTGAGGGGGCAGGGAGAATGAGGAAACGGAAGAGTTTATCCATCAGGTGGCAAGAAGGGGAGGTGATTCTCATGGCCCCTCTTTCTTCTGTGAAGAAGGAGGTTATGGTACTAAGGGTAAAGTGAGGGGGTGGGGGGAAGGTTTAAGGGCATGAGGAAAACCACGGGAAAGGACAAACAGAGTGGCCGGCAGAGAAAATAGTACGACAAGGCTTCCCACGTAGCTGTGGGCTGTGGGCTGTGGGCTGTGGACCCTCCAGATCTGCGGTGTGTTGCACCCAGGGAGCTCCATTTTAGATAACTTTCATGTGAAGTTATTCCATTTTTATCTTTAATTTTCTTAAGATGGTATTTTGGAGCCCAAATCCCTTCCTTTTTTGTGTGCCTGAATCACATGTTTCTTTTCATCTTATGGCAGTCTTTGAGTGTAGATGCCACTAAGGGCCATGCGAATGATGGAATGTGCCAGACCTCACACTGCCACGTGGACACGGTTATCCGTGCGGGTAGTGGTCTCAGCAACAATACAAGGATGAAAAAAAAAAAATACTGCATTGCAGCTGATATGCCATTCTGACACACGTGAAACAACTCTTCTGGAAAGAGCTCAGGCTTCAAAGTCAGTTACAGACCCGAGTTCAATCCAATACTGGTTGTATCAGCAGCTTCCTGCTCTCCAGAAATGGGGAAATCGTGTCCACCTTTCAAAGCATTGTGAAGAGTAAACATGGTATAAAGTCTGGGACAATGATCTGTGTAGGGTAATGGCGTACCCAATGGTTTACAGTCATTTATACCTTCCTCGTCATCACTGCTACCCCTCCAACCTCTTCCTGTGCTGGAAATCTACAGTCAACTGCCAGTTGCATCAATGGCCAGCCGTGTTGGGCAAATTTGTTGGGCAAATGATGTAACTTCTCTGGGTCTTTTTAATTTGTTCAGCATAAATGGAGCAGATTTGAGTAGAAAATCTATAAGGTTGCCAAAGGTATAAGATTTGGTATCGATTTCCAACCAGAATTCTTTAATACCTAATCAGTCACTACTACTTTTGACACGTCAGGATCTTTCGAAACATCGAATTTTAGCTGCCAGCCAATATAAAGTTCTCTTTAACACCACGTTCCAAATTTATAGTGTGAACACTTTTAGGTCAGTCTCTGCTCTGTTTTGTTTTAGTATCAATTTCTGTGACTTTGAAAAGTAGGGGAAAAAATATCCCATAACAGACTAGGGTTCTCATAAACACAGGCATAAACATAAGAAAAAGCGTTTTTCCCAATCTGAAATACAAAACGTATGCCTTCATAGATCGCTTTTGGGAAGCTGACACATCTTTAAAGTGAAGAAATGGTCCTACCTGTGAAGCACTTCAGCAGTTAGATCTGTTTCACAGGTAATGGAAGTGAGCAAACTGTTCAAATTCAGGGTGATCCAAGTTCCTGGCACCATATATCTGCTGCTGGCAAAGACTGGAATCGTCCAGAAGCCATGGCATCTTCACTGTAAATTTCAACAAAATAAAAATACCTGACTGTGCCCTTATACGTTCTATTATCATGAATGGCCATAATATCCTATTGGGGGGAAAATACAAGTTACAGAACCGCCTATTTAGTATAATTCACACACATGTGCATCTACAGAATGTGTGTGTGAGCACACAAACACACAGCATGTTTTATGTTCACTCGACAACATCAGAGGAAGGGCGCCTGGATGGCTCATTCGGTTAAAAGCGTCCGACTTCAGCTCAGGTCATGATCTCGCGGTCCGCGAGTTTGAGCCCCGCGTCGGGCTCTGTGCTGATGGCTCAGAGCCTGGAGCTGCTTCCGATTCTGTGTCTCCCTCTCTCTCTGTCCCTCCCCTGCTGGTGTTCTGTCTGTCTGTCTCTCTCTCAAAAATAAATAAATATTTTAAAATTTGTTTTAATAAAGAACATCCACAGGAATCCTCCCTGACTACATATATTGCTACGTCTGAAAAGGGAAAGGGAAGGCGACAAGAATTTAAAGGAACTGTCACTTTTTCCTTCACAAGTTGGATATGTATAAATTTATCCATTAAAACATACCTGGGTGGCTCAGCCAGTTAAGGGTCCTGCTTTTGATTTCGGCTCAGGTCATGATCTTGCAGTTCATGAGTTCGAGCACCGCATCAGGCTCAGAGAATCAAGGATTCTCTCTCTCCCTCTCTCTCTGCCCCTCCCCCACTCATGCCTGTGCTCTCTCTCTCTCAAAATAAATAAGTAAACTTTTAAAAAATTGTACTGTTTTATAATTTTAAATAAGTGAAGTTGCATCGGCAAATAAATCTATATAAACAATTTCATACCAACCTAGAGGGGGCTTTATTAGGAAGATACAAAAAGAATAAGCCTTTAATGACACATTTTACAACTCTAAAAGCCATTCCCATCCGTTAGGATGCTAAGACCTGTCTAGTTCTATCAAAATTCGTCTGTCGTTTATGTCATTACAACATGTGAGTTGCTTTGCTAAAGACCTACACGCACTAAAGCATTTAATCCTCATACTAAATCTATGAGATTGGCTTGATTAGCCCCATTTTCTCAGGAGGAAGCTAAAGCCCGGGGAAATTAAGTGTCTTGCCAAAGTCACATCATTAGAAAAGAGTGCACTTGGGATCTGAATCATGCTCTTCACCTTTCCACTCCCCCACCCCCACCGACCTACCTCCCTTCCCACTTGCTTTACAGGCAAGAAAGGATATGTGTTCTCCACCGGAAAAATCCCATCAAATGTTGATCGCTCAGAGAATAAAATGATATCCCTGTGATCAATTATCCTATAGGGAAGTTAAATGCTGATTAGTCACTCACTCTAACATGTTATCACAAATTGTTACTTTATGCCAAAAGCTCTTTGTGCACCTAAACCTTGCCAAAAGCAATCACTGGGGATAGCAGGATGGATGTAGAAAATGGAAAAAAATCATACGGGCTTCATCTCAACAAAGCTAGTGGAGAAGCCAAAGTGATGAACAGTTTGGGGGACCGGGGTGTTTCTATCAATCCCAGGAGTTTAGATTGCAACCCCCTGAGGGCAGAAGCCGCAGGGTTTGTCTTTATCGTATATATTCTACAAGCCCCCACAAAATGCCTTTTTCAGTCACTCAGTGACAAATGTGGTTGAAGCCACAGTCTGAATGTGTCCGTACTCCCTGGGTGCACGTGGCAGAAAATGCAATCCCACGTTGCTTAGATGCATGTGTGTTGCTTAAGCATATGCGCGTGTGTTTGTGCACAAAAAATAGATTTTACGTATGTTGGTGTACATACACATACACACTTTTTTATGGAAGTGAAAAGGTCAGGGTAAGGCAAGTGGAGGTTGTCACTTGCCCCAGAGGCTTTGAGTATAGCCCTAGGACTCATTTTCTCACCCTCTGGGAACCGTTCTCTGAGGGGAACTCCTTTGTGAAGAGAGGAACCTTCTACAGCTTCTCACAAATTCTGAGGTCCACATCCAGAAAAAAGAAAAAAAAGCCCCCTTCTGTGTGATCACGGGGACTGAAGTCCTGGGATTCCCTGTGATGATTGGGGCACCTTAGGTCATGTTATTATAAATCATAATATTTTGGATAGATTCACTCAAGTAAACTCTATTATTAAAACTAACTTCACCTGTTTCTTTTCGCATTTTTAATGAGGCTAGTAGAACATTGAAAATGATAGATGTGGCTCATATTCTTTTTTGAAGTTTATTTTTTTATTTTGAGAGAGAGAGAGAGAGAGAGAGAGAGAGAGAGAACACAAGCAGGGGAAGGGCAGAGAAGGAGGGAGGGAGAGAGAAAGTCCCAAGCAGCCTCCGCACTATCAGAACAGAGCCTGACGCGGGGCTCGAACTCACAAACTGAGATCATAACCTGAGCCAAAATCAAGAGTTGGATGCTTAGCCGATGAGCCACCCAGGCGCCCCAGATGTGGCTTGTATTCTGTCTCCATTGGACACTAATCTCCATCGGAAGCTTAGATTATGTGCCTCCTGGACATGGGCGCCAGCGGGGGTGGGGGGGACACGTGGGGAAGGGACAAGCACACACCCAGAGGATCCCAGGCACAAACCCGTACCCCCGAGTAACGACATTTGTGTTCTCTGCCCAGGCACAGCCTCCCAGTCGTGTCCACAAAGGGTGGCCCCCACGCGGTCACTTAGGACAGGCTTGTTCAGAATGGTCTCTCCGCATCACCTACCAGCCTGTCCCTCGACAGTTCTCAGATGGCAATACCGGCCCATGTGACGGGAATTAGGAAAGGGATCCGCCATCCGCTCCAGGGATCGCTTCTTTCCACCATGGATGAGGAAAGAGTGTCACAACTTGGTAATGTCACCTCTTCAGGCAGAGTCCAGCATGGGGAAGTGGAGGACTGGGTTCATTCAACCCCTTTCCGAGGCCGGGTTGCAGGACGCTCTCAAGGTTTCCCCCTTCAGGGAACCAACATAAAACCAACACAAAAACCAGAGGTCCGTGGATCATCAGAGTGGAAATTCTGTACTGAAGAAGACACACAAAATTAATTCTATGGTCTGTAATTAATGACAAACAAGTTCTAGGTAACGACGAAGGAGCTCATGACCGAGGCCAGATAGGTCAGCTCCTTGTTGCCAGCTTTCAATCTCTAACTAAAGGTGAGAGAGGTCAGATTCCTTCTCTGCCTACTGCTTGCTAGAACTTCTAAAGAGTTACAGTCCTCACATTTCAAGATGCCCTGTCCATCTACAGTTGAATTTCTTCAAGAGCCAAGACATCTATTTCCACCCTACAAAAGGCTACCCAGTAAATGGTATTTGAGAAAATTTACTCCCCGTTATTATTTATGACTTTTATTCAAATGCAAACTGGAGCTTATCCTTTGTTCCAAGGACCTGAACCTTAAACCATCATTCATCGCAGAAATAGTGTAACATTGGCCAAGATCCCACCGCCAGAGTCACTCATGGGTGGGGAGTTTAAATGTCCTACCATATAATTGTGTTTCCTCATAAAGGAAATCTCGAACAAGAAAATGGCAAAAGGCAGAGATTAGGCGAAGAACGTATTTCTGTCTGGAACAGAAATGCTTTCTTGGGTGATTTTCATCCACACCGCTCCTTGAAATGCGTAAATACTCAGATATGAGAATTAACCAGATTTGCCAAACCCTAAATGTAATATTTCCCTTCGAGGGTCAGTTCTGGCCGACGTGTTCTCGCACATCTCCTGAAAGACACTTTCCTTTTGGTTCCACAAATCACGTGGATGGAGATTCCCGTCCTTTCTCCCTAAATCAGTCCCGTTCCCAGCCCTTGATGGCTTCCATGGCTCTGAGTGTGAAACAGGATCCTCCTCCGCCCAGGCAGCCGGCCTTCACACCCACACAGGCAACCCCGGCTTCAAAGGAAACAGGGGTGAGGTTTCCTTTTAGGGCAAGTCTGTGTAGGAGTTCCACGCGTTTCTGTATTGGAGCCCGGTTTTCCATTTTCCAGGGAAGCAATCCACAGCTCTTTGGAGGGGCTCGGTATCTATAAACGTGAGACCAAGATATGTGTCTTTGGTGCCGAGACGCAGTTGAGTGAAGCAACGTACCGGGTGTCAGGTGATCTCATCTGACGGACCTGTCACGGGAGCTCTTGGGAGTCTATATATTAATATCAAGATACGTTATGGATCTTAATACCTCCAGGGTACTTGAGTCTTCTTTTCTTAGACTGCCCTCCTGATCCAGTCAAGAGCCCTGCCTGTTTCTGTGTTCCCTGAAGAAGGTTCAAAGACAGCACCGCAGGTGAGCACTTCTCTGCTAGATGGGCTCCAGTCTCGGCCTCGCTAACCCTTATGCCTCTATTGAAGAAGCGGGTCACAGGAAGCCTTGCTTCGTTAACAGCGTGTGCATTCCCTAGTGCTGCGTCCTTCCGGCGAGACCTCCAGCTACCTGTCCCGTCACCTGTCTCTGGACAGTTTCCTCTCGTCTTCTCTCCTCCTCTCAAAGAACCGTGTCCGGGAGAAGGTCTTCTGCTGACCCGTCCCTTGGTCACAAGGCCTTTCTTTGGCATCGGTTAGACCCCCGGGGCTTTATTGATTAGTCTGTGCTTTTCCAGATGTTCCTTTTTCTTATTCTGTTGTCCGTGAACTTCTCACGGCTCTGTCTTAAGCCTCGTTCAACAACCTCATCATCCAGAAAGATCCCGCACGAATAGAGCGCTTTGCTGTTTACTGACAAAGGGACAGTGGGAAGGCGGCTGGTGTGGTAGTTCTCGCCCCACAGCAAATGCAGTGTCATATCTTGTCTTAAGCTTCAGTAGGACATGGTGGGTTTGGTGTAATCATTGCCCTGTTTTCACATAATAATAAGATAATAGCTGACTCTTCTTGTGTGCCAGACATTGTTCTAAGCACTTCATACGAATTAACTCACTTTCTTTTCTTCTCTTTTCTTTTCTTCTCTTTTCTTTTAAGTTTTATTTATTTATTTTGAGAGAGAGAGAGGGAGAGAGAGAATCTCAGGCCCGACGCGGTGCTCGAACCCACAAACCGTGAGATCATGACCTGAGCCAAAATCCAAAGTCAGATGCTTAACCAGCTGAGCCACCCAGGCGCCCTAACTCATTGCATTTTCACAGTGCCAGGGCGGTGGCTACATTATCGTCTCCATTTTACAGATGAGGACACTGAGGTGTGGAGATACGAGCCCCTTGCCCATGTTTGCGTAGCTGTGTGGCCTGTGAACCCTTCAGGCTGGCGGTCTCAACCCTCAGTGGCGTTTCACACCACAGAGGACGTGCAGAGGCGTGGCTCTGGGAGCACGGGCAGGTTCAGGTGAGGAAAATGGGGACGTGCAAGCAGGTCCCACGGTAACTTCGCCACAGCGCGGGAGGGTTCACGGGCGTTGGGTGAAATGACGCTGATCTTTGACACGTTTGGACTTTTGGTTTTGTGTGGTTCACGTTACAGGTAGGTGCTCCCCTAGGGCAGTGGGTTGGGAGATGGCGGGGAAGGGGTTTGCAGAACTTCAGAGCCCAGAACAGTGCACATGGGGATGGCTCAGGGGGGCACACCTGTCCCGATGCCCTGCCGGGCAGAGGGCGGCCAGCAGGTGTGCAGAAGCCTCCTCTGTCTTGTGCCACGAGGACAAAAGCAAACCAGGCAGCCTTTCACGACAGGCACTGAAGAAACACCAGCCAGCCTCTGGCTTCTGCACCACTGGGTGGTAGGTATGCCTCACACACGCTTCCATGTAGAATGAGGGCAAGAGACTCCCTGTGACTTGGGAACCACCTTCTCCAAACGCCTGCCTCTCTGCTCTGAGGTCCCTGAGCACGTAATGAACACAATGTGCCAAAGCCGATTGGGATGCTACCGTGTCAACTTCATTGGCATTTAAGGCTAAAATAGCATGAGAAACACCGTTTTCTGGTCCAAACGAGGACCGCAGGAGCAAACCCCGCTCGGCAGCCTGATGGATTCATGGGTGACATGAATTGTGGTGCAGCTCGGGAGAATCAGTAGTTAACAAATGTCAACATTTATTGATGGGAACGAAATTATGGGGACAGGATGTAAGACGGGGATCAGAAAGAAGAATTTAGTGTCAAACAGGAACTTCAACAGTGCCAATAAATCAAAGAAATAAACCCCGAAGAAACACCACAAAAAGTTCAAGCAACCCCATTAATAGAGAATGAAGGAGCAGAAGCCAGAATAATTGAGTTACCCCAGCGAGGAAATCACACGTAAGGATGAATTTACAGCACTGTCTTGCCTGATGGAGTGAAAGGCACGAGGAAACTTCTAAGGAGATGGAAAATATGGACAGAAAGCAAACGCAACAGGAGAGTGACGGCTTCCACTGCTCACCTCACTTAGCAAAAACGTCCGTTCCTCAGACCGATGCGTTCAGGTAACAGGCTCTCCGACCGCTATGAGTTAAGCCAACAAAATGGACATCAATTAACCAAGAAGCCACACTTCTAAAGATACAGGATAATGTCCTATCCGTGACTTGTTTGGGAAACAAAGATAAATCCACGTAAAAACAGTGAGGAAAAAGAGGAGGCAGAAGAAGGTAGTGAGCTACGTCCCCAGTCCATTGGCTGGAACCGGGGTGCACGGTGGGGCAAGACATGCTGCTCGGACGGTCCTGCAGAGAAGCCACACGTCCCCAGGCCAGAGTCCTAGGGACGGGGACCTTGAAAATGTGCAACCTTAAGACGGGGAGTCTGGAGGAGGCTTTTCTGGTCTAGAAATACATTCTCCAATATGGAGGCCACCAAGCACCTGAAATGTGGTTGGTGGAATCCAGATGAGCTGGAAGCACAAAGTAACACTGGGATGTGGGATGTGAAGATTTACGGGGGAGAGAGAGTTAAAATATCTCAATAATATATTTTGTATTGGGGCGCCTGGGTGTCTCAGTCCGTTGAGCGTCTGACTCTTGATTTCGGCTCAGGTCATGATCTCACCGTGCATTGGGCTCTGCACTGACAGCAAAGAGCCTACTTAGGACTCTCTCTCTCTCTCTCTCTCTCTCTGACCCTCCCCCCCCATTCTCTTTCCCTCTCTCTAAGATAAATAAATAAACTTAAAAAACTAATATATTTTATATTGATTACGGGTATAAATGATCACATTTTGGATATATTCAGTTAAGTAAAATATATTATTAAAACTGACTTCACCCGTTTCCTTTTGCTTTCTTAGTGGGCCACTAGGACATTTAAAATGATAGATGTGGCTCATATTCTTTTTTTTTTTAATATTTATTTATTTATTTATTTATTTATTTTATTTTGAGAGAGAGAAGGTGTGCCTATGAGTCAGGAAGGGGCAGAGAGAGAGGGAGAGAGAGAGAATCCCAAGCAACCTCCACGCTGTCAGCAGAGAGCCTGACGCGGGGCTCGAACTCACGAACCGCGAGGTCACGATCTGCGCGGAAATCGAGAGTCGGAAGCTTGACCGACCGAGCCACCCAGGTATGGCTCATATTCTGTCTCCATCGGATACCGTCAGGTTGCAGAACGAGGGAGCAGCTAGTGGCAGCAAAAGCATCGTGTCAGGGCGCTCCTTGGGGGCCGCCGTCCCAACATCTAGACGAGAGAGCAAGGAACCATGAACGCAGAACACCGTGCTGCGGGAGGCCGGGTGACAGCGGCGACATATCGGTCTCCCACCTGCAAGGGGCAGAGACAAGCATCTCTACCTGGGGGCCAGGCGGACTTCCGTCACCAGTTCAGGTCCTCTCCTGGAATCCCCAAATCCAGGAAAGGACGGGAGCCATGGAAACACTGTTCCAGCCTGTGGCTGTTACCAATCTGTCTCCCGGTGAGTATGCAGTGAACAAGAAGGTTATGAACAAACGGAAGTCCTCACTTAGTCTCCTATTCGTCCTCACTTAGTCTCCTATTCGGGAAAGAACACGGAGTCCCAGCAGATCCCGAGAAGAAAGGTATACAACGTTTCTAAGGCCGCCATCACGAATGTCAGCAACTGGGTGGCTTAAACAAAAGAACTTTACTCTCTCCCAGTTCCAGGGTTACTGACGCGGCAGTTTCCTTCTGAGGCTGTGAGGGGGGATCTGTTTCATCTGAATTTTCTCCGCAGCTAAATTTTCCCCTTATTATAAGGACAATCGTCCTAACCATTAGGACTTCGTTTTAACTTGATTACCTCTCTAAGGACCCTGTCTCTACATACAGTCACATTTTGAGATCTTGGGGGTCATTCTCCAACACATCACTTTTGGGGACACGGTATAACCCATAACGAGAGAAGAGTCTGTTGAAACAACTCAGCTCCTTTAACAGTGCCATACACGAATCTAAAAGAGCCCAACTTCTGTTAAAATGTTTAAAGCTTAGCCAGTAGGGTGAACCGCAGTCTTGCTGCATCTAGATGTCAAGGACTCTGGTGCAAAGGGCTTGTACTTCTCTGTTCTGTGGGTGGAGAGCTAGAATCTGATCCTCAACGTCTAAGTGGCCGTCTTCTCGGTCATGGCTGTGTCTGGACTTTTGTCACTGATTCACGGAAGCCCCCCTGGGCCATCCTCATTTTCATTTTCGCGCCCCTCACGTCCAAAGGCTTCCCCTTCTTCCCTAACGGGGTAAGCCCTGGAGACGCATGTGTGTCCCTGTGCACGGCCGAGGATGGGAATCTGTGAGTGCAAGCTGTGTGCGTGCACCCCCTGTGCGCCCGCCCCTCTCCGGGGGGGTTGTGCAGCCGCGGAATCCGGGCGTGGGGCTGGGTGCAGATTCTGTTGTCTCTGCCTCCTCAAACTTCTCTGGGCCTTTCTCTGGGGCCTCCCAACACCCTGTGCCCTGCACCCTTGCTGTCTGTCCTCTTGACAATGCAAGAGAAGCTTCCCTCGCCGGAGAAGCACCGTTCTGACCCAGGATGTTTCTTCCACATAATTCCTCTATGTCTGCAGGGTTTTCACCAGGGGTGTGAGCTGTGGGAACTGCTTGCTGGGGGGCCCGCGTCCTCCTGCTGAGCCCAGGAGCCCGGGATGACCATCCATCGCTTGGCGGGGAGACAGGGGGATTGAGAAGAAAGAAGAAGCCATGTAAACCGCAAGAGGAGAAAAAGCCTTGGCCAGAAGCACAAAAAATACACTCTTGGCCCACTGTGTACAGACGAGAGACAAATATGTACTCTTTTTGTTAAAATAAATCTCAATTATGGTATAAGAAAATATTTAAATTCATAACATGTGTGCCTAAAGTGGCATATGTTTATTATTAACTCAGTGAAACCACACTAATTTGAACTTTAAAAAAACACTACTTTGCAGCTTCTACGTAATTTTTTTTTAATGGCTTGGTTTAACAAGTATTTACTAGCAGAATTTCCTATGGGCTTTGTTACCTGAATGGCTATTGCCTAAATAGTTTCTAAACACTCTCTGCCCTCAGCAGTGTAAACACTCCCCAGGTAACCTAGATTTATCCAGTGAGCGAATCCTTTCATTACAGATCCCGGAAAGGCAAACGTGGCCCTGACCGTTTCTGACTTCACACGTACTCCAAACTATCCAAAGCCTGATTGAATCAAGTTGCCTCCCGTCCGTCTCCCTGCTTTCCCTGTTCCTTTAATTACAGATTTCTGCGGCTGATATCATCGCCACCAATTCCGAAGTCGTTCTGGGGTGGGCACTTTTGCACAAGGCAGAAGCCACTCTCTGTACCAGAAAGGAGGGCTTTGCAGGGTGCTGGGTCGGCCTCGGAGCTTTGAGCACCAAGGGGTTTGTCTCACAGGAGTGCTTAGCAGACCAAGGGGACGATGGTCGCCGCGGTGAGGTAAGCAAGACACCCAGGAGCTACCCACGGACGCCAGATGACTGAGTGTCTTCTCCAGGCCTCCCACGAGAGCGAGATGGGCACCCAGGGGCCACCCAGCCCCGAGCGCACACCGGGGACACGGGGTCCCCTGCAGGTGGCGGGGCGCGGAGCAGCGGGGCTCCCCGTGGCACAAATGAGGCCTGGGCTCCCTGTCCCCGGTCGGGTTCTGTGCAGAGCAGAGAGGGGCCGGCCCCCCGGGGAACACGGCCTCCAATCATCAGGCACCAGAGTCAGCTCCCCAGCGCTCGCTCGCACCGGGTTCCCGCAACGTCAATTGCAGAAACACCTTGGCGCTAAGATTACAGGTGCATTTGGTGATTCATTTCCCCTCCGTTCCCAAATTGCAATGACCTACTTCGGGAATCCTTTTGCAGTTCACGATTCGGTACATTTTTTTTTTTCTAATATGAAAGGGCTTTCGAAAATAAATATATATTAAAATATAAATAGAGATGGGGGTGTGATTTTCACCTAGGAAAGAGTCAGTTGGAAATTTCTTTTGGAAGGTGCGTGAGATGCTTGTAAATGCTACAAACTGCGGACGGAAGTTGTAAATAATGATAATAATAATAATAATAATAAGACTGATGGCGACAGTGACAAGTCACTTGGTTTCAGACAGAAGTCTTACTGTGCAGGCCAGAGAGATGCCCAAAAAGGAGGCCACTGCATAGCATTTTGTCAACCACGTCAAAAGCAGGTTCCTTGCGTTTTAAATCCCCGCGTGCTAATCCTTGCAGGCTCCGTGCGTGCCTCATAAACCCGTTCTATAATGAGCATTTTATTTAAGCCATTTTTAGAGATTAGAACGGAGTTCATTTCCTTCTACTTTTCATTTACGTTCCTTTTAATCCCTTCATTCTATAAACTTAATTGCCATTTTGCTAGTCCCCAAGCAGCTAACCTAAGCCTTCCTTAAGCATTTCTTAGTAATTTTCCTTTAGTTATTTACTACATTTTCTCTTTAGTCAGCTAAATGAAACTTTGAGGATATTTCTTGGGTGAATAAAACTTTTCAGATGAGACATTTGCTTTTCTGTTACAACCGAACACATTTTATTTTGCATTGTTTCCCTCTGATAGAAGGTTTCAGATAGATGACAGAATGATTGGTAGCAGCCATTAGTAATGATTTTTTTTAAAACACTCGACATTACATTTGGTACAAAAACAAATGAGCATTTCACAAAATTACCACCATTCTCCCCCACTGCGGCAGATTTGGATTTCAGCCGGGATATCTCCATATCTTCTTCTGTAGTTTGGATTCACACTCAGACCACTTTAGGCTTTATCTACTTGGCCACCTGCAATGTTACTGTTTCTCTCTTTCTCTCTCTGTCTCACACACACACACAGACACACACACACACACACACACACACACACACACACCTGTCGTAACAGCAGCCACATTATAACATAAATAAGCAAATAAATAAATTTGAAAAAAACCCACTGAGGAAATGCCCTGTCCAGGTAAGATGATTTCATCCAAGGAAACGACTTCAGAAAACAGTTCAATTATTTACTTATTTATCCTCTTTGATAAAAATAGTAGCAAATATGAGAGTAGGCAACTTTTGTCTTAAGAATCCTGCAATGTGAACATACAGATAAGTAATGATATCCATTAAATCAGCTGCCATGGTGACTGGGTATATATTTACGTATAATATATTTATATAACTATATTTATAAAAATATAATACTTTGCATGTGGTGGCTCAAAAAAAAAAAGAAAAACATGAAGTTGGGGTCAGGTAATACAGCGGTCTGGCTTAATGAAAAATAGTCACACAGGAGTCAAGTACGAATAAAGGCAACAAAAGTGACACATTTAACCCATGAGATCATTAGACAACCCACTTTTATGTTTGTATCTCCTGGTATATATCACTTACATCAGCCCTCAGCAAGGCCATGTACCTGCCTAAGGAAAGAGCAGTTTACTTTCCTCTCAAGGGTCTCATTTTACAGGAGAATTTCATGTTTATTTTCAGATTTAATCCTGTTCCCAACTACCACAAAGGTTTCTGAGAACCAGGGCGGGCAATGGAATCTTCTAGAGGTCATATGACTTACCAATAGCTCCCAGTGAGCACCATGATACGAAGGCTTGAGCTTAAAATTTTTGTTCCAAATCTACTCTTCCATCAAAGGCAGGGTAGCCACCCCCACAGCAAGTATTTCTAAGTCTTGATTTCTAATATACACACACACACACACACACACACACACAGTGGGATTTTTTTGTGCATTCCAACTTGAGACCCAAGGTTAAGTTTACTTTCCCTCTGCTCTGACGGTACCGAAAGTTGCGAGGACCCAACACGTCAACGAGGAATCTTCCTCAAAGGCTTGATAAGGACGGAGAAAATATACCCAGTCTGTACAGTGTCGAAACAGTCCAGGTAAAAATCTCGTACTGTCCACTCACCGCGATTAGCCCTCAAAAACACGAGGCAGGAAAGGGGCACTGCTCGTCCCCAGGGGCGTTGCCACTTAAATTAGCCACCGTGTCATTACTCTGTGGATGACCAACTCAAGTACGTAGTTCTGCACGGCAGTGAGGGTTTGAAACCTCAATGAAGTTGCTCAACGCCTCTTTACAAACTGAGCTGTTACTTTCCTACCCCGAGAAAGCTACCATGTGACGTGGGGTAATATCAGCTGTTCATCTGCTTATTTTTTACCTGGAAGTAGGAAGCCAGCCACTCAAGCTGCTGCTGCTACGACCGCGATTACTGCCACGGCTACGACTGCTACTGTGAATAATAATAGTAACCTCTCCAGACTACCTACCTCAACTACCCAATCAAAATGAGATAATATTGCCTGCGAATGTGCTTGGTAAAGAGGAAAGGTCCACAACGATGCGAATGGCGATTTCACTTTCATCATCATCATTATGCTGGAGGTAGAATATCCTAGCATAGTTAGAGCATAATGTAGTATATTTAATGCCAGCAGCAGCACTAGTCAGGCTTCCAGTGTGAAAAAATTCTCTAATGAAATCCAAGCCACTGCTACATGGGGATGGAATGTGTTCACGCTAGAGAGCACAGGTGAATGCCACTTAGAGACCTTATCATCCAAGCCACCTTTTTCCCTCTAGCTCTTCACGGCAGAGTCAGGCTGAAATAAGAGGAAAAACGGGGGCAGGGCATGGGGAAAAGGCCAGAGACCCCCATCTGTGCATCCCATAGCTGCTAAAGTCCTGACAGAAAATGTTAGTGATTGAACCAACGGTACAGCCGGACAACAGAAAGAGCCATGACAAAGGGAAATGTGTGATTTATTCAGTTCTTTCACAACCACATTTAAAGACCAAGCTCCCATCGTCCAGAAAATGGGAAGGTCATGGGCTAATTAACAGGCTGTGTCTTATCCCTTCCTGGATACAGGGAAATTTAGCTTGATAAACACAAGCCTTTACAGTGACTGTAATTACATTGTTGCTATATAGCCAATTCACAGACGGGAGAATTAAGGCCCAAGGAGAGCACGTGAAGCCCAGGGAGTTCTGGAGCAGACCCGCTTCAGGTTCTCTGAACAACCACGGAGTAGAGGTCTTAGCAGAACGGGCTCTTTCTTTGAGGAAATAACAATGGCGAGAGCCCCGCCAGTTCCACTGTAACAATTTTATACACATCCCACCTTGCAAATTCCTTAAAAATGTATGTATATTTAATATGGGCATAAAAAATCAATGTGTCAGCCTCGGCTCTATTCACACCTTGACGTAGTTTATAACGGAGAGGGCAGCAGTAAAATTAAAAATGTGGTTAACGTCCTAACGGTGATTTTGTTGTTTCGCGTTTGACATAACTGACCAAATGGGACATCCTCACTTTTAATGTGGTTTTGTTTATTTTTCTTACACTATTTGCCCAGCACTTCTTCTTCGCACATGACATATTAATACATAATTCAGAGCTTTTATGCCTCCCTGCCCTGTCGGCATGATTTCTTGTGCTATCGAACTGCTCTGTTTATGACCAAATGGCCCAAATGTCTTTGATTATTCATTTTGGGGGGCAATTTCTAAAAGCTGCTGGGAATTTTAACCCCCTAAATCCCAAATTGCTTTTTTGTGTTGCAACTATTTGTCTAAACTCTGGCCAGTAACACTCCACCTCCGCCTAGAACATCCAGTGCTCTGAACACTGACCAATATGGCGTCCGCCCTGGGGACCTGAGGGGAGTAGGAGCCCCATAATGAGGGACAGACACCCCAGTGGGTACAGAGCCCGGGGTCTTTGCACCTTTCATCTGAAGTCTTCACGGCCATGTTCTGAGCTTGCTGACCACCATTTGTTGCCCTGTTTTTATTGCTAACTTCTGTCATTTTGAGAGTACAGGATCTCCCTGACTAAAAGTTCCTGAAAAAATCCCAGGGAAGCCCAAGCCCCCATCCCAGACCTCAGCATCCTGTGTCCCCTCTGCCGCTCTCAAGGGTTCTGCTGGTGCCTCCTTCCAATCTTCTGGGAATGAGAAAATCTTGTCAGCAGAAGAGTAAAATTATGTAAAATAATTATAGAGTTTAAAGGCCATAGGAGGCCTTGGAGAAGTCAACCTTTTTATTGCAGATGAGAAAATCCAGAAATCACACTGTGTGCAAAGGCCACAAAAGCAGTAACAAGTGTTTACCTTGAACCCAAGTCCCTCGCTCTCTAGAATGTGCTGCTTCCACTCCCACCTCATGAAGGTTTTCACACACACATAAGTGTGGATCGTACGTGTGTGTGCCTGTGCGTTCATCCCAGATCCACACGTGTGTGTGACCAGGAGCTTGGCCACCTGGTCACCGGAGGCCTGAGAGGTGCCCATACACACACAGACAGGTGTGCATATAAATCCCCAGTCCTACCTCACATCCAGCTGGAACGTTCCATTTCTTTCCTCCGCACCGGGCTTTCCGCAACTAGAAAGAGCCCAAAACAAGGATAAGGAAAGAGGAATGAAACTGTCAAGAAGCTTTGTCTTCGGCATCTATTTTTCTCCTGCCTTGGCTAATTAGTTTCCTACACTGTGTATTCTTACACCCATCGACCTCGTTTGCTCAGGGTCCTTGACCAGAAGATCTGGTCCAGCCAGACTCAGCACAGCCCGGGGGTGTGTCCAGGAAGAAAGCCAGTAATTTGCTAGACATACATGGTAAGTGAGGCAGGTGTAAGCCCAGGACAGCAGGTCCCGGAGCGGCAACGAATGCTTCTGTCTTCTGAAAGTCCTCCTTCCTCCTTTCTCCCTCTTTGCCTCCCTCCTTCCTTCTCTCCCCCTGTCCTCCCTCCCTCCTTTCCTCTTTCCTTCCTTACATCCTTTCTTTTTTCTTGTCTTTCTGTATTTCTTTTCCTTTTTGCCAGAAAAGCAGCCAACAGGCCTCGGTAGCCTACGGGATCTTCCACTAAAAGAAGATATGTCATTCAGCCATCATTTACTCACGTCTTTGTTCGTCTAGCACTTCCTGTGTTTCCACAGGCACTGGGCTGGAGTCCCAGGCTACAGAGGACTCAGAAGCCAGTTCCCGCCCCTAGCTGGGCACTTGGATGTTCACTCCCAGCTCATTCAGCCAGTCCTACCTGGTACATCTGAAATGTGCAGACCAGGACTGGGACGCCATCCATTAAAGTCACCTTCTAGTCACTCTTCATGGATCCCCTTGCTCAGGACAGTGAGGGCCTATAGCCAGAGTATTACATACTTGGTTGCCAGGGCAGGGAGCAGGTCCACAGGTACCCACCCTCCCAAGGGTCCCAGGGGTGCCTTCTCCCAAGACAGTGCCAAGGAAAAAAAGTGAAAGTGTCTGCCACTTCCCAGATTTGCTCACTGTCTTTTTATTTTTTTTAATTAAAAAAAAATTTAATGTTTATTTACTTTTGAAAGAGAGAGACAGACAGAGCGTGTGCAAAGGAGGGGAGAGAGAGAGGGAGACACAGAATCCGAAGCAGGCTCCGGGCTCTGAGCTGTCAGCACAGAGCCCAATGTGGGGCTCGAACTCACGAACCAAGAGCTCATGACCTGAGCCGAAGTCGGACGCTCAACTGACTGAGCCACCCAGGCGGCCTTGCTCACTGTCTTAATTGAGGATGTGATTGTGCCATGTGCCATGATTTTCTAATAAAAGCACAGCTAATAATGATTAAATACTCACCTGAGTCAGACACTGTCTAAGCCTTTCTTATGTATCAACACAGTCTAACATCCCAGCAATCCGAGGAGGTAAATATCCAATCACCTTCTTGTGGACTGACTGGCATACCTCCAACAGCCACACGTGGAAGCCCCGGTCCCCCATGTGGCGGTGTTTGGGGACAGGGACTTGAGGGGAGTAATTAAGGTTACGTGAGGCCTGAATTTGATGAAACTGGGGTCCTTCTAAGAAGAGCAGGAGAGTCCACAGCTCTCAGGACTCACACACAGAAGGAAAGGCCACATGAAGACTTGGAGAGAAGGTGGTCGTCTACAAGCCAGAAAAAGAGGCCTCACCAGAAACGGACCCTTATGGCACCTTGATGGCAGAGTTGCAGCCTCCAGGACCGCAAGGAAATACGTTTCTGTTGTAGATGCCACCCCACTGGTGGTATTCATGTTACGGCAGCCCCAGCATCAAGCCCCATTTTACAAATCAGGAAAGCGAGACTAGTCCACGGGAACCCGCGTTTCCCCGCAGACGGAGCCTGCACTGTCACACACGAGCCTGTGCTGTCTCTACTGAGAGTCCACAGTCTCACCAGAGGGCTGTTCAAAATACCTCCCTCCGGTCATGCTTGGACACATTCTGATACGCTTTCGGTCAACTGTTTTCAAACCTGGATCTGAGTTCCCCAGAACCGCTTTGAGAGTCTGCAAATACGTGATTCGAATTTTAAGCCTTCCTGATACATAAAATAAATACATAAACCAACACAAATACTCCAGTATGTTATGAATCAAATGTAACACGTCAGGCGACATCAAAATAACTAGAAGTGTCATTAGTAGATGTTCTCATAGGCAGTGTCATAAAGTTTACTTATAAGACATTTAAATATATATAATATACAAGTATGTGGCAGAATCCTTGTCATATAGACTATGTGATGATATATGATATAAAATTATGCATAATAAACACCATTTTAACCTGTTTTATGTACAGAGGTTTGTACTAGTCCGTGCAGGCTGCTGTAACAAAATACCACAGGCCGGGTGATTTAAACAACAGACATTTACTTCTCATAAACTCTGGAGGGTGATCAGTTTCCACTCTCCTCCTGGCTTGCAGACGGCCACCTTTCTCACGTGTTGTGTCTTCACAGAAAGAGCAACTTTCTCATGTGTCCTCTTAACAAAGCACTAATCATGGGGATCGGGATCCCCCCCATGACCTCACCTAAACCTGTCACTTCTCAAAGACCCCACCCGCCCCAAAACCATCACGGTGGAGGTTATGGCTTCATACTGGTGTGTGTTGGGACAGCGGGCAGGGTGGATCACAGTTCAGTTCTTAGCAGGTTTCCACGGGGATTTTATCTAAAAACAGAAGTTTATTCCTTAAAATTTTTGAGAATTTTCTCTGAGCCATGTTCTTTTAGGACCCAGGAACTTCATCTGTCTCCAAGTTTATGGTAGAACTTATAGATTGTTGGGGTGCCTGGGTGGCTCAGTCGGTTAAACGTCTGACTTCGGCTCAGGTCATGATCTCGCGGTCTGTGAGTTCGAGCCCCACGTCGGGCTCTGTGCTGACAGCTCGGAGCCTGGACCCTGCTTCGTATTCTGTGTCTCCCTCTGTCTGACCTTCGCCCACTGTGCTCTGTCTCTCTCTATCAAAAATAAATAAATGTAAAAAGAAAAATTTTTAAAAAGAACTTACACATTGTTGTCAATCTCCATTTACATTTTCGTGTCACAACTGGGGGAAAATCTTTAACTTCCTTTTATTTTCCAGTACAGGACATTCACGGCAGTAATGTATATGGAGTTTAAGGAACAAACCGATGAGCATAGGAGAAGGGAAGGAAAAATAAGATTAAAAATAGAGGGAGGTAAACCATAGAGACTCTTAAATACAAAGAATAAACTGAGGGTTTGTTCTGGAGGGGTGGGGGATGGGCTAAATGGGTGATGGGTATTAAGGCAGGTGCTTATTGGGATGAGCACTGGGTGTTGTCTGTAAGTGATGAACCACTAAACTCCATTCCTAAAACCATTACTATATGTTAACTAGACTGGATTTAAATTTAAAAAAATAAAAAATAAAAGATAAATTTATGCTTAAAAAAATCATTTATTAACGTGCCTTTGAACATCACTAACTTTCAACCAGCAAAAATACAAGTCAGGCAAGGTGGTGTGGACCTCTCATCACCGGCGTGTAGATGTCAGAGCTCTCCGTCTGGGTGAATAGATACCACCAGGGCCTGTGTGCGTGTGACCACAGACGTCCGTGTCAAGAGTGAACAATTACCGACCTCATGGAGAAAATATAAGCTCTGTATTGGTAAGCAAATAAAATATAGGCACCCACACAAATCCTTTATCACTTCCCTAATATAAACATGGAAAGCTCTATTAAACGGGATTTAAGATTTTATTTACAATTTCGTGCTGAACCTAAGTGGGTTTCTTTTCGATTCAGAGCTAGGCAGCTATGTCCAAATGAGCAACGGCTTTTCGGGTTCAGCCGAGGAGCTGCGGCTCAGGCTGTAGGACTCGGGGACCTACAGCAGCCATGGCTACAGGATGAGCCACTGAGGCCTCCTGCCCTTCCCACCTGCAATGCCCAATTAAGAGAATGATGGGACCTGAGATCCGGAGCAGCAAAACACGATATAAAAAAACACAAAATAAAAATTCGTTTTTGTCACAAACGAATTCTTGCACGACACTGCCGTCTTTGACGACACCACTGAAGCATGTTTAGTTTTTAATAAAAGTGACTCTGAAGTGAAAGATCTCAGGTGTCTGCCCAAAGTTGCCTCTTTAAGAACTTGAGAGCTTAGGGGCGCCCGGGTGGCTCAGTAGATTAAGCCTCGGCTTCGGCTTAGGTCATGATCTCGAGGTTCGTGAGTTCGAGCCCTGCACCGGGCACTGTGATGATAGCTCAGAGTCTAGAGCCTGCTTCGGATTCTGTGTCTACCCTCTCTCTCTGCCCCTCCCATGCTCATGCTCTGTCTCTCTCTGTCTCCCCAAAAAATAAATAAATGTTAAAAAAAAAAAGAACTTGAGAGTTTATAAAATTGTTGCATCACTACCTGATGTTTTAACCATTCAGGGGCCCCTCTTTCCATCTACATGGTGTGGGGGGCAGGGAGCAATCTTCATTTAATTGCAACACTGCCCACCATCCGGGGCTTCTCCACATTTTGTCTCATTTGGCACTAAGTTTATGGCACCACCGAGATTCAGGCAAAACCCGGGGAGCTGAAATCAGGAGATTCAGTTCTGCCTTTCCGTGTTTCAAAAACGCAATCTCCACTTATTCCGTAATTTCTGTTGAAGGCCCTGTGTACCTGGACTTCAGCCATGTGACTATTTCTTTTAAAAAAAAAATTTTTTTTTTGACGTTTATTTATTTTGAGAGAAAGAGCGTAAGTGGGGTCAGGGCAGAGAGAGAGGGAGACACAGAATCCGAAGCAGGCTCCAGGCTCTGAGCTGTCAGCGCAGAGCCCGACGCGGGGCTCAAATTCACGAACCGTGAGATCATGACCTGAGCTGAATTCAGATGCTTAACCGACTGAGCCACCCAGGCGCCCCTCATGTGACTCTTTCTAATATGGCCCCAGATCACGTGCCGTCATGTACACCATGACTTCCTCCTTTCTTTTTGCTCATACCCCACAGCCTCCTTCAAGAACCCTCATACCAAGGGGCCCTTGGGTGACTCAGTGGGCTGTGTCTGACTTCAGCTCAGGTCATGATCTCACGGTTCGTGAGTTCGAGCCCCACAGCGGGCTCACTGCTGTCAGCACAGAGCCTGCTTTGGATCCTCTGTCCTCCTCTCTTTGCCCCACCCCCAACCTGCATGTTCTCTTTCTCTCTCAAAAATACATTTTTAAAATGTATTTCAAATGTATTTATTTAAATGTATTTCAAAAGTACTTTTTTAAAAAAATGTAAGAGTCCCTGTACTGAAATAATAGAGATTTAGTCAGTGTTTCCATTAAAATTCAACTTCCGAGTGTTTATAACCATGTCATAAAACGTCCCCTGGAACAAAAGGAAGTCAGAGCTCTTGTGTGCAGAACTCCACTGAGAACCGTCTACAAGGATGCATTCAGTTGCTTCGAATAATGCACATCGACCAAATACGTCAGCCCCACCCCTGTAACTTGCAGATGAGCATCCAGGGTAGCAGAAATCCTCCCTGGGTTCCCTCTGAAGAATAATTTTCCAAATGGACCTCAGTGGGGGCAGAAAAGGGGAACAGCTTATACGGAAGTCCCAAAGCAAAGCGTAGACCATTCTGAAACACCACTGCGGAAAAGTTCCCTAACAGAGATACGAGAAAGAATCTCAACGCCCAGAACGTATCTTCAAACAGGCTTCGTTCCAATTCATCTCTGATTTTCTTGGTTAGACAACCAGCTGGAGAACACAGGTGTTAAGAACAACCCTGAAACACACAAATACACATGAGGGGAGAGACAGAAAATGAAAGGGCAAACACAACAGAAACACAATCTCTTCTGTAGACAGTGTCACGAAGGGTCAGTCCTCACAACTAATTGAAATAGATACTTCTCTTTCCAAATTACTCACTTCCTATCCTAGAGGAAGTCTTAAATAGTCTGTTTGATACAAAATGAAACACCAGAGAAAAAAAGGATAGGTACAAACCCAGAAGCGTCCACACACAGGGTTGTTGTAGAAAGACACACGCACAAGCCTTCTCCCTTTTCACTAATTTTATTGGTTGCTTAGTCCTTTGAAACGCACAAAAAAGCCAAGGATATACTTCCATCTAGAGAATCGCAACCTCCCAGCCACCTGACAAAATTAAATCGGTATCACAATAGCATTGAGTCTCTCGGCTCAAAAAGCGGATTTCACTTAAGTGTAGGGCACTTATCTACCTAAGCACATGGGGGAAATGATATGGAAAAAGAGTGGCAAAGACTTACTATAAAGTACAGTAATCAAGGCAGTGTGGTATTGGTGAGAGAGAAGACAAGTAGATTAGATCAATGGAACAGATTCAAGAGCCCAGAAATAAATCCACAAAAACATTGTTGACTGATCTTCCATTAAGTAGCAAAGGCAATACAATGGGAGCGAAGATAGTCTCTTCCACAGATGGTGTCGGAACGATTGGATGTTCACATGCCCAAAATAAATCTACACGCAGACCTTACACCCTTCACTAAGTTAACTCAAAATGGATCATAGGCCTAAGTGTAAGCTAAAATGCCTATAAGATAACGTGAGAGAAAACCTACATGACCTGGGGTATGATAATGACTTTGTAGACACAACACCAAAGACACGATCCATGAAAGAAATAATTGATATGCTGGGCTTCATTAAAATTAAAAACTTCTGCTCTGCAAAAGACAGTGTCAGAAGACCGAGAGCACAAGCCACACAGTGGGAGAAAATATTTGCAAAAGACCCAACTGATAAAGGACCGTTACCCCAAATACAGGAAGAGCTCTTAAAACTCAACAATAAGAAAGCCAACAACACAGTCAAAACACAGGCCCGAGACCTTAACAGATACGTCACCAAAAAAAGCCATATGGATGGCAAATATGAAAAGATGCTCTACATCATATGTCATCAGGGAGATGCAAATTAAAGCAGTGGGATATCACTCTACAGCCATGAGAATGGTCCCGGTCGGGAACCCTGATGGCACCAAATGTTGGTAAGGATTTACTGCTGGCGGGAATACAAAATGGTGCAGCCACTTTGGAAGACAGTTGGGCAATTTCTGTCTTGTTTGGCAATTTAACAAAATTAAACATGCTTTTCCCATATAACCCAGCAATTGCACTCCTCGGTACTGGCCCGAAGGATCTGGAAACTTAATGGCCACACAAAAACCTGCGCACCGATGTTTACTGCAACTTTATTCGTGGCTGCCAAAACTTGGAAACAACCCAGATATCCCTCAAAAGGTGAATGGATAGACTGTGGTACGTCCAAGGCAATGGGACGCTATTTAGCACTTGAGAAGAAATGAACCATCAAGCCATGAAAAGACATGGGGGAAACTTAAATACATAGCACTATGGAAAAAAATCCGGTCTGAGAAAGCTACATACGGTATGATTCCAACTGTATGATATTCTGGAAAAGGCAAAGCTACAGAGACAAGAAAAAGGAAAGTGATTCGCGGGAGTCGAGGGATAGGGAGGGATCGGTAGATGGAGCACAGAGGACTTTCAGGTGGATGAAAATACTCTCTGTGATGCTATCATGCTGGATACATGTCAGGATACATTCATCCAAACCCACAGAAGGCACAGCACCACCAGGGCACCCTAACGTGAACCGAGGACTCTGGGCGACGATGACCGGTCTGTAGGTTCATCAGCTCGTGAGTGAGGTTGATCGTGGAGGAGTCCGTGTGTGGAGGGGCGGGGGGGGGGGGGGCGAGTGCACGTGAGGAATCTTCTCCGTTTTGCTGTAAACCCGAAACCCGCTCTTTAAAAAAAGGCGGGCGGGGGCGGGGATTAATCCAGTTAGCTGACACTGAAAATCCATGTTTCACGGAACACTATTGCAGGCTCTAGGAGAGGGAGGGGAGAAGGGAGGAAAAAGAGAACGTACAAAAAGAAAAGGAAGAAAACGAGAGAAGCAGACCGCAGCAAACACCATGACAGTCTCAAGGGACGGGGAGATAGGGTGGCAGAAGGACAATCAGCCGGTTCCGTAAGAATGGAACTTGGTGAAGAGTAGGGACGAGAGCCAGGTTTGAGGTCGTAGAGGAGCGCTCAGTGCGTCTCTCTCTCCAGGTCTCCCAGGGGCCGTGCACCTGGCCAGTTCCCTACTGTTGGCACCCTATTTTTCCTCTCTTTAGCTTGAAGACCCCTTCCTCGGGTTACTGCATCCTTCGCTGAGAAGCTTCTGGTCACTGACACGCCCTGGTTTCCTCCAGGACCCCGTGGGCAGTAGTAGGAGAGAGAGAGAGCTTCATTCAGTGTTTGCGAGGACATTGAGTGGCTGCAGCCGGCGGGGGGGGGGGGGGGGGGGGAGAGAGCATTTATTTAGTGAGCAGCTACTACACTCTGAGCCCGAAGAGAGCAAGACCCCCTCCCGAGGCGTCGTTCATGCACCCCGAGGGTGGCCTGTGCCCCCAAGGAGAGGACCGGCCGAGGGGAGGCTCCGGCTTGGCCCAGAGAGAAGCATGGTCACCAGCGACCCACGTGGCATCCGGGAGAGTCAAAGGGTTGGCCAGGACTGGTGGAGGGAGGGGTGAGACTGACACCGGCTTGAGGAAGGAGGAGGGCTGCGGGGAGGCGGAAGCAGGAGAGTCGCATTCACAGCCTCCCCTGTGACAGCAGCTGTCCTGGGCTTGCCTCACATCCATCCTACAGCGGTGTAGACAGCTTGCTTCACCAGATGAGGGCAAGAGGCCTGAAGAGTTTGAGTTCTCCCAGCACGTGGGTGGCTCTGTCGTTTAAGCCTTGGACTTCGGCTCAGGTCACGATCTCACGGTTTGTGGGTTCGAGCCCCACATTGGGCTCTGTGCTGACAGCCCGGAGCCCGGAGCCTGCTTCGGAGTCTGTGTCTCCCTCTCTCTCGGCCCCTCCCCCGCTCGTGCTCTGTCTCTGTCTCAAAAATAAATTAAAACATTAAAAAAAAAAAGGGTCTGAGTTCTCTGTTCAGACCCCATGGGCACTCCGTGGTCGATCTGAACCCAGGCACCCCTCACTTCAGAACCACGCCCCCTCCAAGAGCTGGGGAAACTGAGGTGGGGGTGGGCAGAGGGGGCTGCCTCTCAGGGCGGGGGACCGAGCCTGCCTTAACCTCCAGTTAAGCTGCCGGCCTGAGAATCTTCCCAGAGGAGTCGAGATGCTTCAAAGACAGCCTGGCTTCTGTGCCGAGTCAGGAATCGAGGTGCATTCGATGCCTAACGCCTGCAGAGCAGCTACGACGCTGAGAATTCCAGCTGAGACGTGCAACTAGGAGTCGGGACGAACCGGTTAAACAGAAGTCATTCTGGCTCTTACCAATGGCCTGAAATGGGGAAGCACTTAAACCATAACCACTCATCATGAAACTCGAACGATGCAGTTGGGAGTGACGGAGGCACATTTTGGCTATCTCTTTAATTTTTTTGTAAGTTTATTTATTTATTTTGAGAGAGAGAGAGAGAGAATATAAAGAGGGGCGGGGCAGAGAGAAGAGGAAGACAGAGAATCCCGAGCAGGCTCCACACTGTCAGCACAGAGCCCAACGTGGGGCTCGATCCCACAAACCATGAGGTCATGACCGGAGCCGAAACCGAGAGTCAGAGGCTTAACCGATGGAGCCACCCAGGAGCCAACTGTCCGTTCAATTTTAATGACAGCAGAGAAGAAGCGGGATGATTCCGGCTCAGCCATCCACCTTAGGACGCACGGTGCCTACGCTTCCCCTACGGAAGTGAGCACCTCACTTTCGCATCTGGGTGTGGATACGTGCTGTGCTGGGATGCCCGGAGCTTCCTTCCATGGGATGCCAGCCTCCTCCAGTCTAGCCAGTAGGGTGCTGCCTCTCACAGCCAGAGAGGCCACCTGGCCTCTCCATCCCACTGCCCAGCAAAGTGCCACCAACAGGTGGACACAGAGCCCCGACAGAGCCGGTGTCTTGGCCTGACCCCCAGAGGCAGGTTATAGTCTTTCCTCTTGCCCCTGACGTTGCTAAGCTTAGACAAGGTGACTGGGCTCTGGTGGGCAGGCCATCTTTGCAGAATGGAGCTTACAATGGCCCAGCCATCAGAGATGAGCCCTCCAGGGATGTGGATGCTTCCGCTTCCCCGCCCGGTTCTGGTGGCGGAGGCTCAGGGCATTTCCTTCGTCGCTGTGAGGGACTCAGCTTTCTCTCCCGTGGGGATGAGCAGTGCGCCCCCCTGCATCGCTCAGGCCATCTGCCGGTGTGAACTTGGAGCCGGAAACTCCAGCTGCTCACTGGGCTCCCCCTTCCTTCCAGAAGCCACCTCCCTAACTCAGGGGCTGGAACGGAAGTGGGGAAGGAAGAGAGCACTTCCGGTCGGCGGTAGAATACGATCAAAGTGCGATCTAGGGAGCGCAGAGTCGACAGTCTCCATAGGATAAACTTAAAAGGACTTCAGCTGCCTGAGAAATCCCGGACACGAGGAGTCTAGGTGATGATGAGCCTGTCCCCAAGGGCAATGCAGCCAGTGGCAACGGCAGACCAGGAATGAATAGACAGCATCATAAAGGTAGGATGGTCAGAACCTGATGTCCACCTGGGGCTTTGTCCTTGTTTCTTGCCAGCCAAGAAAGCTTTGGCGTAGTGAAAACTGAGGAGAGGAATTTTCTTGGAACTGACCTCCGATTGCATTTAAAAAAATGTAGGCATGGGGCGCCTGGGTGACTCCGTCGGTTAAGCATCCGACTTGGGCTCAGGCGGTGATCTCATGGTTCGTGAGTTCAAGCCCCACGTCGGGCTCTGTGCTGACAGCCCGGAGCCTGGATCCTGCTTCGGATTCTGTGTCTCCCTCTCTCTCTCTGCCCCTCCCCTGCTCGTGCTCTCTTTCTCTCTCTCTCTCTCTCTCTCTCTCAAAAATAAGTGAACATTTTTAAAAAATTAACGTAAGAAAACATTTTTGTTTAATCACACAAAAAAATGGCACGTTCACACTGTTCAACACTAGCCCAACTCATAATTCAGCTGCTCACTCAGGCTGTGGAGAAATGCCTCTGCGTCTTTATTTGTAATATTAGAAACTCATGCTCTATTTTGAAGAGTTTTATCATGCTCATTGAAGAAAAAGACGTCCCCTCTGTAAAATCTAAAAGTATGTTGGGAGAATATATAACAGGTTACTGTATTCAAAGTTTAGAGAGGCAAAATTGAGAGGATCGTCTTGGCTAATCTGTGCCGGTGTGGATTCCTAATTTGGAACGGTGACCTCCCAGCCACATGCCCTTCGGCTCACCTGCTGGTCTGGACCCAAGCTGCAGCTGAGGGCTGGACAGGAAACAGAGTCTGAGAAAACCGTCTTGTGAAATGAACCCTCTTCGATGACTGCCAACGCCAAGGGCTCGCTGTCCCGGGACCACAGCAATGACGTCATCTGAGACCTTGTTAGAAATGCAGGCTCTGCTGGGTGGCTCAATCGGTCGAGCGTCCGACTTCAGCTCAGGTCAGGATCTCGTGGTTCATGAGTTCAAGCGTCACGTCGGGCTCTGGGCGGACAGCTCGGAGCCTGGAGCTGCTTCGGATTCTGCGTCTCCCTCGCCCTCTGCCCCTCCCCCACTTGCGCTCTGTCTCTCAAAAATGAATAAAAGTTAAAAAAAAAAAAAGAAAGAAAGAAAGAAAGAAATGCAGGCCCTAAGGCCCCCACCCGGACCCCCTGAATCAGACCTGCCTCGCTGCTGATCCGTATGGTGGTCAAAGTTTGAGGAGCATTGGACAGGAACGTAGCTCTGTGTCCGAGTCCCAAATCTTCTGGCACGGATGTCACCCAGCAGTCGGGCCGTATCACTGCCGGCTCATCCAATGACGGCTCCAACAAAAAGCCATTTGCCACAAGATAATCAGATTGATGTCCTAAGAAGGCTTGCTTTCGTAAACTCTCCACAAGCGCCCCGGATTGTCGAGACAATGGCCTGTGGTTTACTTCAGCAGCCTGTTCTGGTATTCAAGCCTTAAGGGCAAGAAGGAATTCTTTTGGAAGAAGGGATATCGAAGGTGACCGAAAGAGGCAGGGCCCGTGCTTCTGTCTGCCACTGAAACCCAAGCTAAGGGATCACCTTTTAATTCTGGTCGCAACAATAAACCACAACATTTGTGTAATGCCTTTTTCTTGGCAAGGCACTTTTCATGTGCATTATCTTTATTGACTGGGAACCAGGGGACGATTCAAACATGACATACAATTACTTATTCTAATCTTTATCAGTAGCTGGATTTTCCGTGTCAGTCGGATCGTTGTGGTTTCATTCCCCGGCCTGGTGACTTATCTTGGAGTCGGTGCTTAGACCTGATTTGGAGCTCAACTCTGAACACGCGCGTCATCAGCCCTCCCGCACTCCTTTGGCTCATGCGTACCCCACACTCCCGGGGCTTCCCTGACAAGGTGGGGACCCCAAAGCTCCAGCAGGAGAAAGACGACAAATCCCTGGGAACGTGGTTGTACTAACGTTCACCGCAACAGCACCGACTCAAATATCCATCTGCCTTCCCAAAGTTTAACCTTGAGAAGAAATGCATTCAGAGAAGGAGAACTATCCTCCATTCAGGGGCACCTGGGTGACAGTTAAGCGTCCGACTTCAGCTCAGGTCATGATCTCGCGGTCCATGAGTTCGAGCCCCGCATCAGGCTCTGTGCTGACGGCTCAGAGCCCGGAGCCTGCTTCGGATTCTGTGTCCCCCTCTCTCTCTGCCCCTCACCCACTTGCACTCTCTCTCTCTCTCAAAAATAAAAACATAAAAGAAATTTTTCAAAAATATCTGTGGTCCATAGCCATGGCGATTTTTTTCTCCCCGTTAACCAGAGCTACTTTCCACAGTCCATTATGACACCCGTCTTCTGACTATTTGTCGAATATTCATGCGGTTGCCTTTTCTGTAAATCGTGACACTCAGGAGGCAATTTTCCTGAATGAAGATAAGCAAAATTTCTCTAGGATTTATACCTTTCTCCCGTATCTATTTGTATGTCCACACGCACAGTTTAATGTTTTCCTTTAATGAGAGAGTGGGGGACGGCGGGGCGGGGGGGGGGACGGAAGAGGGCATACGAGCCTGCTGTAAATACGTGTTTCAGCTGAAGTGAAAGGCTGGGACATGATGTCATTTTCTCCACTACGCGGAGCCTGCATTAGTCTTCCTCAAAAAGGGGGGAGTCCCACGTATTTGAGACAAATTTTGCTGCGCTCTGAATGATATGTGCGCTTTTTATGTTTATGAAACGACCATCCAGCAAAAAATAGCAGGCCTAATATTTTGACATGAAGGTCATTTGAAAGTTTTACTGCCTGCAAGTGTGATCCATTTTGTTGACAAAGAGCTCTCCCAGGGCTCTTTAAGATGCCCCAGCCTGCTCGGCTTTTCTCGGAGTCTGACATTTCTGCCCCCTCCCTCTTTACCACCTCCCACCAGACTAATTATCAGCTCATTAAGGCTGTCCTGATGAATTATGTTGCAGCATTAAGAGAGGGTTTAGGACAAATGTCAGTGTCAGTGAAGAGGGGGAATGAGCTGAATGGGGGGGGGGGATCACAAACTCCATCCACGGGGCCACCGAAGCTTCTGCGATCTGGCCAGACTCTGCGCGCACGCACCAAAAACTCATAAATATTTCAGCTGCGGTGAGGTTCCGATGGATGTAAACGCGCTCTTGGGAGAAGCCGGCTCCCTCCGGCTCCTTGGCTTTGCAGATGTAGAAATTTCCCGCAGGGGACGTGGCCCACGCATGTCTGAGTGGACACCCACACGTCGCCGGAGAGGATGTCAGGAGGGAAGGGGACCCGCAGGGCATCGCGGGGGACTCAGAAAGGCCAGGACGGGAGCATGTGGCTTTTCTGTTGAGATGACCAAATACTGACAGGGGGGAAACTGCGGCACAGTCTGGCTCTATCTCTTTCAAACACACACACACACACACACACACACACACACAATTACAACGTTTACTACTTGCTTATTTCATTCTTCCGGGTGTTCCAGAGAACAGAATAAGGTGCTTCTGTCTTTCTTCAACCTTCAGGACACTTGCTGCCCCGAGAACAAAGATGACCTTTTATGCTCCACTTGTCCCCAGCATAGCAGCACAATAACCAAGTGATACAGACAGCAGCCCCAAACTAAATCAGATCCTACAACCAAGCTGGAAACCGAATTACGGAAGAACACGGTACAGCAATACAGTTTAAAATGCCAAATGTATTTTAAAGGGCTTGGTTTTTATTTTTCTCCAGAGTTGTGTCAGCGGCATCGATCAAAAGGGTATTATTTTCTTATTTCAATAATACCCCACATCTCAAGCTTTCTATTTGCTAAGTTTCTCAAGAGAAGAAACACCAAGCTTCTGAAAGCACATCATAAGCATCTGACTTTGTTTTTTCTGTTGTTATTTTTTTTTTTGGTTTCTGATTTTTTTTTTTTTTTACTTACAATTATACTGATGTTGTTGTTTTTTTTCTTTACAGAGCTTCCCAAAGCAACATCCGGCTGAGCCAGCTGAACAGCCACACACAGGGGCCACTTCAGCCCCTAATGAGAGACAATCACCCTGGAGTTGGAAATACAGAGCTAATTAATTATCATATTTGGCAAAGAATCCCTTGGAGCTAAACAGATAATAGAGATGATGAATATTGCTCTATCTATGGCCTTCTAAAACTAGTTTTTGTGGGTTTTTTTGGTGTTAAATGATGCTTTTCTCAGACAACACAATAGCAAAAACTCACATTAGGGAAAAAATGGTTAATTTCACCCGTAATGTTTATCTTAACAAATTCATTACCTCTAAGCAAGTGTAAATCCATGCCAAGTTCTGAGCTGACATTTCCATGCAGATCCCCAAACCTTTTAAGCAGCATAGATAATTTTAATCGGGTCTTGAAAAAAGAGGCCACGCTCAGCTGGGGAGGACAAGCTTTTGCAGATCATGGGCGGTCAAGTACAGAACATCACTGCCAAGATCAGCCTCCTCCATTCACCCTGTCTCCTCCACACAGAGACTCTGTAGAATACGTCACTTCTCCATTCTCTTTTTCTTGTATAACATCCTATATAACGCAAGAACTTATTGATTGATGATAGGGGAACCCTACTTTAAACGTGGGGAGAGAAGAATCCAAACGCGAGGCCAAGAGAGGACAGAGAACGTAAAAATAGACCCGTGTAAGAATTCATTACTTTAGCTATACATTAATTCATCCATATGGTGTGGAAAGAACTTCTTTTCCTGGAAATATCCGAATGATAAGGAGACATTCAACCACGTACTTAAAATAGCTTTAGTGTAGCCCTTCCCAAGAAGACGGACCAGATAATAATACCTTCAACATACTGGGAAACTACTACGCGCCAGGCACCCGGCAGGGATGATTCACTTCGTTCTCACAACGTCCTGAAAATGCGAGCATTGTTACCGCTTGGGGCATGGAGAAACATAGGAAGGCTGAGTTACTGCCTGAAGTTGGCCACCATAAGTGACAATGGAAAGTTTTGCACAAAAGATGTCTGGTGCCGGAGACCTTGGTTTTTTTGTGTGTGTGTTTGTTTTTGTTTTCACCCACTGTTTGCTTCTGTGGATTTCCTACTTTGCACACCTCATATAAATGGGACCATGCAGCATGTGTCATTCTGTGACTAACTCAACTCACTTTGTATGACGTCCTCAAGTTTCATCCATGCTGTCACGTGTTGTAGGACTGACTTCTTTTTTAAGTCTGAATACTGTTCCATTGTACGTTTCTGCCACACTTCCCTTACCACTCATGTGCTGATGAGCCCTTGGGTTGTCTCCATATCTTGGCTCTTGTGACGAATGCCGCCCCGATCAGAGGAGAGTAGGTATGTAATCTCTTCGAGATCCTGATTTCAATTCTTTCGGATACGTACTCAGAACCGGGATGGTCGGATCATGGGGCACTTCTACTTTTAAGATTTTGAGGAGCCTCCGTACTTGTTTCCACAGCAGTGGAATCGCCTTGCGTCCCCACAGACAGTGTGCACAAATCCCCTTTATGCCACACCTCCACGGCACTCGCCTTTGGGGTGGTCATCATCCTAACCGTCACGAGGCGGCCTCTCAATTCCCCTGGTCCCACGCTACCTCAGATCATGCCAGATGCCCAGCAGAAGTGTCGTCCAGCCTGTGATCACCCCTGCGGCCAGGAAGCGTATTTGGTCAAGGGCGATGTGCGCTGGGCGTCGTGTTAGGTAGGCGTGTCTGCAGGCGTGGGGCTGGAGAAAGAGTAGAAAGCAAAATCCAAACCGGGTGCCAATCAACACATCGTGGGGATCTCGTGTCGGGGTCTGAAGAGGAGAGGGGGGCGGTGTGCGTGCTGGACGGCTTCTGCCCCAGCTGGGGACAGAAGGACAGGCACCGGAGAAGAGCGTCTGGTCTAAATGAAGAAGGGCAAGCTTTCTTTGCTGTCTGTCCGTCTTTCCGTGGACCCCGGCTGCCTCCCAGGTGGCCTTTGTTTGTTTGGGATTTGTCTGGGGTCGGGTCCTTCTGTGTGTTTCACCAGGCCCACGGGAGGAACAAAGAACGTGTCTGGGCCTCAGAAGGGACGCCTCGCATCTCGCCGTGGAGAGGGAGGAGCGGCCCCGCTGGAGAGTGACAGCACCAGCGTCAGGGAGGTGGCTCATATCTGCCAGGGCCATCACGCGTCCCGCGCCTATCAGCAGCGCCTGGCAGCTGGGGAGATACATTTAGATAAAGCAGCCGGCAATGGCCGATAACAAGCCCCTCAAATGTCAGGCGGCACAAAGGACAGCATTGATTGCTGCTACCCCCCGCCTCTCCCTTTCTGCGGCTCTCTGCTCCTTTCTCCCTCCTTTTGCACACGGCCAAGCCGCTGGCGGGGATAATCTGCCTGTGGAAAGGCCATTGTGCCCATACACGCATTGTGCTATTTGCTAAATGCAGTTTATCCACATCTCTCCAATTTCTGTCCCTTCCTGCTGCCCCCTCTGAGGCTGGTCCCCCTGCCCTCCCGCAGCCAGGCGTCCGGGCTCAGGCCTCCTGGCTGGACAGGAGGATCCTCTGGGGCGGTGCCCAGGGAGGACGGAGGGAGCCGGGGGTGCGGAAACCGGGCCCACGCCCGCTGCACACCGACGTGTATCGGTGTCAGAGAGAGGCTTAATGCCAGGAAGCTAGTCCTCCCGCCCACCCAGCAGAGTACCTTTTCTCTCTAAGGAAATACCACTCAAGTCCCTTTGAAGAGATGTAAAAGGACACAGAGAAGGGAAAGAATGGCCATGAACACAGGTGGCAGGGCCAGCCTTAATATAAGGCGTAGGAACCCTCTCACCCTCTTCTACCCAGTGGCCTGGAAACCCACCATCAGAGCCATCCTCCGAAATGACCAACGATGTTGATAAGTAAGCAAATACAAATACTCCCAGAAGGGACCGTGGGCCAGAGAATAGCAAGTCCAACCATGCGGGATTTTTTTCAACTTTAACTTTTGTTTTTGTCCTTTTGAGTGTCCTACGTAGTGCAGAGAATTAATGTGGCGTCATTCCAGATTTGTTTTTGCAGAAATACATGCCTCCCAGATAGAATGTTTGCTCATCTCTCGCTGGTTTATATTGGCTACCAAATGAGACCTGCTTTCTAGTGACATCATAGTCTCCAAAAGGGAAAAATGATAATATGCATTATTATTCTGCTTTTAATAGTTACAGGGAAATAATAGAACACTCTCTCTATTCTGGTCCACTGTGCTTAAAATAGCTGCTTTGGAGCAAAAACAGGAATTAGACATGAAGAAACTACTTTTGAAGATTCCTATATTAAGAGGAGTTCAGTCTACAGACAGCAAAGACAGAGCAGTGCAGCGAGTACATCAGACCTTAAGAGGTTCAAACACTTTATTTTTTTTCTTCCCGGTTCTTTATTTTTTTATTATGAAATTTATTGTCAAATTGGTTTCCATACAACGCCCAGTGCTCATCCCAACAGGTGCCCTCCTCGATGCCCCTCACCCACCCTCCCCTCCTTCCCACCCCCCATAAACCCTCAGTTTGTTCTCAGTTTTTAGGAGTCTCTTATGTTTTGGCTCCCTCCCTCAAGTTCAAACATTTGAATAACAACAAAGCGAAGGAGTGGTCCCCAAAGATGTCTACATCCTAGCGCCCCAAACCCATGAAGATGTTAGATCCCTTGGCAAGGAGGAATTAAGGTGCAGGTAGAATCGAGGTTGCTGATCAGCCTGACTTTAAAGTGAGGAGATGATTCTGGAGTACCCAAGCATGCTCAACGGCATGGGCACTACTGGCGTTCACACTGGATGAGTAACCAAAGCGTAAAAGGTTACAAGGTCTCAGGGAGCCTCCTGGGTGGCACAGTTGTTAAGCATCTGACTCTTGATCTCAGCTCAGGTCTTGATCCCAGGGTTGTGAGGTCAAGCCCCGAGTTGAACTCTGCACTGGGCATGGAGCCTACTTAAAAAAAAAATTAAAAAAAAAAAAAATTAAAAGGCCTGATTGCAAATTAACCCGCTTATGCTTATCCAGGAATATCCCTCCTTGTTTCCACTATACAAAAGAATAAAATATGTAATGCATTTGTAGAATCATGGCACACGTTTAACCAGAGCTATCAATCATTGTTTGGAGATTCAAATTTTACAAATGAAATCAGGAGCCTGGGGAGACATCCCCGAGTTACTGAAAAGCCCTGTCAACTGTCTCCACCATGCGATATCGGAGATTTCCTAGACAAGTGTGCGGGATTATGCCGCACGCAGCGTTCACCGTGAAGTCCTCCAACGGTACTGGCCGACTGAACCAAATTTGACATTTATAATGGCCCAAGAAAAGCATCTCCCTAATGAAGCTACATCACTATATGTCACAGAAATCAAAGGTGGCATTTCTAATAGAATTGCCATCTCTCGCGTGAAGGCAGGAGACGACTTCCCAGAGTCAATGGAGCGCCAGGAGTCAAGGAGGTGAGACTCTGAAGAGGCTGTGCGGTGTCACACCCCTGCAGGCTGCCTATCTGGGAGAAAGCAGATTCTCCAAGGAGAAGCAAACTTTCTAGAATGGATGCTCTTCACAATCCTTCAGAAAAAAAAAAAAAAAATTCCAGGCACATGTCCTTGAGATATCTTGATTCTTTAATGATAACAAACCAAAAGAATCATATTCTACTGTGGCAGAAAGCCAGCTGCCCAACAAGGATACAGGTCTCTTCAGTGCAGTCCTGTTGCAAGGAGACTAATTTTCCAGTTCCTCTTGCATCTAGATGGAACCATGATACTAGTTCTTACTAATAGGGAGCATAAGTAGAAGTAACAGGTGCCATTTCTGGACTGAATTAAGAAACACATACGGTTTTGCCATTCTTTTGTTTGGTTTCCACAGTGAACCCGGAAGCCGCATGGAGACAATCATGGCGCCCCGACAGGGAAGGAGCTTGTATCCCTGAATCACCGTGTGGAAAACCATCCACTGAGCTCACTTGTTGGCTATTACATAAGCAATAAATTCCACTGGGCTAAGTCACTAAAACTTCAGGGTTTATCTTGTGAAACCTGTTTTAGCTGGTAGCATTATCATAATTAAAACATGCATTGGAAAGTTCAAGGGGAGCATATCTTATGGTTTTGGGCAGCCATACTGATAAGTCTCTGAGAGAGCAAGATGGAAGTCATTTCCATGTGTTGTGTGCGGCAATAGAGAGCCCTTCGCGGTATTTTCTCCCGAGGCCTTCGGCAAAGTTATTAAGGTCAGCACTCTTTAAAGCTCAAAGTTATGTCTATTGGTCTGGAATTGGTTCTGATACAGAAAAAACCAGTAAGGTGCATAGCATATGCCTCACCCTAAGAATTGATGTTGATTTTGCAGCACCTTTTCAGGAGAACATCTTGCTTTTAGAAAATACCTTCTAAAAAGGCCTCAAAATGCTCCTAAGTCCAACTCAGGAATATTCCACAAGCAAACATAGTTTTGCATCTATCATTCACGAGTTACAGACCGGAAAAAAAAAATGATTCAATCAACTCTTCAGTGGATCTTCACAGAGCCCCGCTGAGCTTTAGAATATTGTTTGGGGGTGTAAATTGTTTTAGGAGTTAGCATTGTACCAAGATACCCTCAGGCAAGTAATGAGGCTTAAAGATAATCCAGATAAGGAAGATGCCCTGAAGCACCTTGTTGACGGAAATTGAGCAGTGGCCTCTCAAAGTCTAAAAAAGGAGCCAGAGTGGGGAAGGGAGACTCCACCCTCCCTCACCTGGAAGCCTATCCACACCTGTCACAACCCCCCCAGGGAAAGGCTGCTTTCACCTTGGAGGAAATGTTTCTGCCTTGTCTCTGCCCCAGCAGTAGCTTTGGAGAGAACGGCCGTCAGGCCAAGTTCAGGGAGCCTTTCCACCGTCACCTGGTCACCTGCCGTGGAGGATGGGGGTTAGCCAACTCCGCTCAACTCTTCCCCAGGGCCCCTCAAGTCCCATCTTGCACCACTCAGGACATGCCAGGGAGTTGAAGAGCTGGGAAATCCTTCCACAAAGGACTCCATTGACAATTGTAGCCCACTGGAGGTTGTTACTATGCTTATGTAGTATAGTTACCATAACCTATTGCTGTCAGGATCATTTGTCTGAAATTCCCATTTTTATAGATCAGAAATGGGCAAACGTAACCAATTCATGTGCTTCAACTTAATGCAGTGCAAGATATTTAGAAACCAAGAAGGCAAATGAAACACCAACAGTATCCTCGTTATGGCTTCTGAAGCTCCTGCCACATCAAAGGGCTAGGTCCACTACCCGTCCGCATCCGCCCTCCTTCACCGAATGCCTTGCTTCCCTCCTTGAGAGGAAACATCCCTTCACAAAGGTACCACACGCATTTTGAACAGGATGCAAAGTATATATTGTATATTTTATAATACAAATTATTCGCTTTAAAAACTAATACATTCTCAGGGCACCTGGGTGACTCAGTCCATTGGGCGTCTGACTTCAGCTCAGGCCATGATCTTGAAGTCTGTGAGTTCGAGTCCCATGTCAGGCTCTGTGCTGACAGCTCGGAGCCTGGAACCTGCTTCGGATTCTGTGTCTCCCTCTCTTTCTGCCCCTCTGCTGCTTACACCCATTCTCTCTCTCTCTCTCTGTCTCTCTCTGTCTCTCTCTGTCTCTCTCTCAAAAACATACATTTTAAAAAAACTAATACGTTCTCAATATAAAAACAGAAGGTACAAATAAATAAAATGTAGGCTTGATCTAAGAAATAGCACAATTTCAAATAATGCCACATTTGAGCCATCGACCCTGCTGGACACTCATTCAGTCACTTGTTTGCTCTTCTGCACAGTCCAAGCCAATTTCTTATTGTCACAATAAACTGTTATCCCCAGCACCCCACACAGTTCCTGACAGGTTCACCACCCGACGAGTGAAAATGAATTACAGTTCTTTCTCTGAGTCTTAAAGTATTAAAGCTCCTAACTTTTGAACATACGCTGTACGTAAAATGCCACCACGAAATTAAAGATGTGTGTCGTACTCTCAGCCGCCTCTCAGTCAATAACTATTTTTTATTTATTTTATATTTATTTATTTATTTGCTTGCCCGCAGTCATGGAACATCATCAGTAGAGAGTCTTAGGGAATCAGACAAGAACAAAGGAAGCATTTGCCAGAAGCAGTGTGCCTTGGGGGCAAGCCCCATTGGCCCATGTCAAGAATGCGAAACCCTACTAATATTTGCCCATCAATCTTCCGCACCTACCCTTGTGCAGGTCTGAATTCTTCTGTAAACTTAAGGGGGGAAAGCCCATTATCCTCCTCACCAGTAATTTCTAGTAGAATGATGCATTCTACTTGGAAAAGAACTTTGGTCTTTCAGAAAACCATTTTGATCATCCTTTTTAATAACAGAAGCCCATCGATCTGCACATGTTTAAAGTTCAAGAGCAAGAAAGAGGTGGCCCTTGTATTTCTGTCAGCGATTTCTCCAAGCCCACCCAGTCCCCCTGGAGAAACTAGGATTGAATTCTGCCGGCTGCCGAGCCCCACGGCAGCTCCCCTGTTCTCACTGCAGCCGGGTCAGGGCCTTGGGAAACCCGAGCCTCCCCACAGCTGCCCTTCCTTATTCTGTGAAAAGCTCCCCCCCAGGAATTGCGTCAGGTGGTTTAAGGAAAGGAACATCATTCTTTTTCCCATGCGTGGACATTCGCCAGACATCGCCATCATCCGGGTCTGAGTCATGATACGGACTGAGGCCCCACGAGGGCCAAAGCAGGGATCGTGCTCACAGGGCCCTGAGAACACATGTCACCTTAGAACGAGGGAGCCGTGCAGGAAGTTCCTCTGCTTGGAGACTTTGCACTGACTGTGCGGAGGGAGCCAGAGAAAGGAGAAAAGTGACCAGCGTTCAGGTTCGGCCACAATCAATTTTTATCACTGGGTGAAAAGAACAAAAAGCCAAAGGTCTATTCAAGTCTCCTTGGCCAGAGAAAACTTGTAATTAGTATTTGGTGAGTCAGTTCTCATCATGAGGCTGCAGTGGCATGATAAGGCCGCTCCAGACCCCGGTGAGCCACTTCCCATCCCAAATCCCTGCCTCCAGGAGCTTTCTTTCCGCAGGGAAGGCATTTGGGCCACGCTTGGAATGCGAAGTTAGTATAGATAGGACCTGCCAAAGAGGGCATTTGCTCCTTTTCCAAGCAAAACACCTGTCTAACGTTTGGTCGCCCCTGGGTAATGTGTTCATTTCACTGTCCATGGGCCAGCCGGGCCCTCCCTCCCCGTGGGCGCATCTCTGTCTCTGCCCAACTCTCAAAGGGCACCCCCCCCCCCCCCCCTCGGCAGCTTCCCTGCTCCAAGCAGGAACCACAGAAATGGCTGTGATGCGGCTCTCCCCTCGGCCACCTGCTCCCTGGGCCTCAAGTTGGAGGGCAGAGAAGAGACTTCAGTCGGGAGCAAGGAGCCCAGCACCAGGGAGCCCACGGCGGCGCGTCTCGCCTCTGTTCAGTCACCAGCACACACGGGTGAGCCCACGTTTGCATCCAAGGATTATCTCAGCGGTACATGGTGCATCGTGCAGGCTGCACGAAACCACTCTGAAGAAGATAAGCGTGTCGTGTAATGAAGAAATATTTTGCAGGCTGGTCTGCCGCATGCTAGCTTGGTGATCTTGAAAACGCTACCGAAAGCTTTTGAGCTTGGGTTAAACCAGGAAAAAATAATACCTCAAAATCAGGCTCTGCTGACAAGTTAAGGGATTGGGGCAAATTATCTTCACTAAACACCCACTTTTTTTTTTTTACCTAGAAGAGGGAGCTAATGATACAGTTACAATTCTTACGGAGTTGTTGCGGGGATTGAGAAAACTTATGTAAGAGACTTAACATAATACTTGCGAGAGAGCTGGCCTTCGTAAATGTTAGACAATATTTACGTGTTCGTGACTCAGCTGTTCGTCTCTTCATTTAACCAAGATATGGGAATTAAGAACACAAGATATGCAGAATGCCCAGCTAAAAGTCTGGCACACAGTAGGTAGTCGACACAATTAATTTCATTTCTCTTCTCCTTTTCCCAAATAGGGACACGAGGTCCTTCCTACCCTATCTAATGTCACTGCTAAGACCTCTGTGTATCAGGTAAGTCCCTTCAGGAAGAAATTAAAAGTAGGAAGAGGACAGAGAGAAAACGGAGACTCTTGTATCTGCTTTAATTGATTTACTGCAGGTCAATCTCAAGGAGCGAGGACAGAAGTAGAAGTCCATTTAGCCAACTTCAAAGCTCTGCTCTTGACCTCTGATAACTGGGAGGTCTTTGAACTCATCTGCGCTTCTAAGTCTTTGGCCAGAAAGGAAAATTTCTCAGCCACTTTTTCATGCCTTCCAAAGGAATTAATTTTCTAAATGGAAAATTGAAGTAATTAGGTTATAGACTGAGTGACATTTACTAAGGTGAAAAGCAAGGAAATTTTTATATCCTTTATTCAACAGTTATTAGATGTATTAAGCAATATGGAGTAATTACTTTTATTCCCCCAAATGTGATTATTCTTTTCAGGCCAAGGCAAGCTCAAACTACAAAGATCCAACAGACCATGACTACTCAGAAAAGGACCAGGTCACCTCTTTCGCCTTTTTCCCAGAACCGCCTGGCTCACGCGGCAGGTAGGAAAGCACCCAAAGGGAGAGGCATAGGATCTGGTGCTCAAGATGGAGCTCAGTTTCCTTCTTCCCACACTTGGACGCACCCATCCCATGCGCCTTTCACTTTCTCCCACCAACCTATCCAGCGAGGAGATTTACTCACTGATTCAATAGCACCTACTATGTGCCAGGCATACAGCAGTGAGAACAACAGACAAACTTTGCACCTGCGTGGGATTTGCATTCTAAAAAGGGAAGCCAGACAGGGAGCGAAGTAAACGGAATCTGTAGTTAAGGCAGAAGATCGTTGCCATGAAGAAGAGGGGGAGGCCCCCAGAGAGGTGCCGTTTTCGCGAACCCTTGACGGAGGGAGAGGCTCCCCAGCCAGCCAGCTGAGGAAGGATGTGCTAGTTGGATGAGTCATCACGTGCAAAGGCCCTGGCATGACCCAGGGGTTCCAGTAACCCCAAGCCAACTGACTGAGTAAGGGGCGGGTGGTAGGAGGCGATCCGAGCGATGGGGGAGGGCACACATTGTGAAGATTTGACCCCGATTCGGAGGCAACAAGGCACTGAGAGATTATGAGCCGGGGGTTCCTGGCAAGACAACCCACAGATATCCATAAAAGAGTAACGTAAGTAGTTTCAGAGATTATTATCCCATCAGTGCGCCTTGCCTCCTACCTCTGTCTCCTAAATGACAAATGACACCTTTGTCTTAAATGTACAGTTCTCCGCTCCCTGACCTTACTTGTTTTGGGGTCTTGACAAGGCGGCGGGGTGGGGGGGGGGGGGGCGGTGAGACTAGCACCTGGCACAAGTCGTGGATCCATTTTTAGAATATTAATTGATCAGGAGCCCAGGGAGGAACATCCGTGTCGACTGATACAAATCTATGCCTTTAACAAGTCTCTGTGCCTTCCTGAGCCTTTGCCTTCATGTCTGTGAAATGGGTGCGTGAGGTAATGCATTTAAAACGTTGCCATAAACGGAGTAAATGGTAGTTATTTTTATTTAAAGAATGACCCCTTATTTCGAAGAATAGTTCCATCTGTAATTCTTTGTTCCTGCCTGGAGAAGACCCTTTGGCTCCCCATCGGACCCTTATTCCCTTGCTGGGTTCCACTCACTGTCGCTGTCTTCCTCCCAGTGTCCCTTAAATGCCTTTTCAGTGGAGACTTCTCACCAGGGGTTATTTGGTGCCCCAGCGAGCACTTAGTCATATTTGGGGACAATTTTCATGATCATAACAGGGGGAGGGCCACTAGGTTTCGGTGGGTAGAGGCTCGGGACGCTGTAAACCTACCACGGTGCACAGGACAGCCCCACAGCACAGAACTATCCGGCCTCGAATGACACGGGTGCTGCCGTGGAGAAACTCTGTTCCAAATACAGTAAATGTGGTATCGTGCTTTCCTTCATATACACATGCGGGAGAGCATATATAATATAGACAACTGTTTCCTCCTAATGGACTCTCTCTGGCTCACATTATCCCAACCCCTCTGGCACTGACAGGCAGTCGGTGAGGTTACCGAGTGAGGGAGTGTTGGCCCAAACGGAATTTTATGGGAGCGATTGCATCATATGACTCCTACTGAAATTCTGCTGACCCAAGTGTTAGAGATTTGAACTCCAAGCAAAAATTTCCCTGTCGTGCTCCTTAAGTTTCCATACACAGTTCAAAAGGTAGTGGCCTTCCAAGTGGATAAAACAAAATTAATCGGTAGCAGCTCTTGCAATTGTTTTCAAAGACAGCATTAAGGGCTCAATGGAGAAAAAAATACAGCATATTTCGTCTCATCAGCATCTCACAGAAGGGACACAGAAGGCTGCCTAAGACGGCGGCCTGGTTGAAATAGAACCAGGATCATTGGCCAGAGGAATCCCTGGGAGGCAGAACAGGGCCCCGTCTGTAATAATGTCTACACTCCCTGCCCTCCTCAGCTGCCACAGTCAAGGGTGCATGTAGCACATAGCAACTCTTGGTAGGAGTCAGGTCCACACGGCTTCTCTGTCCATGTTGGGCAGATGCGGGAGCCAGACCATGAAGGGGATGTCCACGGCATGGCTGGTGCGTGAAAGTCACAACCGGGGGCGCCTGGGTGGCAAAGTCGGTTGAGCGGCTGACTTCCGCTCAGGTCACGATCTCCCAGTTTGTGAGCTGGAGCCCTGCATCTGGCTCCGGGCTTCTGATACCCTGTCCCCCTCTCTCTTTGCCCCTCCCCCACTTGCGCTCTCTGCCTCTCTCTCTCAAAAATAAACATTAAAAAAAAAAAAGTCACAACCCTTTGTGGGAGCCCTGCTCTTTTCTTTCAGTTTACCCAAATTATTACTATCTCCTTTCTCCAGAGAAATGTCTCGTTGCTACCCAAGGGGAAAATCAAGTGTTCTGAACAACTCGGTCACTAAAGAGGTATGTGAGACTGGAACTCAAATCATCAACAGGTAATGGGTAAAGCCAACCATATGAGGAGGACACAGCCCTAAAGGAGGGTTTATAAGTGAGGAGGGGGGAGATATGGGAATATCCTGGTCTAGCCCACGCAGCCAGGTGTGCATTTCAAGGAAACATGTTTGAACACAAAAGAAGACGAGAACCCAGACTGCTGGGTCTTGACTGAGAAAAGAGCGTGTTAGCAAAAGAGGACGTTCCCATGAAGTCTAGAGAAAGGGGCGTCGTCACTGACCACTCCTACCCATTTCTAGAAACTTCCGTATCGTGGCTTTCTCCTGGTTAGCTGCCTCTTTGCCCAGCACCCTTGTTGCCTCCTTCACTCACTGCTCTTCATCTCTGAGTCTCAGTTTCCCCGTCCATCAAATGGAAGACAATCACATCTACCTCACCACAGGGGCCAACTGCATGGCAGATAGGCGCTTGATCGATGTTAGCCTGCCTTCTCCACGTTTGAAAGTCTCCTTTCATCTCTGCCCAGATAAAACTGCCATTTTCTTGGCGCAGTTAACCTTAACTGTTAGAAAGAGAGCCTTTTAAACAATTTTACATTCATGTGTTCCTGACTTCAAAAGCCATTTGATATTTTTTAGGGTCCGTGTTGACTCAAAGGACTCAACACCTTTGTAAGCTTCCTAATTTCAAACGGTGCGATACAATAAAATGAAAAAAAAAAAAAAAAACAAACTCAGGATTCACTACTAGTAGTGAATTCAAAATTCACTACTAGTGTCCAGGAATCAGCCTCCAGGTATCAGCTTCCCCGAGATCTTAGCATTTCCCAACCTCACGTCCTAGTCCTGAAACCAAAGATTCTCTGAGGACTTCCAGGAATTGTTGGCCAACTTTGCCCATGTTGGCCCCATTCTAACCTGGCCACATGGCTTCTTCTTCCTCCCGTTCTTCCCCATACAAGCACACTAGGACAAACACAGAGAGCTAAGCACCCTGCCCTGTCCTGGTCCCGAAGTGACCTGGGGCAGGTGAGCAGTGGTCACACACATGTGCACGTTGGGTGAGCAGGATGTAACAGCGGCAAAGCTGCCTGAAGTGTCCGAAGGCTCCTCGTGCCATCCGGAGTTCATCCAATTCCATCAAACAGCCCAGATGCCAAGTGCAACAGTCTAGCACCGTTCCTCAATTCCTTGACCTGAGACACTTGTGATCTTAAATTTGGATGGACTCCTTAATCAGACAGACCTGGGTTTGAATTTCAGACCCATCATTTGATACCTTTGCCATTTTGTACAAGTGATCCGATCCTTCAGATGTTAAATATCCTGTTCTCTAAGATGGGCTAAGAATGGTAACTGCCTTGGGAGGGTAAACTGAGGTCAGATGGGTAACAGCTGACCCCGGTGCTCAACACACATGAGCTGAGCTAGTCACCATGGTCGGTGTTGTTACCATCACCTCCAGGTGAAACAGGACCTCTGAGTCCTGTTCAGGCTCCAGGAGCGCCCTTCGGTGTCCCTTGCTAGAACCGGGTGAATGGGCTTCCTCTCCTCTATCCACACCACGCATCAACACACAGTCACATGTCCTCAGTCACTCAGTAATTATTGGCTGCATTTCTTTAATGTTCTTGTGCACTAGCTTACCCATCCCCTCTACTCTGATGGTCTTCCTAAAAGAGGCAAGAAGAGGGAAATGAATATTTTAAGAGGTGAAAATTCTCATAGAGCGGAAGCAAAATTTGTACCTTGTCCCAGTGTTTTGGGAAGATTTGTCAGCCATTGTCCACCAACGTCTTGGAATAACAGGAGCCTCAATCCCCCTCCTGCCCATCTCCGTCCCCCTGGCACCTGCAGCTGTCACTCTCCTCCACGGCATGAAAGGCCAACTTCACCACAAAGCCAAGGATTGGCTGAGTCTCATTTCTGCTCCTTTAAAAAATCTGCTGTAAGTGAAAAGCTCGAGGCATTAAGAAGTGCAAAAATCAATCCTACAACATGTTTAAGCAGAGTAAATTCTATAGGAAGCCCTAAAATAATGATTGTGTCAAAGAAAATGGTTTTATCCTTGGCATCTTGGTAAGAGATAAAATTATAGTATTGGAAACTTGACAATGGAGTAATAGAGAGGAAATTAAGAGAGGGGGGGAATAAAAAACTGTTTCTAATCTGCGCTGCACTCTTCCAAGAATGTACGCACGTAGGATCCGCTGCCCTGGGGACAGTGTGAGACTTGGGAGGTAAAAGACAACTCGCGAGGTGAGACAGACTTTCGGCAGCAAAGTTCAAGTCCTAGGAAAGTCAAGTGCCAGATGGCCATGTAAAGTCAGTTTCGGGCAGGGCATGGACCATGATGTCATGTTGCACGAGGAGATTTCAAGGAACGCTGGACAATGCGAGAGCCTCTCTTCTCCCTGCCCCAACTGCCCAGCTGTCTGTTCCACCCACCCCACCATACCCTTTTCCCTGTAGGTTTGCCTTCCCGGTTACCACCTACAGATGTTCCCTTCCTCATCCCTGCAAACAAGAGGGAGACGCTGAGCAAAGTGTCAGGCCTTGTCATTTAGACCGAACGCAGACACCCTGCAGTGATGTCACCAGCCCCGGCTGCCCCGCCACGAGCAGCCCAATTCATCAGGAAACCAGAAATACGACAGTCTTTGGAGATACATCGAGAGATAAACAGGGCCAACGTGGGTTTGTCAAATTAAGAAAAACAGAGCCTGGAGGACTGTCTCCATAGATATTCTAATGAGTTTTTGAGTTGGGAAGAAAGAGTAGCCCCGATTTATACAGAATCGCTCCCCACGCTCCCAACGTGCTCAGGTCAAACCCCTGGCGTATTCCTGACCCCCTCCCTCCCCACGTCCCACCTCACTCCAGTTCAGAATCTATAAGGTTCTAACTGATGGCAAGGTTGGGATGTTTTTCTTGAAAACAGGAACCCGATCAGAGCATGTTTCATGAAATATTTTTATCAGCCCCAACATGCTACGCAAGGCAATGACAGCAAGAACGGTTTCAGTCGAGCAAATGTTCGTAGAGCCCCCAGCCTGTGTGTGATACCATACTGGCTGCTGTGGAAGAAACAGGTGAGGAAACACGTCGTCAAGACCCTGAAATTCTGTTGGACTTAATTAGAGACTTAAAGGCCCAGGACATACTCAGCAAGGACTAGGTGTCTCCAAGACGCACGAGGCGCTACGGGGCTCAAAGAAGGGAGACATCACATCAGGCTGAGAAAGGCCTTCTGCATCGGCCATGAAGGACAGAAGTTTAGAAATTATCTCTAAAAAACAGACTGAACAGATTAACGGATTGCAGCCTGCCGGGACCCTACAACCAAAGGCCTGGCATCCAAAAGTAGTGCATAAGGAGCATCTTTCCACCCATTCACCAGTTAACTCAACATTTATCAAGAGCCTGTTCTATGCCAGGCACCTCTCTGGGCACTGGGAGCGGAGAAGGGAATGAAATGAAAGAGACTCTCCTAGAGCTTAGAAATAGGTCATATCCATGGGTTTAAAAATATCCCAGAGTAATGAGGGGTGATCAGAACAGGGCAGTGGGAGGGATCGTCTGCGGATTGTGGAGCCCACCCCAGGAAAGGAGGATGCCTGGAGGAAGGAGGAGCTGAGGGACCCCGAGACGAGATGCCCTTGACGGTTTGCAGAAGGCCAGCGTGGCTGGAGCAGAGACAAAGCAGCGGTAGTGAACCTCGTGAGCCGGGGCAGGAAGTGTGGATTTTGTCTTAGGTGAGGCGGGAGGCACAGAGCAGGCCGAGCAGAGGGGCGTCATCTGATCGGCACTCGTGAAAGGCCACGCTAGGTGCTGAGGTGCTGACTGCCAGGGTGGAAGTGGGGACTCCACTCTATCCAAGGGCCCATGGCGGCTTGCACGGGAGGCAGCAGTGGGAACGGAGGAAAGCGAATGGCTTCGGGTGGTCCCCGAGTTCGAGCTGACAGCATTTGTTGATGGCCTTGTCTGAGCCTTGAAGAGAAAAATGAAAGAAGGCTTCGAGATTTTTGCCTTAAGCAACCGGGAGTCTGGTTTCTAAGACGGAGAGGCACATTTAGAAGGAAATTCTATTTCGGACATGATATAAAAGGAAGACGGGAACCGGAATAGGATGTGGAATAAGCTTTTTTGTCTTAAGATCAGAAATGTCGGAACAGGTTTCTAAATTTTTTCAATCCAAACGCAGTGGATAAACCAACACTATAGGTGACAATCCGTAGCCATTTCTGACAAAAATAAAAAAGGACATCAAAGAATTAACTATCAGAAACACAAGAAATGTACATCAAAACAAGAATGAGATCATATTTTTTTACCCAAAGAGTGGAAAAAATTAAAAAAATCAGTAACGCCCAGTGGTGATGCAGATGTGGGGAAATGGGCATTCTCGTGCACTTTTGACAGAATTGTAAAATAGTGCAACATTTTTGGAAGGCAGTTTGGAGGCAGCTATCCAAAGGAATCAGGTGGCATAATTCCACTTGAAATGTATGCTGCACAAAGTTGCCCATAAATGATCAGAGATAAAGGGGTAAGCGCATTCATCACCTCGGTGAAATAAGTCACCTTACATCCACATAGAGGAATATGGGGAGGTCAGAATAAAGGGAGACCTCCTCTCTACTTCTCATATTTCAGTACAATTTGAACTTATGACACGAGAAAGACCACTTTTAAAGAATAACATAAGAAGTTAAAGATAAGTGTTAGAAAGTTAGACAAGACAGAACGAACAGAGTTGGCTTACCTGCTCGGTGCTGGTGAGGGTGTGGGAAGTGGTCACTTTCACACGCTGACGGCAGGAAGTTAATCTGGCACATTTCTGGAGGACCACCTTAGCCACCTGTACTGATATCTTTGAACCATTCGTACACTTAGATGCACTAAACGGGTGTCTAGGAATCTATCCTGCGTGACCCCCCCGCCCGAGGGCACACAGTCAAAGATTTATAAGAAAGAATGCTCATTGCCACATTACTTGTAACAGTGAAAAATTCGAAGACACTTATTGATATTAATGAGTTTCTAAGGCACGCTCAAATATACAGTGCAATCTAAGGAAGCATAGAAAACCACGTTATTTAAATTATCGAATGACGTGGAGAAGCGTATATAGTAGGCGCGAAGTACGAGAAAGAAAGATGCAAATCTCTCCACGTTGCGTAATCCCTGTTGATGCACACGCACGTGCCTACACACCCATTCAAAATAATACTAGGAGAAACTCATCCTAAAAGTTAACAGTGATGGCTTCTTGGCAACAAAACTAGAAGTTGTTCATTGTTTTTCAAGGAACACCCATTCCTTCTATAATCAGCATGCTTTTACTAAGAGAAGAGATAATAAATTAGTATGCCCGTTTGTCCCAAAGCTCACCGGATTTTATTTTGGGTTTTTCTGCCCAACTTGAAAAGCCCCCGCAGGTCACTCAACTACAGAGAAAATTGCCTCAATAAAGCAGCTGCATTTCACACGTGCCTCACTGCCCACTCCACACTCGCTGCCACTCATCTTATCGATGTTGCGATGCTTTAACGCCGTGGGGGTACAGGCAACACCTCGCTGGTACCTGGAGATATATGAGCCTAGACTCCGGGCAGCATCTGTTGGTATAACAGAAGGTCGTTCCTCAGCAGAAATTGAAATGGATGTTATTTACTCTAACCAACACCGATTGCATCTCAGACTTAATAAATCACGTGCACACGTGAGGAACCAAGGGTCCAAGCAGGGGCAAGCCAGAGTCTGGGGAAGCGACAACTTGTCCATCTTCACCCTAAGCCCCTAAAGCAAGTCTAGGTCTAGCCAAGGTCGGGTCATTCCGGATATAACCCCTCCCGATGTATACCCCACTCCCCTTCACCGCAAGATCTTCACCAAGCCGAGTAAGCCCGCTTTGGATCCTTTGCGCGTTCCCCACACCCCCCGGCCCCGTCCCTCTTCCACTTGTGTTCTCTCTCAAAATAAATGAGTGAACTTTTAAAAAAAAAAAAATTACTGAATATCAGGTAAGAAGCTAAGAACTGGACATGTATGGTACAATTTCATCGTTGTAACGGTCCCATGACACAGGAAGCTTACACTACCCCCATTTTACAGAGGAGCACCTGGGGCTCAAGACAAGAAATGTGCCCAAAGTCACACCCCAGAGACGGTGGAGCTGGGACTTGAATCCAGCTGATCTGGCTCTGAGCGCCCACGCTTACCTGGTACGACAATACACCACGCGGGTATTAACGCTATATCAGTATCATGGCGCCACTGTGCTGGAAAAGCAGATTTTCCTGTTACTCAGCACGCAGTAAGCTTGTGGTGAATACCAGCATTGTTATTAAACTTCCCATATAAGGCTTCCAGAAGAGAGAAGGAAGAACAAAACTTCCTAGGGACCTCTGTTACCATGCGTGGCTCAGTCCTACCATCACGTTCCCCCGGTGCAAGATAGTACCTGAACCAATGTCTTCGTGCATTCTCAAGCCCTGTGGATCCGGAGGGTCTGGGCGGATGTACAAGGTGACCCTGTGTCCCGGGGCAGCCTCTCCGGACTGGTTGTGCGAGATAACGATTCCTGCCCTTATGGTTTTCACATGCTAATCAGAATTAATTGGCCAAAATCATTTTTAAAGTCTAGGTGCTTCATACATTAGTGCTTAATTATGATATATCATTTTCTCCGAGCAGGTACTCGGACCCTGGAGATGCGTTCTCTCTCCTTATCCCTTTAATAAGGAGTCAGTCCCGGACTTGCTTTCAGTCAACTCCTTCCTGAAATACAAGAAACAGAACCGATGGTGGTTTGATCTCTCTCGTTTCTTAGTTAAATGGATTAAATAGAAAGATAAAGGGCCATCTTTAAACTCGTGAACTTTTTTTTTTTTTTCTTTTGCAAGCATTCTAAAAGCTTTCATTTCACAGAGTGGATATTGCTATGTTGTCTGGTCACACACATCGAAGCTACGGGACATTCTAGTGTCCTTATGGGTGTCATTTGATGTTCTGCTTGTAACCTTGCTGCCTGTCATGGAGGCCAGTCACTGCCAATGATCTTCAATCACGGGCCACGGACAAACCTCCATTTGCTCGTCCCCACCCTTCCAATAGATGTGATGTTTCCAGAGAGCCCTCTCACATCTCTTCTCAGTAGATGTCCAGCATCCTCACGGAAAGTATGGAACAAAACCACAGTTACCACAAGTGCAGAAGAGACGTCTGGTAAACAACTAGGACTTTGAAGAAATCTCCACACGCCGCTTGGCCGATCTTGAACGTTTGAGCACGCGTCCCTGGATTTCTGTCGCCGGGGATGCCCGCCTCCAAACCCTTTCCGGTCCGCCCAAGTCTCTTTAAGTGAGAGGAAGATATTACCCTATAAAAACTTTAAACTGTATATGTCCTCAGCATCTCTAAGCCATTAAAAAATCATGCAGCTAATGACTTGGCATATGCCCACGACCCAAAACTTGGCCTTCTGGGCATAGCCTGATGAACGCCTCCTCACCTCTGCAATGACCCCAGGTTCAGCTGCCAAGACCTTGACCCCTCCACTTCCCTCCATGCCTGGCCTGGCTGGCCCACGGCCACTCTCGCAAATGTGACTTCCCGGAAGTTGCTGAAGGACGGATCCCGGCAGAAAACCCCAGATTCAAGGATGCGTGAAGGTTAGAGCATGAACGTGTATCCACATTTTGCAGATGGGAGAGTAAGGCAGAAATAAGAAGCATCGTCCTCGGATAACGGGATGAGTCAGAGGAACTCCCAGGAATAGACTGCAGATCTCCGTCTCCTATTACCAGCGGCATTACCGGGAGAAGACTGTGAGGGCACAGTGACCTCACACATGTTCTCAGCCCAAAAATATTTGTCTTGAGTCCTTTTCCAGCTCCTCTCGAGCTGTAATAAACTCAACTTTAAATCTTTTTTTTTTTTTCCTTCAAGTTGACAACAGAAGATCAGTGTTAAAATCTCACTTTGGAATGTGTGTTTATGAATTTGTGACTTTCTTTGGGGCTACTAGTCATAAATCTAGAGTACAGCAGGCGTTTCTTTCTGGCCGGATTTATGAGAACACCAAAGGCGGTCGGGAAAGTTGCGCGTTGCAAGGCAAGTGCTGCTGAAGAGCCACCAGCTATTATATTTGACCTGGAGACGGGGGAGTTTCCCGGGGCCTGGGAATGGGCAAACTTGGACTCAGTGAAGAAGAAGGGAAGGAGGAGGGGAGAAAAGGAAGTGGGAGAGGGAAGGACACGGGGGGGGGGGGAGATAAGGAAAGAGGGAGCGGAGGGAGGAAGACCTACCTTAGTGGTAATTACAGACCAGTCAATGAAAGTTTGATGTTTGATTAAATACTAAAATAAATGCTCCAAATAAGGGTTCCTTTGCAAATGCAGGCAGACAGTCGTGATTGTAACGTGGGAGAAAATCCTGTCGGACCCCTTCTAGCTCCTTCTCTGACAATGAAACGCGGCACAGAAATAGGCTCAGCAAGGGGCACCGTCTACTAGGGCTTTAGCAAGAATGTCGACTTTGGAAACAACACAGAAAGGTGATAGTCTAAGAGTCTCAGAAGGGCTCTCCTGAGCCTGTGGGGACATTGCAAAGTCATGATGTTCCATGGAGTACAGGGAAGGGGCGATCATGGTTCTCAGCCTGTACTCTTGTCTGAATGGGTGGTCAGGACGAAGGATTGACCAACGCTTGTAAGAGCAGCGAACGCACATGTTAGGACACAAGAAAGGATCCAAAGCGACCTTGACGAGTAGGCTAAATCAGCCTCAGAACCATGATGTATTTCATACTGACACAACTCAGTGTAAAAACAAGAACTTAAGGGGGGGGTCTCACCAGTTCTGACTGACAGGAGACTGCACACATGGCATCCTGATTTTAAACACATAAAGGAAGTCAAGATAATGCAATGCTGGCAGGAAGGGGCCCAGCAGGCTTCTTCTTTTTTATTTTTATTTTTATTTTTGTTTTTATTTTTATTTTTATTCAGGCGGTCTTCTTAGATGTCCCCGGCACACCAACACTTCTTAAGTGAACAAATGGGTGAGTCCCCTTTTGAAGACTCCACTTGGTTAAAATTAAATTCTCCCTGACGTTTGTTTCGCCAGATTGATTTCCCAGCGAACTACATCGTTATAAACGATGGAAAGATGAACGTCAGGCTAGCCCCAACGAGTGACTTCAAATTCGTAATTGATGTAATATGAATCAATGAGTGCTCTTAATACAAAGAGAGGGTATGCCAGCCTTCCCCAAAAGAATGTTCTAGTGAAACTCTAGTCCTAAGAAATTTAATGGAAAGGGGTTCCAAAGACAAATGTAATAACAATAATAATAATATCAGTAATAACAACTAACACACACACACACACACACACACACACACACTACTTTATGCCCAGCACTGCTCTGAGAACCCATGTCTCCAGGATACTCAGTGAACCCCATCCCCCTTTTACCTACACACGATGGACATTGACATTTTACATTCTGACGGTCCCTAGAGAAAAGGAACTACTCAACTTTGTTTTATCTGACATGTCTTCAGCTAATTTGACAATGGAACCTTATTCCTGCATAACATCCATTGATAGCAATTGTGAAATGCTGAGGTACATTCATTAATCCATTCCACAAATATTCCTTAAATGCCTTTTTTTTTTTTTTTGCCAAGCACCAAAGTGAGCAAATGTCAGAAAGAGAGACAAAACAGTAGAGAACTGAAGATCAAGTAAGATACCTATTAGAAGAATAAACCAGTAAAGCGTATAACACGGTCTTGTTTTTATAAGACCCTAGAGGAAACAGCAGAAAGAATGCCTCCCAAAGATCGGGACACATACACAGCTATGGCCAGCCCGAGTCTGCGTGGCATTTGCAGCGTGTTGAGTTTATCCGCAGACAGGCGAGGAATTTTGAGAACCTGTACATTTCAAAATAAGATGTATTTTAGTTGCCTTTAAAGACCCTAAATAATGTAAATCTGCATCAGAGACAAAGGAGATTGGTTCAACTTTGAGGAAACCTTTCTGGCCCCATGAAGAAGTGACAGCAGAGTCCCCAGGAGATCTTAGCCCTCGAACCACCCCCCCACCACTACTAGGATTTATTACTATCTTTGATTTGTGGCTGGCCAGCGTTGCTTGAGGCAGGGGCTTGAACTGGTATCACTCTGGAACCTCATTCCAGACCTTTAAGTGTGCCTGAAGACGAAGAAGAAAAAGTGTGTGCATGCACATGCACACGTGCCTGTGTGTGGGTACGCATGTGCGTACGCATGGAGGGGTAGAAGGGAGGAAAATGGACTGCAAAGATCGGCCCAATATTAAATATCAAAGCCAAGAGCAACTCACTGCCCTTACTCAGGGAATGCGGAGAGTGAGAAAAAAAATTTAAATCATAATCACCATCAACCTTGGTTTATAAATCGGGTCAAATTTGCACACTTTGCTGTATCCATTACCCCCAATTACAGTAATTTCCATTTCCCCAAGGCATTAATTGAGAAAGGTAAATTTATGGTAAGAACCAAAATGTCAGCTTCCACATTCTCTTAAGTGGCGTCAGAGTTCTCAGCTTTTTCATTGAAAATTCTTTCTCTTGTTAAATTCCAACGGTTAAGGACAACTGTTCAGGTTGGCCCTCTGGTTTAAACACCACGCTCTGGAGTCCACTCTCCTCTTGAGGTGTGAATCCATGAGGACGTCAAGAAGACAACAGGATAAGTATGGGTGAAAACCAGGGGACAGTGAATGCGGCACCTGTGTCCTCATAAACAACAACTCAAGTGCAAGGCTCACGTGCTCAGTTATTCAAAGATCAGCTGTGGGGAGGACCACACCACTGAGGGTAGAGTCAGTATGACAACAAGCAAGCCAACAAGTCACTAGAGGGGTGTGTGTGTGTGTGTGTGTGTGTGTGTGCGTGTGACCATACACACATGCCTGTACACACAATCATCATATAAACTCCTCTGCTGTCTTTAAAGACTGAGTCTAGCTGGTGGTCTTGTCTCAAAGCCTCCTCACTCCCCACCCACCGCCCCCCCCCACGCCATCAAGCTCTAATGCACATATTATACACACACACACACACACACACACACACACACACTCCCAGACTCCATCGGATGTCTGTTACTACCGGATTTTAGCCATTTGCCATCCGCATCAAAAATAGATGATCGGTATGTTCAAAAACAGTCGGACTGATTCATAGCTCTAATGAAGGCTGCACTTTAGAACATTTATAGCCATGACGTAGCATCCCCAGAAAAATTTGGAAAATTTCAGTCTTCGAAGCCAACACTACCGAAGCTGGGCTCAGAGAATCAGTCCTCTGTTTATAAAAGAGGTGCTCGTAAGTCTCCTGCAGTCTGGGGATGTGTTTTCGTTTTGCTCCTCTGTCTTCCTGGCAGCTGTTCTCGCCGAAGACGGAGGGCAGGAACTCGATCCCACAGCTCAGTCCCTCCCCTGGCCTCTGGGGAGCCCAGGGTCCCGCCCAGGCTGAGCCTTGTTTGGTGCCTTGCAACAGAGAGAGAATAGTTTGTACAAAAGAGACGCGAATTTCCAGAACGTTCGTAGTTAGGTAACATCTCCTCCCCTGCTCCATCGTCAGATCCCCTCTGACCCCCACCTTCCAGTCCAAAGAATTCAAACTCACTGTCCTTCTCGCCAACTGAGCACACAAGTTCCAATCCACCAACCGGAAAAAGCCACGAAGAGGCTGTCGGGTCTGAGGCTCTGGGGGACGTTCTCCTTGCTGCCTGGAAACCTAAACAGGCCTTAAATAAATGCTCTGCAGTTTTCTTGCCATTGTTCTCATTGTGAGCAGCACCTCTAGCCCTCCTGTATCAGCTCTTATCTTCACAAGGTATCTGTCCCTCCTTCCAAACGTGAGCCCTCCCAGCAGAAGGATAAGGCCCCACATTCAAGGGCCTTTGAACATGAACGTGTAACTTCATTGTTCTCTCAGGTGAACTCAAAGTATAAAATCTGATTTGCACGTGCTCTCCAGAAGCTTTGATGCATGGGAATAGTTTCTGAGAAACTGGAAAATCTTAATAAAAATCCAAGGAATCTCAATGACTTCTAACCAGCGTCTGAATTTTCAGAGAAAGGGTATCTGGGGAGAGAGAAATCTGGAAGCTGAATCATCTGGAGAAGGGGGCAATAAGGTACCAAAGGCTGCTTGAATGCCACATAGCGTGAGCACTGTAAGTGCTAACCACTTACATGAATATTTTTATTCGTGCCCTGTCCCTTCCTTGTCCTTGAGTACGCTTTTGTGTCTCGCCACGCAGAGCCCTGCAAGTGAACGAGAACCAGAGTCTGGACTTTCTTTCTGTCAAATAGAGTCAATTTCATTTCTAAAGGTTCCTGAGCTGCTTTGTAGAGCTCACATCGCTTTTCCTCTTATTGGCTTGAATCTTGTGGATAATTTATTTAAAAGACTTAACTGGTCCCTTATGGCTGGAATCCATTTTAATTTCTAAATTGACCACTCTTCTCAATTGAATTTAAAAATGAACAGGCTACCTGTTTCAGACTGGAATAGTGACCTCATCCACCAACATTGGCCTGTGGGTGTTGACAAAGCCTAGTTTATCAGGCAGCACCCTTGACTCTACTCCTCAGGGAAATCCCACAGAAAATGTCTAACAGATATCCTGAGCCTTCATATCTAGTCCTGACAGTCTAGCGAGCCATCAGCCAGGTAGCCCAGTCATCCAGAATGGCGTCGCAGAGTGACATTTACTGTGTGCAAAAGAAGGTGCTAGCAACTAGAGAGAATACAGAAAGGAATCAGCAAGGCCCCTGCCGTCGGACTGTTTATACCCTCTTAAGGGAGCAAGACATCACCTAGTGTAACAAATGAAAGCATGATGAATTCTAGTATGGAAGAATAAAAAAATCCATACATGTGTGAGGAAGAATAACTCCAACAGAAAGGATGAAAGAGGGATTGATGAGCTGAGACTTTTGGACTCAGAACATGGGGTGTCCCGTCCGCCTCACCGTGTGACCCAGACTGTAGACTCCGGGGGTCCCTGGGCTTAGGGACACCATAGCCACCCCACGCTGGCCCCGAGTGGGGTTGGATGGCATGGGTCTGGGCGGCTTCTAACATGCACCCAAGAAGGGGTGCCAAAGCTTACCCAGTAGAAAAGGTGAAATCAGCCCATTGAGACAAGTAGAATGTGGCCCACCCCAGATTTTGACATTTCTTTACCTTTCTATCACTAGAGCCTTGCAAATAGTTGCCCATCTAGTTTCCAAATATCAGGGGTGGGTCGGACAAGTTTAGCAAATGACTGAAATCTCTTCTGTATTAAATTAAGAAAGACCTGTTACATAGATCATGTCTTCTTGTAATGCAATTTTATTCTTTGTCTTTTAAATTCTGTTATTATAGGGGCGCCTGACTTCGGCTCAGGTCACGATTTCATGGTTCATGAGTTCAAGCCCTGCATCGGGCTCTATGTTGACAGCTCGAAGTCTGGAGCCTGCTGCGGATTCTGTGTCTCCCTCTCTCTCTCTCTCTGCCCCTCTACCACTCACGCTCTGTCTCTCTCTCTCAAAATAAATAAACATTAAATAAAACAAAATAAAATTCTTTTATTATATATTCTTCTCCTTACAAATGCAATGCATTCTAATATGTAATATTAACAAAATAACAAAATAAATAAAATCATCTGCAATCCCTCTACCCAGAAACTACCATTCACTTACATTAGGGTGTATTTTCTTCCAACCTTTGCTTATGACAAGTTAATTTTGATGTCACATAAATGGCTCTGTACAAGTGCTGGAAGTTTACGTTTAGTAATTTTGTGTCTCATGGTTTTCAACTGGAAAATGTAGCAGGATATACATGTCTGCCAAGAAAATAACTAACACATAGTAGGTAAAAAAAAAAAAAAAGAAAAGAAACGTGGAAAAATATTTATGTCATATGATATTCCTATGGGCAAACATGTGATAAAGAGTAATTCTTAAGATATTAAAAATAAAGTTGTTCTTAAGTGATATCTAGAAGGTGGACAGAATGCAGGGGTGAATTTCTTTAAGAATAAATAACTCTCGCTCATCGAACCCAGGAGCTCTCCCCCCAGCAGGCTCTGCACTAACACAAAGGGCCACAGAAAAAAAGAGGCTCTTCCCGAGGATAGAGCCCCAGCCGGCCCGCCTCAGTCTGTTGACCTCCTGGTCTCTTATCAAGACTTTGAGGGGAGCCATCAGGAAACTCCCACTGGACACGTTTTACTTTTACTTTACTTTCTTTTTTTTTTTAAGTTTATTTTTATGTATTTTGAGCAAGAGAGAGCAAGAGTGAAGGAACAGAGAGAGAGAGAGAGAGAGAGAGAGAGACAGAATCCCAGGCAGGCTCTGCACAGAGCCTGATGCAGGGCTCAAGCTCACCGACCGCGAGATGGTGACCTGAACCAAAATCAAGAGTCAGACCTTAACCGATGAAGCCACCTGGGCGCCCCTCCCACTGGACACTTGAAGGAAAGCCTGTCAGTTACCTCCAATGTCTCAGTCCTCGGATGGCCTGGGGTGCAAACTGCCTCCAAGAACCACTTCCTGAGAGTCGCGACTACCTCTGCCCATTCCAGGGGGTGTGATCGGGGCTTTCTCGCAGAGCCCCAGGAGCTCAGAGAGCCTGAGCACAGGTAACTGCTGAGAAGGTTTCCACCAAAACGTCTGTTAACAAATAATCCGCAGAGCGCTGGCGAGAAGTGGCTGGGACAGAATGGTCCCTCCTCTGCCTAAGAACTGCTCCCCCTCCGTGTCGGACATTCCGACTAACCCATGAAGGTAGAGCTTCTTCTGGGCCAGCCAGTTATAGCCTGAGTTTCTCTCACTTATTCCTCACTGGTTGGATGGTTAGTTCTATGTGTGAGCTCGTCTAGACCACGGCACCCAAATGTTTGCTCAAACACTGGTCTAGGTTTTGCTGTGAAGACAGTTTTAGCTGAGACTAACATTAAATGGATAGACTTTGAGTAAAGCAGATGACTTTCTACAGCGTGGGTGGGCCTCATCAAAACAGTTGAAGGTCCCAAAAGCAAAGATTGACCTCCCTCAGGAAGAAAGACTCTGCCCCCAGATGGTCCGACGACCTTCTCGGCAACACCCACGCATCCCTGGTTTCCAGCCTGCTGGTCTACCCTGCCAGGTCCACAAGCATATGAGCCAATTCCTAAAAGTAAATTTCTCTCGCTCCCCCCCCCCCAAATATGTGTGTGTGTGTGTGTTGTGTATTTCAAATTTAAAGCCATGAGATATACAGTTGCTTAATGTAAACTTCTGGCAATCCTTTTGTAGAACCATTTATGTGACACCAGAATTAATTTTTCATAACTAAAGCCTGGGAAAAAATATACTACAATATGAAAATATGATCATTTCTGGGTGAGGGATTTGCAGGTGATTTTATTTTCCTATACTTCACCTTCATTTTACTAATATCATACATTAGTATGTATTACATTTATCATCAGAAAAATAACGTTAGTAAGAATAATTTTTAAAGACAGAGAATATATCCTATTGGGTTCCGTTCCTTTGGCGATCCCCAGACTGGAAAAACCCAACTGGTACCAGAATTTCTTTCCACTCATCTGTCCTTCTCCAAGCAGCCTGGAACAATTCTCCCCGCTTCTAGAACAGCCCGCAGAGGTGCAAACCCGCCCGCATAAACAATACCAATGGCATCATTGCCATGATGTTGGTGATAAAAAACTGGGTTGATGCGGTCTGGATGAGTCCCTGCAGATCCCAGATACAGGGCTAGAGAGAGTGACCTCCCCCAGGCCACAGCTCCCCTACAACAGCGTGGGGGGCCTTGACCGTGGCTCTCCTACATCCACCAGGACCAGGAACTGGGAGGCACTCGGCTCCCTGCCCAGGGGCTGCACTCCCTGAGGTCTCCTCGCTCCCCCTGGCAGTGAGAGACTCTGGGAAGCCCCGAGCGAAGAAATGCTGTTCTTGAAAATGCCTTCAGTAGCGCCCGAACTATTCACAAAGGCCATTAATACATCAATACAGAATTACTTTTTTTTTTTTTTTGGCCAGGAAATAAGAGGATGCTGGGCCCCTAGAAAGACTTTGGTTCACCTGCTCCAGGAAGGGAGAGCTAAGTTTTTAATTTCTGCACCGCATCCCCTGCCTCTCTCTGCAGGCACGTTACTCAGCCTAATTCCAGAGTGAAAATAAAAGGTGTACAAAAGTCTGAGCAAAGTCACTCACAAAGGCAAAAAAAAAAAAAAAAAAAAAAAAAAAAACAACCCACGAATAGCCTTGTTCCCACAGATTCAATCACTAGTGCAAGACCTACGGAGCGTCAGAAATTTAAATCAGACCGCACAATTAATGACCAGAAATTCCAATTTCATGTTAATTAGTTTTAATTAAAAATGTTCCCTCTGCTTATCTACCAGGGCTTAGTGTCAGTACCCCAGCAAGGCAATCTTTGAATTCCCTGAATCAGACGCTCTACCTTTGCAGCTGAACAAGAAAACTATTCTCCGAATGGCACCTGAGTGGCCCATTTGGGGCCAGAAGAAGGCAGGTAATCAGGCAGGAAGCGGGACCCACGAGCACACGCTGTAAGCTTGTACGTGAGGACGGTGCCCAAATGGCAGGAGATTCGTTCCTTCCAGGGTGTCCAGGCCTTGGCCACATTTCCCCTCCTAACACGGCGTAAGACATGTACCCAGACTTCCCGAGATGACCACTGCAATGTGATGGGAGCGTCAGACATCAAGGAACAGGAAGGTTATAAAGGAAACTGCTTTTCCACCATTTATCAAGCTCTAGCGGCCGCCCTCCAAGGAAATAAGGGAGGGAAGCATCTGTTTCTGGGCGTCTGGGTAGCAGAGAGCTGCCTGGCAACGTAAGAGGACGAGGGGAATCTGTTTGGGGGACGAGAAGGAATTCTGTCAACGGCGTGAAAAAGAAGCGCTTTCTGCATTCGCGAGCATTTCGCCAGGGACCACAAACAGGCCGCAGCCGCCAGCTCCCCTCTCCAGATGACCCAACACACACTCTCAGCCACAGGTCTGTCTTTCAAACATCGTCATGTGTGAAAATTTCACTCCGATCCATTTTGTGGAAAGGCCGTGAGAGACAGCCATGGGAAGCCTGTCGAATCATCGAGAAGCCTGGTAGCCAACACCCTCAACCACACAACCTTGCCTGCCTCCACTAACACACCCGTCTTGCTTCCGATCAAAGCGCCCTCTGGGGTTTTATACCGGGAGCCCCTTCCGATCAAAGGGCCCAAGTCAGGACTCTTAGACGGTCACAGCGGTGGGCCGCTGGGTCCTATATATTTCCGTGGAAGCTACACTTGTCTGGAAGGTCAGTCATCAAACGGGGCTCAGTTTTCACCGGCGACAAAGGCGATGCCAAGGTCTTCAGTTTGTATGGAATGAGGCTAGTTTTGTAGGAGGGAGGAGGTGAGCGCGGGAGCAGTTTTTTTTTTTTAAAACACACCCTAGAAGATTTAGAGCTTTAAAAATCACAAGCGTTGATCAAGCAGTCAGGTTTTAATGAGCTTTGTGAAGCAAACGATAAAGCGAAAGTTAATGGTTGTTCATATATATATATATATATATATAATCCCTATTGAGGAGATCTTATTGGGGTGCCTGGTGGCTCAGTTGGTGAAGCGTCTGCCTTCGGCTCAGGTCATGATGTCATGGTTCATGAGTTCGAGCCCCACGTCGGGCTCTCTGATGACAGCTTAGAGCCCGGAGCCTGCTTCAGATTCTGTGTCTCCCTCTCTTTCTGCCCCTCCCACACTCACACTCTGTCTCAAAAATAAATAAACATTAAAAAAAATTTTTTTTAAAGGAGTTCTTATTATCCCAAAATTCGCTATTTACACTAGAATTATTATAATCAATGAGATAATAGGCTGGAAGGTGAGAGAGAGAGGTAATGATGAGTGTAATCAAATAATACTTTTTATTGTGTGCTTGTTAATTCTAGAAAATTCAAGGAAACTTGACACTATCCCTCTAAATACTTTAAAGCCGTGTTTTAAGCCCGGAAATGGGCTCATAATACAAATGCTGCTTTGATGAAGGACACTTCTATTCTTCTTTAGACAGGTTTGCTCGCTCGCTTATTTTTTGTTTTACCAACCCCCCCCCCCCACCCTTCTCTTCTTTCTGGCCAGTCACTTTGCTCAGACAACCAATGTTTACCAGCCGACAGCTTTCTGTGTTGGTCGTACCATCATGGCGGAAGAGTATATATCTATTCATCTAAAATGTTGTTTTATTTAATCAATGCTTTATAAACACTAAAGACTTTTCTCTGCTTTTGGCTTCTCTCACTTAACCACTGCGCCCTGGAATCCCTCTGTTCTCTGACTTAGTACTCCTTCTATTCTAGAGCCGCGTACTATTCCATGGTATTGAAATGCTATCGAATTTTGGCCCCAAAGTATCATCAACCAACCTGTTGACTTTATTGCTTCGTGGGGCAAGGGGAACACCCCTCAACAGAGCCATGGCAACATCTCAGGGAGGGAAGGGCCCAGAAGGATATTTGTTGAGATCTGGATGTCAGGCTTAAGGTGAGTCTTCCACTTTGGAGGCTTGGTTGGGTTGGGTAAGGATCATTAATAATTTTCTATTTCTGGTTCTTGTAAAATAGCTTATCTGTTAGAAGCTTTATTGGGGTATAAATGACATACAATGGAGTGCACATATTTAAGTTGGGCAATTTTATAAGTTTTGACACACGTATACGTGCATGGGACCAACACGACAATCAAGATAGTGAACATACCCCAGGCAACGACTGATCTGCTTTCTGTCACTGTGGATTCTAGTTACATAAGTGGAATCATACCACATGCACTCTTTTTGGTGTCTTTCACTGAGCAATATTATTTTGAATTTTTTTATGCTGTATGTACCAATAATTCATTCCCTTTAGGGGCACCTGGGTGGCTCAGTCGGTTAAGCTTCTGACTTCAGCTCATGTCGTGATCTCGCAGTCCAGTCTTGGGTTCGAGCCCCGCATCGGGCTCTGCGCTGACAGCTTGGAGCCTGGAACCTGCTTCAGATTCTGTGTCTCCCTCACTCTCTGCCTCTCCCCTGCTCACGCTCTGTCTCTCTCTGTCTCTCTCAAAAATAAACATAAAAAATGTTTAAATAATAATAATAATTCATTCCCTTTAGAGTTGTAAAGTACTCCACTGTATGGATATATCACAGTGTGTTTATCCCTCCCACCACTGAAGATCATTCGGGTTGTTTCCAGTTTCAAGCTTCTACAAATAAAGCTGCATTAAGCATTTATGTACAAGTCTCTGGAAGGGCATAAGCTTTCGTTTCCGTCAGATAAATCGCTAGCAGGGGAATAGTTGGATAATATGGTTGCTGTTTACCTTTTTAAGAAACCAGTCAAGAAGACATCCAGACGGCTAACAGACACATGAAAAGATGCTCAGCATCACTCATCATCAGGGACAGGCAGACCAGAACCACAGTGAGATAGCACTCGCACCAGCCGGAATGACTGGGATTCAAAAGACTAGAAATAACAAGTGTCAGTGAGGTTGTGGAGAAAAGGGACCTCGTGCCGGAATGTAAATTGGTGCAACCACTAGGGAAAATAGTACAGACAGTCCCCAAAAAGAATTACCACGTGATCCAATAATTCCAATTCTGGGTATTTACCCAAAGAAAATGAAAACAATAATTTGAGACAATTCACGTATGTATGTCCTGTTCACTGCAGCATTATTTAGAGTAGTCAAGATATGGAAACAACCCAAACATCCATCCATAGAGGAATGGGCAAAGAAGATGTGGCATTTGCACACACACAATGAAATACTAACCACAAAAAGAATTAAATCTTGGTTCCCTAGGGGGCTCAGTCAGTTAAGCATCCGACTCCGGCTCGGGTCACGATCTCACAGTTCGTGAGTTCAAGCCCTGCTTTGGGTGAGCACGAGCTCTGCTTCTCCCTCTCTCCTTCTCTCTCTCTGCCCCTCATGGGATTCTCCCTCTCCTCCCTCTCTCTCTGAGCCTCCCTCACTTGTGCTGTCTCTCTCTCTCAAAAAAAAAAAAAAAAAAAAGGGTTAAATCTTGCCATTTGCAATTACATGGATGGACCTACAGGGTATTATTATGTAAAGTGAAATAAATCACACAAAAAGACAAAACCATCTGATTTCATTTATATGTGGAATTTAAACACCAAAACAAGTGAACAAAAACATGAACAAACCAAAAGAAACAGACTCTGAAATAAACTGGTGGCTCCCAGAGAAGAGGGGTTGGCGGGATGGGCAAAACAGGTGGAGGGGATTAAAAGGTACAAGCTCCCAGGTGCAAAATAAATAAGTCCTGGAGATGAAAAGTACAAAATAAGGAGTTTGGCCAAGAGTATGGTAACAACATTGTATGGTGATAGATGATGTCTACACTCATGGTGAGCATTGGGTAATGTGTAGAGTTGTCAAATAACGACTTTGTACAACTGAAAGCATATAACATCATATGCCTGCTATATAGTTCAATATCAGAAAGAAAGAAACTGCCAAATATTTTCCAAAGTTGTATCATTTTATATTCTTACCAGCCCCGTATGAAATTTACAGTTTTTCCACATCCTGGCCAACACTTGGTGGGGTCAACCGTTTTAATTTTAGACATTCTAATAGGTGTGTAGTGACATCGCATGGTGGTATGAATTTCATTTCTTCAGGGGTTAATAATGTTGAACATTAACGTCTCATAGAGCAGAGTGGTCTGTCAATGTTAATTGGATCTTGACGACCCATCATGCTGTCCACGTCTATCATTTCTTTGCTGACCTTCTGTCTCCTTGTTCTTCTAACTTTGAGAAATGGCTGTTGAAATTTCACACTATAGTTGTGGATTCGCTATTTCTTCTTGAAGTTCTTTCAACTCCCAGTTTATATTTCTGAAGCTCTGTGATTAGGGTCATAAGCATTTACAATGTTTACATTAGGCCCTTTTGACTAATTCTCCCTTTAAAATAAAAGGAAGAAGAAATGACTTTCTCTGTTCCTGGTAATATTCTTTGATATTTTTTGGTGTTAATACAGACACTGCAGCTTTATTTCGTCTGGTCTTTTAGCATGGGGTATCTTTTTCCATATGTGTATGCTTAATCTATTTGTGCCTTTTTTTTTTTAATTTGTGCCTTAAATTTAAAGTGTGTTTCTTATGAACAACTTAAAATTGGGCCTCACTTTTCATTCAATTTGACAGTCTCTGCCTTTTAAATGGAGTGTTTAAACCATTTGCATTTAATGTGATTATTGACGTGATTAGGGTTTACTCATCATTTTGCTCACACCTGTTCTTTCTTGTTCTTTTCCTCTTTTTTCAGTATTTTGGACTAATTGAATCTCCCTTATGATTCCATTTTATCTCTTTTTTTTAGCTCATTAGTTATTACTCTGCTGTGTTAGTTTAGTGGTTGCTTTAGGACTTGTAGTGTACATCTAATTTATCACAGTCTACTCTTAAGTGATGTTACACCATTTCATGTATAATTTCAGAAACTTCTAAACCATATACTTCAATTTCTCCTGTGTCTGATTTTAAGCAATTGCTTTTAAGGAGAGTTAATCACAAAAATTCCTGTATATTTATCCATGTAGCTACCATTTCCTGTGTTCCTAATTCCTATGTACAGATCTAGATTCCCATCCAGTGTCATTTTCTTTCTGCCTTAAAGGGCTTCCTTTAATTTCTTGTAGTGTGAGTCTGCTGGTGGTGAATACTTTCAGGTTCTGTATGTCTTGTTTTGGAAAGATACTTTTTGCTGCGTATCGATTTATAAACACTGAGCGATGTTTTTCGTCCAAGACTTTAAAGATGTCGCTCCTCTGTTTGGTCTTTTGCAGTGAGAAATCTGCTGTCATCCTAGCTGTTCTTCTGTAGACATCAGGACTTTTTGTTCTGGCTGCTCCTAAGGTTTTCTTTTTAGCCTTGGATTTAAGCAATTCAATCATGCTGTGCTCTGGTGTAGTTTTCTTCACGTTGTGCTTGGGGTTTGTTGTGGTTCTTGAATCTGTATGTTTATAGTTTTCATCATGAGTGACCACGGATTCTTCCAATATTGTTTTCTATGTTCCTACTGCTTTGGGAATTCCAATTTGGCGTTTATTACATCACTGGAAATTTACTCACAGGTCACCAATGCTCTTTTTACTTAAACATTTTCTCCATGTTTTGTTCTGTGTAGGTCCTCTAACTATGTCTTCAATTACACTAATATTTACCTCTGCCATGTCTAATCTGGTGTTAATCCCATTCACTGTTTTCATTACAAATATTGTTGTTTCCATCTCTGTAAGTTCAACTTGGGTCCTTTCCATATCTCCACATCTCCACTTAATTTGTTGAAAATATGGCATACTGTTATAATAACCTTCTTAAAAAATATTTACTTATTTTTGATAGAGACAGAGACAGAATGCGAGTGGGTTAGGGGCAGAGTGAGAGGGAGACACAGAATACGAAGCAGGCTCCAGGCTCTGAGCTGTCAGCACAGAGCCCGACACGCGGCTCAAACTCATGTGCGGTGAGATCATGACCCGAGCCAAAGTCGGATGCTCAACCAACTGAGCCACCCAGGTGCCCCATTATAATAACCTTTTTAATGTATTTTCCCTTCTAATTCAAACACCTGGGTCAGTTCTGGGTCTGTTTTAATTACATGTGCAATTCTCCCACAGTGGGTCATATTTTCCTGCTGTTCCTTATGCCTGACATTGCAAATTTTATCTTTTTGAGTATAGGATAGTTTTGTCTTCTTATAAATATTCTAGAGTTTTATTCTGTAACACAGTTAAATTCCTTATAAACACTCTGATCCTTTTAGGTCTTGTGTATTGATAATTTGTCAGACATGCTTGGAGCAGCTCTCTGTCTACAGCTAATCATTCCCTGCCACAGAGATGTGACCTTCCTGAGTGCTCTCTCCAGGGCCCCATGAGTTGAGTTTTCCAATATGGCTGGTGGGAGCAGGCAATGTCCCAGCCCTTTATAAGCATTCACTGCCTCCTCCAGTCCTTTCAGATGGTCCCTCTTCTGTCTCCAGCTAGTTTCTCCACACATCTGTGCTGATCTACATTCTGATGAGTAGTTGAAGGGGCCTTCCCATCGGCCTTCAGGGCTCTCTCGCTGTGTTCTATACTCCAGCTGCTTGCCCTTCTCAGACTCTTGTCCCATCCCCTTGACTCAGAGAGGCTGTGGGCTCACCCTCTTGTGCTACAACCCACTGATTCTCTCCAGGCAACAAGCTGAACAGCTATAAGGCACATCTTGTTTTATTCCGGTCTCTCCCGGATCACTGTCCTTTCCAGGGTCTCTGCTCATATGTTCGGCCTGGTTTGGTGTGGTTTGATTTGGTTGTTTTAGGCAGAAGGATCAACGGGGTTCCTGTCATTCCTGAAGAGGAGTGCTCTATACGATCACTTAAGATTGATGGTCATAGAAGGTGATGATTTTGAAGCAAAAGGTTCAACGAGTAAACTGTAGTTTGGTGCTTTCTATTAAATAATGTTTTATGTATTTCAGAAAGTTATTTGCAGCTTTTATCTGTCTGGACAAAGATCCCTGAAATAATAAAAATAGGTTAATAGAGACACTATAATACTAAAGTTATGTTAAGGTAGACTGCATGCTATGTGGTTATAGAGTTGCTTCGGTTTCTCAGTATCCCTCTTGTCATTCTTCAGTCTGCGCTGAGGAGAGGCCATTAATGAAACCTGTTTATTTTTGTGAAAGCTCAGTTACTAAAACGAGCTCCCATTAAAAAAAAAGTCCCCTGGTATTGTTTTGGTGGAGACATTAACTTCCTTTTCCAGATATGCAAGATAAGGTTTTTTATATTTCTAGCTATTGTGGTGTTTGCCAAATAAAAAGTCACCCAATGGCTGAGTCCAGTTACCCCGGAAATCAACTGATTAATTAATCAATTTTGTAATTCCATCACAAGCAAAGGGAACAAAGGGAAACTGAGTAGTTCCAAAGGGAGATGTGTAAAATCCCACCAGTGAGTTTGATCATATGCTTTAACAAGTAAATTGTAGCCAGATGTTGGGCCCATACCAAGGAATGCCTAAGAATGCAAAAATCAATATTAAGAATTGGGCCTTCTAAGTAACATAGGTCAAAGTAGCCTTACCCTGGCTTGAAGAGAAGGAAGATCCAGAAAAATTAAGAAAAAAAAAGAAAGCAGATTCAAGCATGAAGGTCTGTGGCCTTGTTCTGTGGCTCTTATGTGGAAGATGTCTGCATTTCATGCAATCATTAACCTGGTTCAAAGTTCTGGGTAGAAGCTGTTTCATTCTAAAGGTCATCTGCTTCTGGGGGTTTCTAAGAACCCTCCGCTTGAAGTCTCCAACACAGAAAGTCTTCCAAGAGTTGAGAATAAGCTTTCGCCTCTTTAATTGAGACACATAACCCAAGAATATCCTCTTGGAATTTTGCTATTTTAGTTGTTACTACTGCTTCAGAATATCCTTTACTCTGGGGTTTGGAAACTATCTTTTCCTGATGTTTCCTCCAGAAGTCCAGGTATCTGGGTTTTCGATGGTAAAAGTCTGCTTAGGAAGATGTTATGGAAAGGCTTTCTGTACCTATTGATACACTTGGGTGTATGGATGAGTATCTGCAACATCAGACCATGTCTGCTTGCACTTGTGTGGAACCTAGAATTGGAAATGATATTTACAAATACATGGGCCTGCTTATTACTAATTCATGAGCATAAAGTCAATGAGTCTTAGAGGCATTTGACCGTGTCATTAAAGCCAATGGCAGTATCTTAGGTCATGGAAGTTCTAAAATACCTGTGAGTTTTGCTGATTTGAATTTTAGAACTCCCTTGGTTCTTTCTTTCTTTCCCGGAGATTGGGGAGGATCTAGACAGTAAAGTTTATGAGCAAGTGGCAGGTAGTAACAGTCCCAATAAAATGGAATTTTCTGTAGTAATTCCCCAAGTTGGGAACACAAAAGCAAATAATTTTTTTTTTTTGCTACAATGAAAATTGAAGCATTTCAGAAAGGAAAGACGTCAGTCAATCCTAAAAATAATCAAACCATGTTCAAAAGACATATTGAAAGCCCACTTTAGAGGTCAGCTGTGTGAAATCTATTTGGAGATGAGCAAAGTGGTCCTGAAGTTTGGGCTCTTGCCCACGTCCCACATATACCCACCTTTACAATTCCCCCAGATTTCTGCTGCTGACAAATGAGACATGTGCTAGAGACTTCCCCATCAAAATTGGTAAAATTTCCCCATAAGTACTGACTGAGTACATTGGCCAGGTTTTCATCTCGTGTTGGGGAATTTTATATAAAAAGTTGTGCAAGCTTCTGTTTGATACTTTCCCACTTTGGACTTTTATCGCTTGCATTCTATAATAGTCTCCTTGCCCCTCTCCAAAGATTTAGTCTCTTGGTGAATTTTGAGGGTTGGAATCTCAAGGGGGGCTGCCTGTCTGACATGATAATCAGCCAACGTATTTCTTTCAGCCTCCATGTTACTGCCTTGTGTTTGAGCATCTACTGTTGTAACAGCCTTAGAGCACTCAGTCATTCTTTGTTTTTCTGGCCATTAATTGAGGTTCTTACTAAGGTCAAGAACTCTCTCTGTTTACAAAGTGTTCAAAAATCATGAACTATCCTCAGGGGTGCCTGGGTGGCTCAGTCAGTTAAGCATCTGACTTCAGCTCAGGTCACGATCTCACAGTTCATGAATTCGAGCCCCGCATCGGGCCCTATGCTCACAGCTCAGAGCCTGGAGCCTGCCTCAGACTTGGTGTCTCCCTCTCTCTGCCCTTCCCCTTTTCATGCTCTCAAAAATAAATAAACATTTTTTTTTAAATCATGAACCATCCTGAAAGCATAGCTATTTCCAGTATATATATTAACCTCCTTATCTCTATTCTGCCCATTGGGCAGATTTTGCCTCTGAAATGTTGCCTCTGAAAAAAGGGGTCTTTTTCTAGAGGTGAGGTGAGATTTGCTTCAGCTATACTCCTCTGATATTTTCCTGTTTCAATCCTCAGATAAGACCCATCAACAACCAAGAGTGAGTCTGCAGTTTCTAAAAGGGTTTCTAATAAATCTATCAGGGGTATGGATAGTTCACAAACAGAGATTAGGGAGTCATGAGTTTCCCTTTCCTCAAACTATTGAAAGAAAAGTAGAATTCAAAGGATTAATGAATGGAAATATGTGAGGAAATGGAAAAAGTAATAGGATTTCATGGGATATAAGCCTACTAGCTAAGAAATATTGTGCATTCTTAGTGTGCAGCAAGGATTGTATGCCATGACAGACCAACAAAATTAAAGGTGACCCCAAAGTCAAGTCAGCAAAGCCTTTACTGGCCCCGCTGTTATGGCCATTGTTCAGAGACTATGTGGATAGGATTTTTCACAGAGTCAAGAGAAACAGTGTAGGAAGCTTTTGGCTACTGATGATTCCCATGAAGCTGAATCACAATATGAAGGGCTTGTCTCTTACATAAAAATATATAGAAATGATTAAGCAGGCACAGAGTAGGAGGTTGACAAAGGGCTAATTTTGAATTATAGACAATCTGTTAATGTGTAGTGTTCTGGGAGAGATCTGGTTACCAAGGACTTGGTGAAATCATATCATGGCATGACAATTTCAGAAAAGTTGGGAACCCACTGTCTGTAGTAACAAGTGAGACCCAGAAAACTCCTTAATTGTGTCTTAGTTACTGGCCTGGACAAGTTCTGAAGGTCTTATAGCCTGTTATAAGTAAGAGATTTACCTCCTTAGGATAAATCATGCCCTAGGTAATGGAGGTTACCATAGTAAAATTGTAGCTTCTCTTTAGAAAGCTGCCCTTTCTGAGCTAAAACGGTAAGTAGATAGATGGAATGTATCTTAAAGCTTATCAACTTAGTACATTTTTCAAACACAACAAAAGGCCATCTACATAGTAGATAAGACTAGAATCAAAGGGAAATTTCAGGTCCTTAAGGACACGGCTGAGGAAAAGTAGGTCACGCCTCCATAAATCCTTGGAGCGTTAACAGTGTAGTTACATTGTTGACTTTCCCAAGAGAAGCAAGCAAATATTTACTATGTTGATATAAGGAAACATGAAAGAAAATACATACAATGTACAACTATAAAATATAAATTCTCAGTAGGCACCAAGGTCAAACTAGTATCTGGGTTTGGTACTCGAGGGCCGGAGAGAATGACTAGTCTATCTGTGGTTCTGAGATCCTGAACAAGTCCACATCCCTGCACCATATTGATTTTTGCTTGCTTATCTATATTTGGTTTGGTTTCTGCTCATTCCTGCTGCTGTTGCCTGCACTGTTTTACCAGGAGGCCTAGGGTGTTACAAGAACTGGTACAAGGTGTGACGAGTCCTTCTCTATTAGACTGTCTATTGGCTTTAGTCCTTCTTTAGCTTCTGATGTAAGAGGACATTATATTTGGGTGGAAGATCACTCCATCTTATCGTTTTTCTTTCTTAGCTTCTACAGGTCTGTTCTTTCACCAATATTCTTTCTGTTTATAGTATCTACACACATCTTTAATAAGTCTTACTCCTTATGGCTTCTTTTTTTAAATTGAGATCTAATTCACATATCATAAAACTCATCATTTCAAAGTGTGAAATTCAATGTTTTTTTAATATATTCCCTACACGCTGCGACCATCACTAACATCTAATTCCATATATCATATATGTATGATTTACATATATTTTCTCATGCTGTGAATTTTTTTCACTTCCTTTCCCAACAAGTTCACAGACACACACAAAAGACATCCATAGTCTGTAAATCTTCCCCATAATATAAGTGCTTAAGTCTTCAGAAATTGTAGAAGCTTAAATCTTTCGTAAAATATCATTGTAATGTTCATTCATCAAAATAATAGCAACTCTTCTTTGTGAAATGTCTACTCTCATCTAAGTGTTAGCATTAAAATAAAGGTTGGGGTGCCTGGGTGGCTCATTTGGTTAAGCATCCAACTCTTGATTTCATCTTGGGACATGATTTCATGGTTCACAGGATCAAGCCCCACATCAGGTTCTGCACTGACAGCATGGAGGCATCTTGGGATTCTCTGTCTCTCCAAAATAAATAAACAAACTTTTTTTTTTTTTTTTTTTTTTTTTTTTTTTTTTTTTTTTTTTTTTTGCTAAAGGTTACAAGCCCCTGGGTGGCTCAATTAAGTGTCTGACTTTGGCTCAGGTCATGATCTCGTGGTTCGTGAGCTCGAGCCCAGCATCGGACCCTGTGCTGACAGCTTGGAGCCTGGAGCCTGCTTCGGATTCTGTGTCTCCCTCTCTCTGCCCCTCCTCCACTCACAAGTCCCTCTGTCTCTCTCAAAAATAAACATTAAAAAATTGTTTTGAAAAATGAAGGTTAAGAGAGGTGAGGTTTAAAATAAAAAATTTGCATGCTAAACAAATAAGTGGCCAATTATCAGACCATCTAACTAAACAAATACCACAGATTCATAGTTCAGTTCATTGAAACCTGTAAAGCCATAGGAAAGACTAAAGCATTCTAATAACTTCCCCTTCTGCTTAGTGAAGATTTTGAGAAGCAATTATTCTTATGCCTAATGAGTGACACCATAAAACCAACCGAGTCCTACGTCAGGTACTAAACTCATCCCACGGTTAGTCTGAGCTAAGAACCACCAACACCTCTAAATTAGGTTGAAAGACTCAACTCTGAGGCCAGATGGGAGGACACTTGGACATCGTGGAGAAAGATGTGGACCTTTGCTTCTGAGAAGTAAAAGGTCACCTCTTTTTACATGTCGGTTTTGCTCCCCAAAAGTCATTTGTAAGTTGTGCTGTTCTCAACCACATCCATTCTGTGTGTACCAGAAGTTTTGTTATTTAAAGATACATTACGTTAATCCTTTAAAAAACGAAGAACTCTGTGAATAGCAGTTGCTCTCCAGTTAATCTGTACCGTAAATTTGGATTTTTAAATACTGCAGTCTCTTAAAATAGGGCACACCTTGCAATACAGATTATTCTGCAAAGATAGAAACAGGGAATCAGCATGTTCCAGGGTGTAGCTTTGGTTCCTGCACTTCGAGGAATGTGTTAGGTCTGGAAAGGATCCAGAGATGAGCAGCCACAATGATGAAGTTAATGGAAGACTAAGGCCGTTGAGAAAACATTAGCGGATTCGAGCTTATTTGACTTGGAACAGAGAAGGCTCAAGTCCCACTTGTTCCCTATCTTTAAGAATATACAATGTAGGGAAAGGGCTTACAGTAATATATGAAGTAAACAAACAGAATATACAATATGACTCTGGCTATGTAAGAGTAAATATAAATACGAACAAAAAGTACAAAGAAAAAACAATGACGAAAGCAGAGGATACGTTGATGAGGTTATGGATAAAACGTATTTCTGTTTCACACTTCTTTTAATGCTGTTATAATGTTACGTTGTAACATACACTATTATAATATAATTGTATGTTATAATGCGTATGGTAATAGCACATAATGTCACATGAAATTTAGTGGGGGCAGCTTAGATAAGTGTGTATGGCAGCCATGGACAAACAGAGGAGAAAGAGGACACAGAAAGATCTTCCTCGCTTCGCAGAGCACGTCCCCTCCTGACTCATCCACAGCTGCTTCCGTCCCATTAACCCCAAGGACCCCAACATTGTCTCCCTTGGGTTAGCTGGGGACATCGTGCGTTTTCAGTCCTTGACTGATTCAAGAAAGATTAGTTGACCGCTTCCTGTATACCGGGCTGGGGATGCGCGGGAGCAAAATGCCATCATCCCTACCTTCACTGAACTTATTATATTTGGAGCACGGTAAGTGCGGAGAGAGGAGCCAAAGAGGAGGCAGATGGAGACATTAGAGAAGGTGCTGAACCCGTATCTGTGAGCTTAAGGAAGGGTTTCCGGTAGAAATGTCACTGAGGCTGGGTGAGGGGATATGTCGGGATGGGAGGCCCGCAAAAGGTGGAAGGAAGAAAGACTGGAATGCTCACGAACCGGAGTTGAAAAAGGAGAGACTAGTGACACGGCCGGAGAAGTGGGCAAGCGACAGGTGGGGCGGGGGCCTGATGGTGTGGGGTACCCGTCACACCAACGATCTCGACGTTTGTCCTGTACCAGCTCTGGGAGGCTTCTGAGCAGGCGAGGGACGTGGTGAAGCTGCCTTTCGGGGGGACAGACCTGGTGGCTAAGTCCAGAAGAGACTGGAGGAGAGAAACGCAGGGGACGGGGAGGCAGATGAAAAGGTCATTCCAGCCAGAGCAGCAAAAGTGATTTCAGCAGTGGTGCTGGAGAGAAGGGGGAAGACCAGAGAGGGACCTGAGAGGTGGAAACTGAGTTTGGGGAATGAATGGTCGGTTGGGGAGAAAGAGTCCCTGAGAGGAGATGCACACTGTGCAGAGCCTCAAGGAGAGAACCGGAGGCAAGAAGGGAGACACGAAGCACAGGTCAGCCCTCTGGAAGTTGGCGCATGAAGGAGCTGGAGGTGTGGGCAGACGAGATCGGGGTGCTAAGCAAAGGGTAGGGCATAGAGGTCCTGGTTTCACAGCAGGTTGCTAGAACCTTATCCTACGTAAGGGACAAACGGAAGGAGTTTTGAAGCAATGCAATCATATGTTCCGATGTGCACCTCTCAGAGGCTGCTGACACTTTCTCTTTCTACAGACAGTCAAACACAAAGGTACAGGTTAAAATCATAGCATGTTTTAAAAATATGGCAAAGAACTTCTTAGTTCTGGGAGTTTATGGTGAGGAGATACAGTAGTATGAAATAGCTTTTTTTAGAACTTCGTGTTGTCGTCATAGTCAGTGGGTAACAGGTGCAGGTGCTTCAAAATTCTGAAAGTACGAGATCGAAGTCGATGAAAAGTGAGTCTTCCTTCGATGCCCAGAGCCCATCATTGCTTCTGGTTTCTTATGAATCCTCCCAAAGAATAGTCAGCCTTTCCCTCCTTCTCTGTCAACTTCCTTCCTTCTCTCCCTCCCTCTATCCCTCTCTTCCTCTCCCTCTTTCTCAGTGTGTCTCCCTGTTTCCTCTCTCTCTTTCTCTCTCTCTCTCTCTCTCTCTCTCACACACACACACATTTCTTACACAGATGGTAACACACCAAATACGCTGCTCCATTGCCTCTCCCATATAGCATTCCTTGGAGATCTTTCCCTACCAGTACATACGAGCAACTTCTTTCTTTTCAACAGGTGCTTCATTTCCTCACATGTAGATGTATCATAAGTTATTTAATCAGCTTCCCGTTTTCCTACTGATGGACTCCTAGTCTGATGACACTCTTCTGCTACCCTAAAAAAGTGCTGCAGTAAATATCATCGCACATGGGTCATTTTGCGTAAGCACGAGGATGCGTGTAGAATAAATTCCTAGAAATCGGAACTATTGAACTCTTGGTTCCTACAACGGTATGCATATTTGTAATGTTCGTGCATATTGCTTATTTGTCCTTTATAAGGAAGGTAAAACTACACACTCCCCAAAGCAATTTAGTGCTTGTCTGTCTACATCATTGCAGAGACCTTGTGATACCAAACTTCTTGAGCATTGTCCGTTTCATAAGGGAAAAAATGTTACTTTGTCTTAGATTTAATTTGACTATTTCTTAAAAGGGAGGTTGAACATGTTTTCCTCTGTTTAAAAGCCACTTGAGTTTTTTCACTGTGACAGATCGTATCTCTGGCCCCTTTTTCCAACAGGCTGTTGATAACTTTCTTACAGATTTGTAGGAGCTCTTTATGTATGAAAGAAATGAAGCTCTTTGTGAAATGAGTTGCAGTATTTTTTCATTTTTATTTTTCTTCTATTTGTGATACCTTTGCCATGTATAATTTTCTTTAGTTTTATGTAGCCAAACTTATCAGACTTTTTCTTTTATCAAACTTTGTTATCAAACTTTTTTTTTAATGAATAGTTTTGTTATCAAACTTTTTTAATGAATAGCTGATGGGGATTTGGGATTACATTTCTAGTGTTATCTGTGCCAAGATTATTTTTAAAAAGATTATTTCATGTTGTCTTCTAACAACTTCTATAATTTTGTTCTTGGATGTAAAAGTTGTTTTCATCAGGAACTTACTTGGATGTAAGATAGGAAATCCAATTTTAGGTTTTTTTCCAGATGTTGGATATGATTACTCCAAGGCCATATTTATTTTCCCAGCTGATTTAAAAGCCTACCTGTCTAACATGTGAAGTAACTAGAGTGGGCTTATTTTGGTTTCATTGACCTATCCATTTATACAGTAGACCGTATTATTTTGAATAAAGGAAGTATGCCCCTCCTTATTCTTTTATTTCAAAATTTCCTAGCTACATTTGTGTGTTTATTTTTCCACAGAAACTTTAAAATCAGCTTATCTGGCTCCCAAGAAAACACCCATGATGAATTCTATTTCAATCTCATTAAATTTATAGATGAACCTAGAGAGAACTAAGGCTGTATGATATTCAGTCTTTCGATTTGAAACGAACTAAACTTCTATTTGTACAAAACTGGTTTTGAGTCTTTCAGGGCAGCTTTAAAATATTTTTCCTGTAGATCATGTTCAACGGTTGTTAAAATTGTATCCATGCATTTCACCTTTCTGCCCACTGTTTTAAGTGAGGCCTCTTCATCCGCTGTATCTCTGTTGGTTTTTGTCTGTATGCACAGAGACTGCTGATGCTTGCGTATCAGTCTTGTACCCAGCACCTTACCTGTGGTTTTTCGTTGGCTTTCCTGGGTGTTTCAGTTAACAATCATATCATGCACAAATACAGATAATTTTATCTCGTCTTTGCAATGGTTACACCCCTTAGCTCACTCTCTCACTCTCTTCTGTCATATATCTTTGGCTAGCATTTTTGAAACAATGCTAAGTACCAGTCAGGATAGGCAGATACACTTTTTGATTATTCTTCACTTTAATGGAATATATACCTGGCAAGCACGTTGCAGCCTTTTGGGTTGATACGTATGAACTGATATAAATATTCATTCCTTATTCCTCTTTTAATCAAGAATGTACATCGAGGGGCGCCTGGGTGGCTCAGTCAGTTGAGCATCCAACTTCGGCTCAGGTCGTGGTCTCACGGTTCATGAGTTCGAGCCCCGAGTCGGGCTCTGTGCCGACAGCTCAGAGCCCAGAGCCTGCTTCGGGTTCTATGTCCCCTTCTTTCTCTGTCCGTTCACACACACTCTCTCTCTCTCTCTCTCAAAAATAAATAAACATTAAAAAAAAATTTAAAAAAAGAATGTACATTGAATGTCAGCAAAAGCCTTCTCTGCGTGTTTGGAAATGATCTCACCATTCTTCTCCTTAAATCTGAATTTAGATTTGAATTTGTGAAATAACTCCATTTTATTTATTTTTTTATGGTGCTGCTGAATTGTATTTCCTTTTTTTTTTTTTTAAGACTCTATTTTTAAATAACCTCTACACCCAACTCAGGGCTCAAACCCACAACCCTGAGATCAGATGTTACACGCTCCACTGACTGAGCCAGCCAGGCGCCCCTGGATTATGCTTATAATCTTGTTCATCTATAAAGATTATTACATCTGTAGCTTTCTTCAATCTCCTGTTTGCACTAAGGTTGACAAGATAAGGCTAACTACATAAAAAAGAATTCAGAAGCTGCCCATTTTTTTTCCTTTTCAGTTATTTTACAATACCTCAGTAAAGTTGGAATTATAGACTTCTTAAGTGTTTGGTGGAATTTCCCTTTGAAACAATCTGGGCCTAATACTTTCCTGTTTTCTTTTTTTGTTTTTTGTTTGTTTGTTTGTTTTGTTGTGTTTTGTTTTCGAAAAGTAGCTCTTGATAGCTTTCCATATTTCACCTACAATAACTGATCTCTTTAAATGTTTCCCTTTTGGAGGGTCAGTTTCGGTAAAACATGTTTTAGGGTCTGAAATTATTTAGGCAGAAATAAGGAAAGTAACTTGTCATGATTCCTTAATTTCTTCTTGCCCATCATTATCAACTATTATTTTATGCATTTGTCTTTCTTGCTGTTTATCTTAACTGATAGGCCAACAGTGCATCTATACTTTTGCTCCTTTTTTATTTCAAAGATCTAGACTTTAAATCTATTTATCACTTCTATCAGCTTTTGCTTTCTGTTCTTTATTAACTCCTTTCTTCAGCTCACTTTATTATTATTTTTCTTCTTCTTCAGGTGCAGTCGCCATTCATTATTTTTATCTTCCTTTGATGTCACTGCATGTATTTAACACCATGGATATTGCTCAAGTCTGCAACTTCTTGTTCCGTAATTTCTGTGTGGAATTTATTTTCCTTAATGTTCAGATATCCTTTGGTTTCAGTATTTATTTTTTCTTTTCCTCAACAGCTGCTTATAAAGGATATATTTTGTCATTATCGTCATGGGTTTATTACTGTTTTATTCTTCATTTACAGAGGATAATGAGTTCTCTTTGAAAAAAAAATTTTTAATGTTTTATTTATTTTTGAGAGAGAGAGAGAGAGAGAGAGAGTACGAGCGGGGCAGGGGCAGAGAGAGAGGGAGACACAGAATCCGAAGGAGGTTCCAGGCTCTGAGCTGTCAGCACAGAGCCCCACGCAGGTCTCAAACTCCTGAGATGCGAGATCATGACCTGAGCTGAAGTCGGATGCTTAATCGACTGACCCTCCCAGGGGCCCGATTTCTCCTTTTTTTAATGTCTGATTTGTTTCATTATGATTCGAGAATATTATATACAATTTCCACTCTTGGAAATTATCATGATTTTTTGTGTGAAATTTTGTGAAAATTTTAGTGACACGGGAAAAGAAGATATATTCTATTTTATGGGTATAGTTTTGATTGATTTCTCTTAGCTATCCCTTACTAAATGTTACTTTGTGTCTGTTTGATCTGGGAAGAACTGAGAGAATGAATCAAAGTATGCTTTTACCCATAAATTTGTCTGTTTCTCCCAGCATTTATGTTTACATGTGTATTCATTTGTTTATCTTTGAACAAAGTTGTTGCTATTTTGTTAGGCACAGGTGTTCCGGGCTGCCTTCCTTGTCAATTGTACTCTTTACTATTTCAAGTGCATACATTTACCTGGTTTAATGCTCTTTGCCCTAAGTCTGATATGAAATCATGACTTCCAGATTTATTTCTGTCTGCATTTACTAAGAATTTACTTCTTTTATTTGAAGCATTTTAAAAAAAATTTTTCTTTCTTTTACTTATATCTCTTGAATGCATTCTTTCCCACATGGATCTGAATGTTGCCGTTAAGCCCAAGACCAGTAGGAATGTTTTATTCTTAGGAGGATTTTTGCTTAAGAATTTTTGCCAAAGAATTCTTTTGGTTTTTTTTTTGATCCAATAAACTTACTAGGCTATTTCGAGTCTGTCAACTTGTGTCAATTTCTCTTGAAATTCCTCTTCTCCTTTCAATTTGTCGATTTTAGTTTTCTTTTATTTATGGAATATCTTCTTGTCTTATATCTTTAAGTATTTTTCTATTATTTTGGTTTAATCCCTTAGGGACCCCAATTATTCATATGTTGGATATCATGTGTCTTTCAGCCCTATGTTTCTTATCCATTATTATGGTTTTTAGCATTGTATATTATTATCCTTTGTGTTACTTCCAATAAAATATTCATGATGATGGTTTTATTTTTCTTTTTATTTCTTTCCTAAAGCTCTCACAGTGCATCTTTGTCTTTCACGTCGCCACTTCTGCCCTCAGCTCTTGTATCTCTTCTGTCTGCTCCAGTTTTATACAGGTTATTGCTTAGGTTATTTCATTCTTGTTTTTGCTGTTATTTTTAAATCCATGGACTTTTTGGTCCCAATTTTAGTCTGCTTTATTTTTTTCTCTGCCATTTGTTTTTCCCTTTGGCATGTATCCTTTTTTTCTTATAACGTGTTTATGAGGAATTTGTTGTATTCTAATTTGCTGATGCCTGCAACCCCAGACCAGTTCATTATAGAAGGGACGAGGCAGGACTCTCTTACAGGCTTGTTGCAATTCTCTTTAGAACACATCATGAGTTCTTCCGGCTTTTGATTCTCCCCCTACGATAGAGATCTATAACAAACCGTTTCCTGAAAATATGGCAAGTCTTTGCCATTGTTTTCATTCATTGTCATCTTCCTTGATTTTCTTTTATGCAGATAATTTGGAGAAGCTCCTTTTCCCAGGAGACAAGACTGTTGGATTCACCTCTCCAAGTGTTCCTTATGCTTTGGAAAAGCACGCTGTGCTAGCAATCTGTACTTACGGTGTCCTTGCTTCACGTATTTCTGAATGTGTCCCTGACCTCTCTTTTATACACTGTGGTTTAGGTTAGTGTATCTCAGATTTCACCAAAGTTGGGGTGTCTGTGTGTTTTCCTTTTTCTCCTTTTCTGCCCTTGTGTGATTTCTTAAAGGAAAGGAAGCAATGCCTTCTCTACTCCACAGTCTGATGTGGGGAAGTCCCCTTCCCACCTGACATAGATCTTCTACAAACCAGTTTCCTAACTTAGAGAATGACTCTTTCACTGAACAAACACATAGTTAGAACATACTGAATATTAGGTGTTGTGCAGGTGCTAGGGACATAACCCGCCGAGATATAAAAGCTAGTCTCTCAGTGCCTCTGATGGGAGTCAGGGATTACTGGGTGGGTGTGCTTGTAGCTGGTAAAGCCTGAAATGACAAGAGATCTTTGGACTGGTGGTTAAAGCCATACCCCATCGAAGCCAACAGCTGAACTTCAGCAAATCCATATATGATCAAAATCCTGTCCTCGAGCCAGCAATTTACTTTGGTTTGAAATCTAAACCCCAGGCAACAGCTGTTTCTGACCCTCCCCTTAGCGTGGAGTCTTTCTCACAAATGGCCCTCACAGCTGGGAGTTGAAAACAGTCTCTTCTTTCAAACCAGTTGTTCCCTAAAGCATTTGTCCCGTCTGCCCAGGATTTTCCAGAGTCGGGACCAGTATTGCTGGAGTCGGTCCATGGTTACGTACTGACGCACAGGCCAGCTGCCAGCCCAGGGCCAGCCGTGGATCTGAGGCCCGTCCCGCATGTATCCACTTCCTTGCAGCTGTCCTCACTAGGGCCCAGCAGGCCCCCGGGCAGAATTCTCCTCTGTGTTGAAAACAAAGCTTGTTCCACACAGTGGGAACACACTCTAGGCTATCTGCTTTCTTGTGTACGATTCTGAGAGCAGGGAAATACACACAGGTCCGAACAGATGATGTGAAATTGATTTCTCGTTAAGGTAAAAAGGTTAAAATCAGACAACAAAATACCATGTTGTTTTTTTTTTTTTTTTTTACCAAATATTTGTTTATTTAAGGCTCTGGAAGAGCTGGGTAAACATTCTCAAACATTCTCAAACAGTCTTCTATCAGTATTCCTATAGTGGCTGAATCGCTGGAAGTCACAAACATTCCCATGTCAGTTAGCTCAGGTGGAAAAAGAACAATGCAAAGGGTATCACGCGAGTGTTTTTGGACAGTCAGCTCTTTCAACACGAAGGGCGAGAGAGGTTCTTGATTAGGCAAGCCCTGGTAATTAAGGGCGACCTTCGCAGAGGGAAATGTATTGGCAACGCTATTTTGACTCCAGTGTAATTTGATGAGACCCATAGAGTAATAAGCATGTTTTTCTTTGATGCACGTGGTTTCTTCCAGACTCTCACGAACGATTATTTTTAGAATGGTAATCAATCTCGAAGCCTCTTTAAAGTTAAACCAGTGTAAAGGAGACTCCCTATACGCCTTTTTTCAGCTAAAGAAACAAATAAATCCCAAGGCATTGGAAAGAGCCACAAAAATACGTGAATGTGCTTGTAAACAAACGTAAACGTGCGCAACCAAAAGACAAAATATTCGGAAGGTTCTTAAAAGTTGCTAAAGCTCACAGGAGTACATAATTTGATGCAAAGTATTCTTGCTGACATCTAGTTAGCTTAGGACCTTGGGAACCAAGTGAGGAGCCTAGCCCGTAAACAAACTACTAATCATTTTTGAAAGAGCAAGTATAACTTTTGCAAACTGCACACACCCTTGTGATTCCACATCTTTTGTTCACGTTGCTGGAAGAAAAGTAAACAGCATCCTCTTGATAATAACGTCTTCAGAAACCATCAACAAGGACGTCATCCTTTTTTCATGCAAAATCTTAAGAATTGTTTTCTCCCCGTACATGAGAAAGCGTGTAAGATAACGCTTTGCATTTGATCGGACTCTCAAATGGTAATGCACGTTACTAAGGCAGTGATGTGGGTGGGGGAAGGACTCCGATTCACTCCGGCTTTGCAGGCAGGAGAGCCTTACTTAATACATGGTTCTTAGGGAGACTTGACTGTTGATCATGAAATAGTAGATGAGCTTCAAGCTCCACCTGGAAGCAGAAAACGGAAGCCCTCATCCTGGAAGCAGATGGCCCTGGGGGTCTCCACCCGGTGGGGATGCCCTTGTGTCACACCTTCCCCTTGGGTGTGGACTGAACCTGATGTCTCTCTTCTAGCACACAGGACAGGGCAGAAGCAATAGGGTATCCCTTCTGAGATTGGAGACCGTGGCTTCCATTTCTAGCTGCTTCCTCTTGCCTTCTGTTAGGTGACTGGCTCGCTCACGGGGAAGCCACTGCCGTATTGGGAGGCAGCCCTGTGGGGAGGTCCACCTGGGTAAGGTTGGAAGCAGGTCCTCCCTGGACACAACCCTGAGATGACGGTAGCCCTGGTTGTCACATTGATGGAAACATGGCGAGACTCCGGGATTCCTGAGCCACAGAAACTGTGAGATAATAAATAAGGTGGACCGGGGACTAAAATGTGGAGTGATTTGTTAGTAGCAATAGAGAATAAACATATATACGTTTAAGCAGAACGTTTCCTGTTATTCCCGGAAGGCTAACAAAGAACAGAACATTCTGATGCTTCAGGGTACTTAGAAACCTTGGGTACTTTAGACAAAGATTGGTTCACACTTCCTGACACTTTATCAGGTATGTTCTCGGGACCCTTGGGAACCAACTGGAAGATGGAAAAGGCGAGCCTTTTGAGTGATGCGTGAAACACCATGAAAAGACTTCCAGAGTTGAATAACAAGAGCAGTCCAGACTTCTCCCTCGCAACGGCCAAGGATCGCCAACCTTCCTGTCACCCTCCTGGTTGCGTTCAGTCACAACCTTGGGCGGATCTGGTCCCTCTACATCCCCTCCCCCCCAACACCCTTGAGACCAGCCATGAACCTCTGACTCTGGGTCAGCTTTGGCACCGCCTTTGGGGTCTGAACTTGCCACATTCTCATACCCTCCGTCAGGAATTGCCACAAAGACCTCCGAGCACGTCCTGTCAAGCCTCATCCTGTGAGGTATCATCAGACAACTTCTCACTAGCATCGTTCACCCTCTTCCCTGAAAAACAACTCCCTTTCATGAGTCCTTTTATCGTCTCAAAGCTGACCTCGCCCATGCCAGTCCCCATGCACCCCTCATGCCCCTCCCTGGTGGGAAATACCCTGTGACCCCCTTCCTGCTAATTCACAGTCATATTCATCCTCCAAAGCTCAAATCCAAACAGAGTCTCTCTGAGAAATGTCCCTTCTCCACCAATACACTCAGTATCTCCTTGGAGCCTGGAAGCATTAGACAAACGGAGTGTGTCAGTATGTGAGATTTTGTCCTTTTCCCTTTTCAACTAAACTGCAGACTTGCTGTTACCAGCCCCTAGTGTAGTAGGGTCCCCACCTAAGGAAAGAAAAAAAAACCCTCGAGGCAACCTGGCCATACATATCTATGACAACATCCCTCACGACCTTGTAACATGAGACTCCTTAATCAGACTGCGTGTTTGTGTGTTACCATATATAGGGGAGATTAAAAAAAAAAAGTAAAAAGTATCTAAAAAAAAAAAAAAACTATGCCACCTGGCGTTCAGGGCTCTTCTTTGGGTCCAAACCCACCTGAGCGGTGACAGCAGGAATAAAGTTGCTTCCTGGAAAGAAAAACCTCAGGGTCATGACTCTCTGCGAGAATCCTGCTACACTAGCTTTCTTTTGTCCCCACCGCATGCCCTAACAACAAACGACATGCTTTGGAGATTAAACGAAGAGAATATAAGAAGCATATTATTACCTGGGTACCCGTTATGTGCCAGATAATGGACAAGCATATCTTCTTTAATGTATACAATGATCTTCTGAGATGCACATTTGTGTCCACGTTTCACAAACAGGAAAGTAAGATGGGGGAAGGCGTCCAACTTCTTCCTTCTGGTCAATGGTAGAGCAGAAATAGGAATGTATGGCCGGAGACAGTCAAGTCTGTCGTTCCATTTGCCATGCCACCCAGGGCAAATCTGAGGATCGAGTGGCACTTAAATGAGCATGATGAAATAGGGGGATTGGGGGCACCGAGCAGATTAAGAGCAGACCCTGTGGGGACTACCCGCCTGCCTCCAAATTTCACCTTTGCCCCTTCCTCATGCAGGCTAATTAGTTTCCCTGGGACAGAAGTCCCCTCTTTCCGGGGGGAACACAGCAGTGGCCGGCCCCGGGGTGGTCACAGGAACGAAAGCAACTAATGTAGATATAGGGCTTAGCATTCAAGAAATGGTAGCCTTTCTCCTCTTGTCCCGGCTCTGCCTGCCCACCTCGCCCCAGCAGCAGCTGTGCCAAAAGGCGTACGTCCTGTGACTTTCAAAGTATAAATTTTTAACACGTGCCCAAAGTTGCTTGGTTTTTATTTGTGACTCGCTAGGATTTTTTTTCCTGCTTATTGTATTTACTCCGCACAATGAAGTAAAAAACAAAACTCGTCCAATCAGAATTTTCCCAACCGCCAGTCTGTGTGGACTGATTTCAAACTCTTAAGAGCAACAGACATTTTCAAATTTTCAAATCACAGGGGGGAAGAAAATGCATTTTATTCCTATTAAGGCAAAGCAAACAATGGCAGCAATTTTTTTTTTTTTTTAATCTTAGAGAAAGAGCGCGTGAGCAGGGGAGAGGGGCAAAGGAAGAGAGAGAAACTTAAGCAGCCTCCACGTTATGGAGCCCAGCATGGGGCTTGATCCCATGCTTGGTCATGACCTGAGTCAAAATCAAAAGTCAGATGCTCAACTGACTGAGCCACCCAGGCGCCCCTACAATGGCAGCATTTTTCAGGATAGATGGTAGAGAATTGATAGATGAGAGAGAGAGAGAGACCATATAGATCATAGATGACAGAAATAAATGGTAGAGAGATGATAGATGATTGATAGATAGATGATATAGATAGATAATGGATGGATAGATGGATACATAGATAGATAGAGATAATAGATAACGGATGGATAGATAGATGATAGGTGGCAGATGATAGATAGATAACAGATAGATGATAGATAGATAGATAGATAGATAGACAATAGATAACGGATGGATAGATAGATAATAGATAGATAGATATTAATAGATATGTGATTGAAATTGATGAGAGGCTTGAGCCACCAACAGTGAAATGTGGCTATGATACAGATGGACATAAAGCACTAACATTTTTGGATGTAGAAGCGTCGCTAGATGTCATTAAGTCTCTGCCCCATCCCACCTGACCCAGTTTTATCGACGGGAAAGCTGAGCCTGTGGGCAATTGACTGTCATGTTCCCAGACATAGTGACAGATGGGACCGGTGACCCATTCCCTGCACCTGCGACGTGGGCTTCCCCATGGCACTCCTACCGCCATCCTTGTGTGGATCATTTCTACATTCTTATCATTGCAGTTACTGCAGCCCTGCCTCCTTCTAGCTCCTTCCACTATACACAACCATCTGCCTCTTGCCGATCGTTCAGTCTTCTACCCACAAAACTAGCCTTTAGACATCTATTCCACTGGCATCTCCCAGTAGCCCATTATTCTCAGTAGCCACACAGCCCTTCTCCTCAGCCTGGGTGGGGTCTTCCGGCTCCGGCCGACTTGTTATTCCATTCCAGAAGTTCCGTAGAACAGAAGGCAATTAGATACCAGTGTTTGCTAGCCTGTCTGTCCTTACGCAAACACTCCCGTCCTGCCCGGCCCGGCCATGCGTCGTTTCCCTGCCTCATTCCCATTCAGCCTTACTCCCCCATAGCCCTGCCTACCTCATTCTCCTCCCTCCTTTGTATCCTACTATTTCACAGGGTCTCAGGGACACCAGGAAATTATGACATAGAAGATGTTGAGATCCCTTGCCATGTTCCAACAGGTTTCTGTCTACATTGAAACAGGTCCTCCTTTGATCCTCTTTTCGTCACTTACGTTCCCTATGTGTGGCCTCGCGAATCTGTCTCTGCATTTTTATCACACCTAACTCTGTGTCCAGTTGTACTTCCTTTCTGTCACTTGCAAAGCTACATCTTTGATCCCAGGGACACCTGGATGTGCCAGCCTGTGGAATGATTCTTAAAGTAGCTTGTATTAACCGCCCTCATGGCTTAGTAGATTTAGTGAAACTACTTGAGAACTGGGTGTCACAAAATCTTCTGAAAAAAAAATAGTGATCTAAGCCTTCTGAGAACATACTGTCCTGACAATGCTTATTCTTCAACATTTTAAACTGGGGGCGGCAGGGAATAGGCAATAATTCTACCACCTAACTGGAAAATTTGGGAGGTTGAGGAAGGAAGTTCTTATTTCCCCCAAAACGACCTTTCCCACATCACCTGCTGAATAATGGGACTGAGACCAAGGTCCACCCCTTCCCACTTTCTAAGCCAGGAGTCAGCAACGTTCACCTGTAAAGGCCCAGAAGGTAAATACATTCGGCTCTGAGGGCCACGGGTCCGTGTAACTACTCGATTCTGTGTTATAGGAGGAAGCATCCCTGAGACAGAAGCGAATGGGCTGGCCGGTGCTCTGATAAACTTGACTTACAGAAACAGGCAGCCGGTCAGAGTTAGCCGTAGATTCAGGCCCCTGCTCTGAGCCAACACATCACGATCAGTGAGAGCTACAGTCACCTGCCACTCAGGCTCGATGGCACACAGAGCACCTTCACCCACGAGCTCGGACGGAGGTCCAGTCTCAAGGATGAGACCCCATTAAAGGCATCGGAGATTAAATTCGAAAAGAATAGCAGAAGAGAGCAGCGGAGGAAATACTCGGCACAGACGGGGGTGTAGAAATGCCGCAGAAACCACTGTGTCAACAGCCTGCTGGACTGGGATTCGAGGTCACCAGTACCTCGTAGAAGAGGCATGGAGGTGAAAGCTGGCCCTCAACTGATACACTTCTGGATCATCAGTGAAAACCAGTGAGATGCGTGGATGCCTGGGGGCGTTTAATTCACCTCCGTGGCACCGCTTCCCCAGGGCGCGTGACTTTGGCGAGCGCTCTGTCATTATCACGTTCACTGTGACGATGCGCCTACTCTTCTCATCTTCATCCTCGTCTTCCCTCCTCCTCCTCCTCCCCCTCCTCCTCATCAGTGTTTTCGAAAGTTGCCCTTTGTTAAAACATTACGCTCTACACTCTCCAGGGGGCATTTCATGAATCTTCAAACACTCGTGGGCCTCGGGCTATAAAATGTCATCCACGTTCTGCAGACCAGGAAGGGGAGACGCAGTAGCTAATAACCCGACCACAGTCACAGGACTAGAAAGTTGCAAAGCCCGGGTTCAAATCCAAGGCTCCACCATCCAAAGCCCAACCTCGAAGCTAGAAAAACTCGATTCCAGTGTTGTTCCTTTGCTGTGCAAGATGGCATGTGAACCCTGCTCAAAGATGCTCATGACTGAAATCCTTTATCACCATCTGGGCCCATCATGAACCATTTGTTTTGCAGTGGCTTTGTTTTTTTGTTTTTTTCCTCCAAAAGGAGACTGTGGAAGAAGCCAGCTGGAGGGCACACAGGCTCCAGCCTGAACAGTCTCTCTTCTTGGAAATAACCCTGGTACAAAACAGAATCTGCTCCTCGGGGGATCATAAAGACAGAGTTCTTCATAAACCACCAGAAATAAAATTCAGTTGAAAAACAAAAATTGCAAAGACTCTCCGTTACCTGGAATTTACAGTGGGCTAGGTTTCCTCAGTTGAGCAAAACCGTGTTACGCACCGTTGACCTTCCTGGCAGCTACTGGCAGTCGCAAATGGATCGTGGTGGGAAACCAACCAGAAGCGCACCTCTGTTTGTCATAAGGGGGCTTCTGTTCTAATGGGACGCCCTTCAGAATCAGCGGGGGCCTGGCTACATTTCAAAGATGAATGAACGTCTTCTTGCCCAGCTGGACCTACCGCGCTGGGTGTGGCTGATCCAGACTTTGTCCTGTCAGGTTTGCCAAAGTCCAAAAGGGTGTTTTAAGGACTTCAGTAGTTTGGCAGTGAATTAAGAGTGCAAACTTGAATATAAGGTAGAGTGTGTGCTTTTGACATAGCCCATCCCTTCTCTATATGACAGCCTGACTTGTGAATGCACCATACTAAAAAGAGAGAAATGCCACACACACACACACACACACACACACACACAAAGGAGCTGCTGGGCAAGCAAAAAAAGTAAAACCATATAGTTAGTTGTTTTCACGTGCTGTCAGAAAAATGAACATAACCAGCCCACCTCTCTTGAGTTTTGAGTGTAAATTGCCTCTCTGTCTGTGAATTGTTCAACGTGGTCCAAATATACGATTTGCAGAGATTTGGCTATAAAAAGTGTGTTCAGGAAAAAAAATCAGATTTATGACTTGAAATATGAAGATTTGGAAGTACGGAGTGATTGAGGTTTGAATTTGCAGAAGGTGGCTGCTTAGTTTCCAAAGACTTTGCACAGAAATTCTGTTTCGAAAGGGCGGGGAGGGGGAGGGATTGCCATTGAAATATCATGAAAAGTGTTCTGCTGGATCTAAACTGCAGTAGCCTTGCACGTCTCATGAGTCTGAGCTTGAAATAATAAACGACAGACTCGACGAGGGCAGATCTGCTTTTCTGCTCCCTCTTTTATCACCAAGACCCAGCCCAGTGCCTGCCCCGAGTACAAGTTGAATACATTTTTTAAGCAAGTTCATGAGAGGAAAGAAAGAAAAATGAGAGAGAGAGAAAGAAGGCAGGAAGGACGGAGGAAAGTCTCACGCCAGCAGGTGGAAATTGTCATATGTGCCGATAATTAACGTGTCCAAGTATCTAACTATGTAGTATCTGACATATAAAGGGTACAATATTTCTGTCATAAGCTTCATAAGAAAAAGCAGGCAAGCATGGGTAGAAAGAACTCTTGTAGTGAATTTGGTAATTGAGGGCAGAACTACGATGTCATACACAGAGAAAGCAAAAATTCCAATATGTTCAGAAATCTGTGTCTTTCCCCACCCACAGGCCAGCTCCCCGTGCAGAAGAATCATGACATTATGATCTGGTTCAGCCTAATGAGAACAAGAAGAGAACACTGGAGAACACTGTATCCACCAGAAAGTCTCGAGAAGACCTACTTTAGGCTTCCCAAATGGAGGAACTCGGGCCTTTTTGATTTACTTTCTATTATGGAAAATTGCAAACATACACAGAAGTAGGCAGAATCGGGTAATGAAGCCTCGTGTACTCTCGCTCAGCTTGAACTGAACAATGGCCAATTTATGGACAATCTTACTTTGTCTCAAACTCTGCCCACCCTCCCTGATTTAGGGCTGTGGCGTAGCACAAAGATGCTGCCCTTTCTTGGCCCATATCCATACCCCTACGGTGCGGCTACCCGGGGCCCTTTCATTAAGGCTCTGGGCTTGCGTTGGCCAATGGGATGCTAGTAAATGGGACACGAGCAGAGGCTCGTTTGAGATTTCTTTGTGCGGTCCGGGTCACCCGCGCTCTTGTACGATACCCTCATCATGAGAACGTGTCTGCGCTAACCTCTTGAAGGAGGGACACGCGTTCCCCAGAATTGTCCCCTGTGAGACCGTCTATCTATCAGCAGACGGCCAGGTGACCCCCATATAGGCAATTCAAGCTGCAGTGAGAATTGCCCAGCCAGGCCCAGTCAAGATTAGCACAGGCCCCGCCAAATGTCCCAGACTGGTGGGTAACACACTTGTTTGGGGGCCACTGACGTTCTGTGGTCATCCTTAGGGTAGGTTACAGATGCAAGCTTGAGTCGCAAAAACATACCCAGTATCACAAAGCATTGCAAGGATCTCACTCGACTGTCACAGCTTTTGAAGGAGTGAATACGTGGTTTTATCCCCAGCTTCTAGATTAAAAAAACTGAGAGCCCACGCGATCAAGTCATTCACCAAAGCTGACAGAGTTGAGACACAAAGTCAACAATCCTGTTTCCTGGGTTCTTTCCACCCCATTGTCTTGAAGAAGATTGTTTTAAGTGCCTATTAAGGTAACCTAGATAGGAAAGATTCTTTTGTCCTGTACATCCTCTGAAAAAAAAAAAAAAGTGGCCATAAGAAAAAAAGTAACAAAACATTAAAGAAAAATATAATTACCCACACACAAAGAAAACTGCAAGCCAGAGCGGACAACAGAAACCCTGAGTGGATGTCGCCATCACATGTTGTTAATGCTCTAACCCAAAGCAAAGCGAGGGGACTGGGCAAGATGAGGACCAGACAAGATTTCCTAGTGACCCTTCCTCAGTGCCCTCGGAGACCTCTAAATAACTTTGAACATCGGGCAACTTATCTACATCTTGGTATGCCAAGTGACTGATATCCAACCGAGTCACCATAGACTCTGGCTCACAAACAACCGACAAGGACCATCATAATGCCATCTTCACACACGTGTGAGCCTGCACACACACACACACACACACACACCCTTAACTGACAGTTAGGTCCACCGTGGGAGACAAAAAGTGACCAGCACTGAAACACAGCATAAGTACCCTATTGTTCAGTATCCCTCTTTAGATAGAGTTCTAGTCTGGGGGAACCGAAACTGACATTAGTAAAATTACCTAGTTTACATATTGAATTGTCATTAGCAAAAGTACCTAGTTTACATATTAAGTTGAGAGCTTGAGGGGCCCCTGGGAGCATCGTCTGGCAACTTCCATTTGAAGAATACCATCCCCAGATATCAGTGGTAGAAAAACAAAGTCTTCCCTGAGGTTACAGAGAGAGTCATAGGAACCAGTGGACCAGAACGTAAACCGATAAACAGTGGCACCTAATGTGGAGTAGCTTAAAGACAGAGAAAAGAATATTTAGTTAGAGTCTGCTGGTGCCATCGTGTAACTGTAGCTCTTTTCTGAGCTACTTTTTGGATTCCTGAGACTCCTGAATGTTAAAGGCAGTCCCAACTATAAACCTGTGGAAATATACTGAATAAGCTTTGTCAAATATTACTCTATATATGGAGTGATGGATATAACACATTAAAACCATATTACAGGGGCTCCTGGGGGGCTCAGTCGGTTAAGCAACCGGCTTCAGCTCAGGTCACGATCTCACGGCTAGTGAGTTCGAGCCCCGCGTTGGGCTCTGTGCTGACAGCTCAGAACCTGGAGCCCGCTTCGGATTCTGTGACTCCCTCTCTCTCTCTGCCCCTCCCCTGCTCATGCTCCGTCTCTCTCTGTCTCCCAAAACATAAATAAACGTTAAAAAATGTGTTTAAAAAAACCATATTACAAAAGACATTGGAACATTGAAAAAGTAGAAAAGTGCATATTAACGGGTTGACAATGTACTTTGTGGTTCACAGATGTATTATCAACCAAGAAAGGTTGACGATCGAAATATCAGCTGTCCAGAGACGTATGCACGGGTAATAACTACACACGTCCGGTGGGCATTTGTGCACGGGCAGAATTAGACACGGCAGAAATGCCATGGTGCACAGATACCCAGCCACCAGTGCAAATCTGCATTTGTTCCAAGACCGCATCCCCAAAGTCACGCGGTTTCCGTGCGTAAATTAGAGACTCCAGTCTTGATAATTTGGCTCAGTGTCCCTGCAAATTGTTCCTTCTTTGTCATTCATAATGTCACAGCTGTTCTTGTCAGAAGGAGGACAAAGAGCAGAAAGATAATCCATTTAGTCTTTGTTCCTGGCTCTTCTGTTTTAAAAAGGAAAGAAAAAAGGAAAAAGGAAGAAGAGAAAGGGACCTGTTTTCTTTTGCAGGTTTATTCACGTGCTCCTGTCCGTCACCGGAGACGCGCTCCTATCCTACCAGCCCGGTTCCTGACACCCACAGAACCACACTGAGTCGCCTCAAGCAAAGGTCTGCACCCACCCTCTAATGGAGGAAGATGGGGCCACTTCCCCTTGAAGTGACGTCCCTGTGGCAGGCTGACAAAGAGGCTTTTATAACATTGCTGGTTGAGCTAACCAGGGACAAGCAGAGTGGATCCCAGGCCCTTTGGAGTGAGAGCACGATTGCTCTGAATGGCTGTCCACGAACAAGCCTTTTTAGAAACGAAACGCGATTGCTTTTACCACACCTTTCCAGATCTGCACTTTGGTGCAAGAGTTCCTCTTTGCTTCTGCCTTCATTATGCTCCCTGCCTCACTCTCTCTGGAGGGCCTGTTCGGGCCCTATTTCCTTAAGGAACTGCCGACTGATGAGAGAGACTTCAGAACTCCCTGAACAACTAAACAATCGCATCCCACCCTTCCTGAAGCCAATAAGGATGTTTGCAAAAACCCAAACAGCCTGGGGAGGTGTCAGGAAGTGAACCAAGGAAGGCATGCTGTTTACAGGCCAGAAAAATTGCAGAGATTTCACTCTGGTTTGGTTGTTTGGATTGTAAAGAGAATATGGCCCCTCCCGGGAAAGTGCTGACAGCGAACAGGCAGTCATTCAGAGAGACTACCTCCACGATGTCTGGCCGCAAGCCTCAGGGGGCCACGGGGATAGACAAATGATAAAAGGATGGCAAAAACCATTGCTCACCTAGTATGGGAGGAAAGAGAAACAAGGGAAAATTTAGAACACACTTCACAAACTCTCTTATGTATCGGGGCTTGCCAAATGCTTTGCCTACTCAGATACTGGAGACTTACTTATTTTGGAAATGCTGTAAAGCTTTCACTGCCTTTAAACTAAGGAAAACAAGGAAATATGCTATAGAAAACAATCCTGGCAGCATTTGGCAGAATATAAGAGGCACAGAACCCCCAAAATAGTCAAACAACACTGAAGCTCTTTTGACTGAAGAGTGGATCAAAGAATTACACTGTCCATGGGATAAATGGAGAAGTAGGTTATGGAGATGAGACGCGGGATTATGAAAATCTTCGAACTAGATGATGCCTGAAACATCATCTGGGTGTACTCTCAGTCCTTCTGGGTTCGTGATGCACTGGAAACAGCTCATCCCGTTTAAGTAATCCCACACACCAAGGGTTCGACTCGATGAGATCGAGGATGCAAGAAGTCAGGAGAGAAGATAATGCACGGATAATAACTGAAACTATAGACAGAGGGCAACCCATCAGGTTGGCAAGACCATCAGGCCTCAGTGGAAACAAAGAGAAGCTTGGGGCCATGGAGTCACAGATCATAGAGTTGGATTGGTCTTACAAAGATTCATTGAATGTGAGTGTTATTTTAGAGTCCTTTTACTGAAATAATTTATCATAAAATCATTACAGAAAAAGGTAAAACAACTTTAAAATCCCCACACCCGGGCTAGCCTATTGGTTTTAAAAGGAAAGACTGTCTACCAGAACCAAAGATCACTTTCAACTGTATTAAATCATTACAAGACTTTTGTCTGGGGAGATCATTATCTTAAGTAGCCAAGAATTCAAGCTATACTTTCCAGAGCCCAAGAAAATCTAAGGACATGTATGTGGTCACCTCTGCCCTCAGCTGTAGACTTCTGTTTCACAGGAGAACTGAGCTTGACCCTCAAGCTCCTACTTTGCAGCCTCGAGGGGAGCATCTCGTGATCACAACCATCTTCCATCCAGCCTCTGTCTGTCATCACATTACCGGAACGTTCTGGACTCCAAGATGAAAGGCCTTCCCATGAAAATGAGATGATCAGGTAAAGAGACAGAACTGCATTATTATCCACACCTAGGCCTTCATTCTGGTCCAAACCTGCTGACAAAGGAATAAAGAAAGACACATTCATATTCAACCTTGGCCACCACACCTGTGACCCTCTGCTTTTCATAACAATTTGAGCTCCTGGGGTTCCCATTTTTGTTTTCAAAGAGAAAAGTAACAGCGGAAAATATCCAACCCAAAATAGCTGATACCACTGTGAAATAGCACTCTACACTCCATAGGAATAGAATAGCTTGAGGATTTTTTTTTTTTAAATATCCAGTAGGTTCTTACAAAGATGGTGTCAAACAATCCTTGGACATATTGAGGCCACAGCACTTTTAAATACTCTGGCCTGAGAATATACTGAAGACTAAAATATTTCCTCCTTAAATACTGGGCTAGTTCCTCTTCTTTAAATTGGTTCAGAGAATGGTGGGTTTTTTTTTTCCCCTTGGGTATTGTTAGTATCCCTCTCAAGTCGTGCTCACAGCAGTCAACTCAGAAAAAAATTATCATTACAAGTTTGACTCCCCGAGCTGACTTTTATGAGCTAGTAATGCAACATTGGCTCACCATTAAATCATAACCAAAGTGAACATTAATGAACTTCACTTGCCACGGCTTCCCAGGACAGTACACATGGACAGTGATTTCAAATTCCCTGGGATGTGACTTAAATTCACACTGGTGTTATTGAACTTCTGTAGAGGCTTTTGCATTAAAACCAATGAATTTCCTCACACGTCAAAAGTGTCTCACCTGCCAACAAGTTGACAAAGTATATTTGTACCTTACAGCTGTAATGGGATAGATAAATGGTGTTCCCCCCCAAATTCATATGTTGAAGCCCTATCCTCCAGTTCCTTGTAATATGACTATATTTGAAGATCAGGTCTTTAAACAGGTGATTAAGTTAACATGAGGCCATTAGGATTGACCCTAATCCAATATGACTGGTGTCCTTATAGGTGTCCTATCAACACCTTGATCTTGGACTTCCAGCCTCCAGAAATGTGAGAAAGTGAATTTCTGTTGACTAAGCTGTCCAGTCTGTGGCATTTTCTTATGCAGCCCTAACAGACTGATACACTAGTCATCTTCTGTAAGAAGAATGTTTGGAAATTCTCATCCATCAATCAAATTCAATGAGACAGTCGGCCCACACTAGTCCATATTTTATTTTGCCAGTTAGTTTCTTGTTAATCTTTAAAGGATCACAGATGTCCTAACTAGATTCATAGTCTGGCCTGGAAATATAGAAAAGAATTGAGGAAAGTGGGAGCAGAAAACTTGTTTACCTTCTCAACTCAAAGAAAAATTAAAATGAGGGAAACTGAGCCCCAGGTATTTCATTCTTCTTGTCTCCTCTGCCTCTTTTCCTTTCTTCCTCTATGTCCTTACCTGCAAAAGAAGGATTATACACCCTAGTTCAAAGTTGCTGTAAGGATGGGGTGAATTAATATAAAGGAGTGTTTCTCAAATGACAGAGGAGAATAAAATGTGGTGGGCTAGGGCCAAAAGAAGGAGGAGGGAAAGGAGAAAGAGGCTCTTTCTTTCAAATTCTGTCCCAGATGCTATACCTAGACTATCTGTGTCATTAACACCTCATGACAACCCTGTGGGGTAGATAGTATTATTAATTTCATCTTACAAATACATTTACTAACATTCAGAAGGGTTTATCTGCTATCTAATTCACACAGCTAGGAAACAATAAATCTTGGGAAGGAGGGAATCTAGGATCAAAGTTCTAAACCATCAGGACCTGCCCAAAGTTTTAGTTGTTTTTTTTTTATTCTAGCTAATAAATTCATGCTGATTTTGCGCGGTAATTTGATACTTGTCTGCATATACGATGGAGACAAACGTTATTAATGTATATGAGTGTGTTTGTGTATGAGGATATATATGGCCTTTTTCTCCATCTATTGGAAAGACAAATAACAACTGGCCAGAGAAAAGAAAACAAAACAAAATAGGAAGGCAGAGGAAAAGAGGACCCGTCCACTTATTGGCAAGTATCAGATAGTAGAGAATTTTGAAGGATTGCAGGTGAAAAATGAAGAGACACAAGAGTTTCATGGCACACCTGCTCTCTGCGTAGAAGATCCTGAAAATGGCAGAAATGGGGAGGAAGACATTTAAAAAATACTTCTGTGCATTGAGAATGTACTCTTTACCTCCCACCCTGTCCCTACCAATATGTCCTTGATAAATTGAGTTAAATATTGGAATTATATTAAATTCCCTTTTTTTAATTCTAAGTTGTGTTTGTATAAGCTGATAATGAGAAAAGATTGGCCACATAGTTCCCAGTTATTTTGGGGCAATGCTTTCCACACCATTTCGTAGGCTTGGTGTGCTAAAGCCAAGTTGGAATCTGTAGCTTGTTTTCCATTTGTTACCCTATACTCGACCAAGAGTGTGTTTTGAATACACAAGACCTTGTTTTGGGCACAAGATCACAGGGAATGATGGGAAGGAGCAGAAGTGGCTGGGTCCAAAGCATGTTGATCCCAAGAAAAACATTCAAAAGATGGAAGGAAATTCTATCAATCAGGATAGCTTAGGTCATGCTCTGTAGCTAATGGCACCAAATTTTCAGCAGCCCAACAAAACAAAACCTTGACTTTTTCTCACACAAAGTCTGATGTATTCCAATGGAGGACAACTCTCCTCTAAGAGGTAGCACACAATTCCAGGCTTCTTCAATCTGTGGCACCTCCATCACAACATAATGCTTCAAGATTAGCCAAGACAGGAGAAGAAAACATGGCAAATCACACACTGTTCTTCTACCCAAGTGCAAAGGAGGCCAACAAAGGTGTTCTGTTTTTGGAAAAGGGAAGAGAACTGGAATTATTGTTGGAAATAATAACGTCTACCACAAACACAGTAGAGACCACAAAGAGGTTAGTTTTACAATTTGAAGGAACATACACTGGTAGGGGCTCAACACACAATATCAGCTATATGTGGTGATATGTAAGGCCATTTCACAGACAAGTCTAAAACCTTCCTCACGGTACTGCAAACCAGATGTTATTCTTTACCCCAACTTCCATGGACAGCCATATTCTTAGTTCCCCATGGAAGGCAAAAGAAGAGTGAGAGCAAACCCACTCGGGCTCACTTGAGGTCCAGACAGACCCACCTACCAAGTTCCTTGACAGCTGGCAGCTGGTAGAAAAACTGACGGCAGGCCAATTCCAAAGTGTTTCAACAGCTTGGCTTCAACCATAAACTTGAGAAAGTCATAGAACACGCCAAGGCACAGACCAGAGACAGATAGATATTTGAGTCATGGTTGGCGTTTGCCAAGGGAACCGTACAGGGATGGAAAGGTCTGGAAGCTAAGAAATGCTGCTGCTTAAGAGGGCTGATAAAATCTCTTATTTGGGCTCATCCATGAACTCAAAGAGCAAAGCCTGATTTCTGGGGTGGAGGACCTCACCGCGGTAGAGGAAAGTTAGCACAAGTGGAAATGGCCAGCATCTGCCAAGTCATGTTCTAAAGCCCATGTCAGCACAAGCAGAAGGACTGGGTTGTGGGGACTCAGAGCAGCTGAGGCAGGTACGGGGAGGCATGGTGAGCGTGACCACAGAGAGCGGATCTTTTCTGTCTTCTCTATGGAATAGGATTGTGCTTCTCCTTCACTGTTTCCTCGAGAGTCTGGAAAAAGATATTGATGGCTTTTTGTTGCCCTTTTGGACACGATTTGACATTTTTGGTTGGCCAAGTCCACACTGAGCCATGCAGAGCCCTCGTATAGTTGAAGTGCAAATACTTTCTTGTCTTCGGTGAATCTCCAGGGTATAAAATTACCACTCTCAGAAGATGTGTTGTACTAGTCTGCGTGGGCCGCCATCACAAGACATCGTAGACTGTGCAGCTTAAACAACAGAAATTCATCTCCTCACAGTTCCTCAAGCCAGTCCAAGATCAAGGGGCCAGCATGGCCAGGTCCCAGCAAGAGCCGTCCTCCTGGCTCGCATCTAGATGGCCACCTCCCTGCCGTGTGCTCACATGGTGGACAGAGCGAAGACATTTCTCTGGTGTCTCCTTACAAAAGCACTAATCCCGTCATTGAGGCCCCACCCTGATGACTCATGTAAATTCAGTCCATACAACATACCATGTCTATCTGTGGCTTCAGGTATGCCCAGCATACTACAAAGCACTTCAGGGAAGCACAGTTTGGCCTCTGTCCACACCAGGGGACTTTTTAATCCCATACCCTTAGCTCTCACTTCATAAAATGTCTGTACTCATCTAAAACTTGCTCACCTGAAAGTCCGAGCCTACTTTTGCCTTTGCTTTTGCTTTCTACAAACTAGCTTTAATTCTCCTGCCTTTTTTATTCTTGTCATGAAATTAAAGGCCCACCTGAAAACGTTTACATTATCGAACAAATATTTTTTATACAACAGCTTCATGACAGGGATTCTCTGGAGCTCACGAGAAAAGCAGCCCTGTCCTCGTGGAGCTCACATTTCGGCAAAGGGAGCAGTGGCTGAAAAGCAGTTGGACACACTTACAGACTGTGATCAGTGACTGTGGAAATAGTAAGCATCGATGCCTTACATGACAGAGGACACAGGCTGCTCCCTGAAATATGTAAGTCACGGAAGCTCTCACAGCGTAGGTGACATTTCAGTTGCCACCAGAAGAACTGAGGCCACCTATAAGCTGAGAGGGGAGCTTCCCGGGCCAGCAAGTTCCAAGTTGCAAGATTGGGAGGGACCTCCGTGGACCAGCAGGTGTGGGAAAAGGAGCAGCACACGGGGACAGCGAAGCCCGTGCCAGATGTCACAACATTGGTGAGAAATTTGGATCTGACTCCAACCGCCTTGATAGAGCTAGTATTTCTGGAAAACTAGAATGTAACTTCAAATATGTAACTTTCTTGCTAAAACACTGTAGTGTGTATAGGAATTTTTTGAAAATAGGAAGTTTTGTAAGAGAACACCTTTCAAACACATAAAGAGCTAAGGAACTGGTGTCTGGCTCAATACAAGGACGTTGGGTCAAAGGGTAATTAACACTTTGTAGTCCACAGAAAGTTAACAGGCACCTTCTGTTGTAGCCTCTTAATGTCAGTGGTCTTGACCTCCACCCTAACTGTGCCTGTTTCTGTTTATTTGCTTGAGTCACTGAGCCAATGGAATACACTTTTAGAAGTATGCAAAATTAAAGTAAATGTTTGCCAGAGAGCATGTTGGTTTTTCCCTTCAATCAATCATTTATGTAACAAATATTTATTCAGCACCTGCGATGTGCCATGCGCTCTGCTGGACCCTCAGCCTACAGCGGTGGAGGCCGCAGTCCTGGATTCTCCAGTCCATGAAGGAGAGAGACTGCAGACTGGTGAGCGCTGTCAGAGAAAACTACAGTGATCTTTAGTAAACGTGGAGAGTCAATGCAGGGACAGACCATTAGCCTGAAGGCTCAGGGAAGTGTTGTCTAAGGAACCAGTGTCTTTACTGATCTAGGGACAGAGATGATGACCAGTAACTAGGAAAAGAGAAATGAGCAATTGAGGCAAAACGAAACAAAACAGCCAAGTGAGTCCCTGAATTTTTATGTAAAAAGGACCTACAGGTCATGGCAAAATGCCCCTGGATCCCTCTCGCCATCTATTAGGGGTGAGTTGTGTCACCTAGAAATCTGGATGTTGAAGTCCTAACCACCAGTGCCTCAGAATGTGACTGCATGTGGAGACAAGGCCTTGAAAGAGGTGACTAAGTTCAAATGAGGACTTTAGTGTGGCCCCTAATTCCATATGACTGGTGTCCTTATAGGAAAGGGAACTTGGGCACAGACAGGAACAGAAGGAGACCATGTGAAGACACAGGGAAGAGGAAGCTGTCCAGAAGCCAAGGAGGAACTCACCTGCCAACACCTTTCTCTCAGTCTACCAGCCTCCAGAACTGTGCAAGGAAGTAAGTTTCTGTCATAGTGCTCCTAGTCTGTGGCACTTGGTTCCAAAAGTCTGCTGCTTCTTCACAGCAAAACTCAGGAGAACTCCCTCCACTTACTCGCCTCACATTCTGTCCTCAACTCACTCTAGACACTTCCCAGTTCTCTCCTTTCTGCTCATTTCAGTATTGTCTGATTGCTTCCTTCTTCCTGAAGCACTTATCCATTAACTTCAGCTTCCTTCCCTTTCCTGGTCTTCTTCCTGTCCTTCTAGTCATGATTCGTCCGGGGGCCCTCCCAGTCTGCAGACCTTCAGGGTGGAGTTCTCAAGGGCTCAATCCTCTGTCCCCTTCTATTCTTCCCTACACTCTCACCCTGTGGTAGAAGAAATCACTGGATGTTACTCTTAGAACAAAGGGAAGCCCACAAAGGATTTTAGAGAAGAAAATCCAATGTATATTTCAAAAACATCACTATGCACACAGTATATAAACAGAAAAGTCAATATGGGAGTTGAGTTAGAAGGCAATAATAATAAGTTAGACATGTGTGGTAGCAATGAGGGTGCATATAAGCAGGCAAAAGTGGATATATATGTAACAGTTATTTAATATTTTTAGGACTTAAAATCCTCAAGATTCAAAAGGAAGGGAGGGAGAAAAAGATGTCATAATCCTGAAGCTTCTGGGGACCAGATAGATAATGGTGACTTTTCTGAAGTAGGAAATACAGGCAGAAGAATGACTGCTGGGGACAGATCACAGGTTCAGTTTTGAACACAGAGAAGTGCCCTTAACATATGCAAGTGGAAATGTCAAGTAGGTGATTAGACAATATGCATCTGGAATTCAGAGAAGCTGGCTGATCTAGAAATTTAAATTTAAGAGCCATTGGAATATAAATTGCGCTTGTAGATTGCAACAGCCATGAGTAAGGATGCGTTCTCCCTGCACGAGTGGAGTGGAAAGGAAAAGACACCTGATGGAAAAATCTGCACAAGAAACAAAAGCATGGTACAAGAGGATGAGCCAGAAAAGTAGACTTAAAAGGAGCAGAGGAATGAGGAAAGTAGAAATGTCTGATGTCATGGAAGCCAGTGGCAGGAAAGAAGGTAGAGATCTATCACATCAAATGCTGCAGAGAGAGTGCTGTATGTGGACAAAGGACTTGAATAGACATTTCTCCAAAGAAGACATACAGATAACCAACAAGCACATGAAAAGGTGCCCAACATCACTAGTCATTGGGGAAATGCTAGTCAAAACCACAGTAAGAGGGGCACCTGGGTGGCTTAGTTGGATAAGCAACCGACTCTTGATTTCTGCTCAGGTCATGATCTCACAGTTCATGAGTTCGAGCACTGTGTCAAGCTCTGTGCTGACAGCACGGAGGCTGTTTGGGATTATCTGTCTCTCTTCCCTCTCTCTCTGCCCCTCCCCCTGTTTGCACATTCTCTCTCTCAAAACAAATAAGTAAACTTAAAAAGAAAAAACACAATAAGATGCTACCTCACACCCATTAGGATGGCTGCTATAAAAAAAAAAATTTAAAAAAAAAACAGAAAACAGCAAGTGTTTGTGAGGATGTGAAAAATTGGAACTCTTGTGCACTGTTGGTGGGAATGTAAACTGGTGCAACCACGGTGGAAAGCAGTGTGCTCAAAAATTAAAAGTAGAGGGGCACCTGGGTGGCTCAGTCGGTTAAGCGTCCGACTTCGGCTCAGGTCACGATCTCGCGGTCCGTGAGTTCGAGCCCCGCATCGGGCTCTGGGCTGATGGCTCAGAGCCTGGAGCCTGCTTCCGATTCTGTGTCTCCGTCTCTCTCTGCCCCTCCCCTGTTCATGCTCTGTCTCTCTCTGTCTCAAAAATAAAAACGTTAACAAAAATTTAATAAAAAATTAAAAGTAGAACTACCATATGATCCAGTAATTCCACTACTGTGTATATACCCAAAAGCATTGGAAGCCACATCTGGAAGAGATGTCAGTATACCATGTTCATAGATGCATTATTCACAACGGCAAAAAGGTGAAAGCTGCAAAAGCATATGTTGGCAGATGAATGAATTTTTAAAATATAGTCTGTACATACAAGGGAATATTATTGAGAAATTCTGACATGTGTTAGTACATGGAGAAACCTCGAAGAAATTATGCTCAATGAAATAAGCTAGTCGCAAAAAAGGAAAAATAACGTATGATTTCACTTACGCAAGGTGCCTAGAGTGGTCAAATTCATAGAGACAGAAAGTACAATGGTGGTTGCCAGAGCCTGGAGAGAGGGGAGAAGGGGGGCAACTGTTTCATGTGTATAGAGTTTTAATTTTGCAAGATGAAAGTTCTGGACACTGGTCACACAGGACTGTGAACATACTTAACACCACTGAAATGTACACTTAAAAATGGTTAGGAGGGTAAATCTTATGTTATGTTTATTTTACCACAATTAAAAATAAAAAAAAAGACTCAGTTATGAAAATGTAACCCTGGGGTGCCTGGGTGGCTCAGCTGGTTAAGCGTCCTGCTTTAGATCAGGTCGTGATCTCATGCTTCATGTGTTCAAGCCCCGCATCGGGCTCTGGGCTGCCAGCTCGGAGCCTGGAGCCTGCTTCGGATTCTGTGTCTCCCTCTCTCTCTGCCCCTCCCCTGCTCCTGTTCTGTCCTCTCTCTCTCTCTCTCTCAAAAATAAATAAACATTAAAAGATTAAAAGAAAAATGCAACCCTTAAATGTCGATAAGAGAAAAATAAATTACATGTTCCTATAGCTAAAAAAAATCATCTAAATCATCATTGTATACACTTTTTTCAAGGAATTTGGTCATGGAAGAGAAAAAAGATAAAGAAGAAACTAAAGACAAATGTCAGATCCAAAGAGATTCATTTCTTCTCTAAAGATAGCAGAGGCTGAAACATATTTAAATAGTAATAAGAATAATACAGAAGGAGAGAGAATTTAAAGCTAGAAAGAATAATCGATACTGAGACGCTTCAGAAATGGGAGGAGATTCCGTGTGGGATGGAGACAGAAAGGAAGCATCTGCTAGGAGGACAAACACCTCCTCCAAGTGCAGAATGAGGAAACGAGGACAGGAGTGAACGAGACAGGCAGATGTATTGGTCTGATACCAGAGAGTCGATGACTTTGAATCGACATACTTTCATTTTCTCTGAAAAGAATCAGGGTTCTCTTCGGATAGGGAGGACACTGATGCAGCCTATAAGTTTCTGGAAGCGTGAAGGAAGTTTGAAAGTGTCGGTAAGGGTTCCTGGGAAGGGTGGAGATCCACTCAAGGCCAGTGTCCACCAATTGACCAGAATTCCCAGCTGCGTGATGGTGTGAATTTCTCTGCCCTCCTGAGATGCTTGACTAGGCACAGGGAAAATGTATTGTTGGGTTAATCTAGAGCTGGAGTTTTGACTCACAAAGTTGTAAGATAGGGAGTTTCTTAGGTAAATGATCATTTGATGGACCATCGAATCTAAGGTGAATAGGAAGGAAGTAAAGAGAGAGGCTAAGGGGTAAAAAGAAGGGTAGGAGTGGATAACCACACTGATGGGTCAGTTTAACGGGAGCAGCTGACTATGTCCGAGATGGATGTACATATTAGTGATGTCATAGTGACGCCGTGTCGTCCAGGGAGAGGGTGGCCATCTTGAAATGGGAGCCACTGGCATTCTGAGGGTCAAAACACCAGGAGGGCAGGCCATCAGGTATACACTGGGGGTGCCCAGGGGGAGGGCAGAACCAAGGTGGAGAGGAAAATGGCAAACCAAGAGACAAAGTCTTCATTTGTCAGGAAAACCAGGAAGGGGCGCTTTTTAAAGCTGTACCCACCCCATTTATGTTATGCATCAAGTGTTGATTTGTGTCCCCCACAAATGTTGAAGTCCTAAACCCCAGGAACTTGGAACGTGGGCTTGTTTGGAGATAGGGTCTTTGAAGGTATTACTACCGAAGGTGATGCTCCGTGTCAGGATGAAGGTACAGGCCAGGGCCATGCTTCTGCAAGCCGGGGAGCACTGAAGAAGGCCAACAGCCCCCCAGAAGCTGGGGGAGAGTGTGGAGGGGGTCTCCCTCACGGCCTCGAAAGGAACCCACGCTGCCCACACCTGGATCTCAGGCCTGTAGCCTCCAGAACTAGGAGGCAATGAATTTCTGTCATTCACCTCACCCAGTAGGTGGGACGTCATTCCAGCAACCCTAGCAAATTACTGCATTTGCCTTAATGTATCTCAGTCCTCATCTGCAAAAGCTGTCTCGGGAAGGACACCTCGAGCCCAGGTCTCCTGTCCGGTCAGGCACCCTCACTGAATCCCAGGAACAGAAAGTCTTGGAGACGGTTTTTGTCTCGCGGGCGGACCATCGCAGGTAGAAGATTCCAGTACTAAGGAATGGCTATCTTTTACTCATTTTTGCTACTAATGTCAAGTTCGTATATATCATCTTATATAATCTTCCTAACCAGCATGCAAAATAAGTATTATTGTCCTCGTTTTGCAAATAAGAAAACTAGGGCACGGAGAAATTAAGGGTTTTCCCCAAGAGCAACCGAATATCAAAGCTGGAATTTAAATCGAGGTCTGTCTGACTCCAAAGCTCACATTTCTTCCACTTTCTAGTCTTAAGTGTGGCCCGACCGCACCCAGGGGCAGGACCCCCCAACACTCCCAGGGGACACCTATTCCCCGCTGGGGATCCTTCCTCGTTTCCTTATTAAAAGCCCTTGGCTTTGGGGTCACTTCTTTCCTGCTCTGCCCCCTCCCCTTCCTGCCTCTACTTGCCTTCTTCCTGTTGTGGACTCTCTGAGTTCATCCTGTGGGTCCCCCAGGATCTGGCTCCTTTCTTGCCCTCCAGCTCCTTCTGTCTTCTTTGCAAACCAGACCTTCTCTGTTTCCCCCAGTCGCCCGGAACACCTCTCTGCTCCCCACACACATGCTGCTCTCTCCGACCCCCTGGACTTTGCACATGCTGGGCCTTCCACCCTGCCTCACTGTTACCTTTGCTGGAGAAATCGCCCCTGCTCTTCCGACTGTGGTTTAGACGTCCACTCGAAGGCATTCTCCCCTCTGTCTTCTCATTCACTCAACATTCAAAAAATGCGTGACCATCACCTCCTTCAGGCTCTGGCGGGGGGGGGGGGGGGCGGTGGGTGGGCCGAAGTTCCTGCCCCAGCAACTTGAGTCCTAGTGAGGAGGGAGAGGAATAATCACCCCAGTGCCTGCTACGGAGTGGGAGATGAACACGGACCAGACCACGGGTGTTGAGTTTGGTGAATTCTGCATTTGGTGCGACAGTTGACTCCGTGGAGAGTAAACCCAGATTCTCTTCTAAAGTCGGCTTGCTCAGTTTTGAGACGATATTGCCGGAGAACTGTTCATTATGGGAAGTGCTCAGAGGCTACCTGGAGCTTTCAGGTATGCACCGAGATAGGCCTCAATCAAGTACGTACTGCAGGCAAGCTGGTCCTCTGAACCCCAAGACGAAGGGGGCAGAAGCCGGAAAACTCGGGGCAGAAGCCGGAAGCTTGAATGCCAAGAGAGATAGGTCAGGCCCGTGACTAAGCGAAAGCTGTGTTCTGGAGGGCGGCATATCTGAAGTCGGCCCCCTTGAAGGCCAGTGAGCTCATTTCCATCAGGAAACACAGGCGTCCCCTGGCAGAGAGAGACCGATATTTACAGAGAAGCCAGAAATAGGAAATTCTTTTTTTTTTTTTTTTTGAGAAAGAGAGAGAGAGAGAGCAAGCAGGGGAGGGACAGAGAGACAGGGAGAGAGAGAGAGAGAGTCCCAAGCAGGCTCTGCACTGTCAGCACAGAGCACGAGTCGGGGCTCGAACCCACGAGCTGTGAGATCATGACCTGAGCCCGAATCAAGAGTCGGACGCTCAACCGACTGAGCCACCCAGGTGCCCCAGAAATCAAATTTTTAGACGATATCTCCAGACACTACTTCAGTGCTGGTGACAAATCCCTGTACAGAACAGTATAATTCTGGCCCTACTTTGGCCCACGGACTACCCTGACCTTCGTTCGGTTGCCCCTCCTTCTATGTTTTGTCTTACATCTGGCCTTTCTCCCCTGTCTTCCAGGGAAAGCTCCACGGTGCGGACGGTGGCCTGAGTTCACTTTATCATGAGGCAATCCCAACACCCAAGTCCACCGGAAACACCCAGAAGAACAGAGAGAAGGGCGCTGGGCATCGCTGGCATCTGCAGTGGGCCATTTCCTCGGGCCACACGCCTGGACTCCGGCCGCCAGCGCAGGGAGAGCTTCCTGGGAGAGAAGGGGGGAGGGAAGGGGGAGGCAGGGAGGAGGCCAAGAAGCGTGGCTGCTGTTGGGGGGGTGCGCGGCTTCCCTCGGAGGTGACCGCAGCCGCGTAGCAACATGTTAAATGAGGTTGACAACGTGCGAAGTGGAAAATGTCAGCAGCAGAAGAGAGACACCGTGAACTTTAGTTTTGATTTAAATTAATGGGAACCCAAGGAGAGAAAATCCTTCCAGTGCTCCGAGAACAGTCACAAGGTTGCAAGCGTGGACTCGCCTGAGCAGGCGTCTGCCTTGGTGCGATAGAGTCACTTCTGCGCCCCCGGCGTTTATTTGCAGGCGACACGGAAGTATTTAGACACATAAATACTTCAATTACAGGGATGTCATCTGGCTACCACACTTTGGGTTCAACTCCAACAAACACGTTCTTTTCCCTTCCCATTCTTTCCCATCAGGGCCTGGAGGGGCACCGGAGGCTAAGACAATCTCCGCAGCGAATGAGCGGCTGTGGGAAGGCGAGGCGTCTGGGTGCGAGACGCGTGCGGTCTGTTCTGCGCTGGGAAATCAGCAAATAGCTCTTTGAAATGTCTTCACATGCAAAACATGCAAAGAGATGGGGGGGGAAAGCCCCGGACAGCAATTAAGGAAAGGAGTTGCTTCCCGAGGAAACCAACCACAGCTTTCTAGGACAAGGTGCACGGCCAGGCCCTGGGGAGTCAGGCCCCTGACCTTGGTCGCGTGAAGGGGAAACAGCCCAGAGGAAGGAGGCGGGGGCCAGACCTCAGGGCTTTTCCACGGGTCTCCTCTGTCACACGGGCGCTTCCACACTCTGAGTGACCTCACTGCAGCCGTGGAAGGCACGTGCTCAGGAGAGATGGAGCCTCTGGTTCCCTTCCCATGTTTATTATCCAGCAAAACAGCCTCAAGTAACAGCCAGCACCGGTAACTTGAAAGTGAATGCTTGGCCAGGGAGGAGAGCAGGAGAATCGGGACATCAACTGGTTTTTCAGCAAGCCGTGCCGATCGAATCGAAAGCCCAAGGATGCCAGGACGGCAGCGGGTTGGAGGGGTTGCCGCTATGGCAGGAAGGAACGTTCTCGCGACATTTGCGATGCTGAGACAGCTGTTAGGAGGGCTGATTAGCATCGCCTTCGGGATCCAGAGGAGTGAAGAGGCGGTGCCGAGCTGCTGGGAGAATTAGCATCCTTAAATAAGAGACATAAGTGTAATGGGAACAGAGACAATCCTGAGTGGCTCATCCCAGCCCGCTCTGCAATAATGTGAGTGTTAAATACACACCGAAGGAGCAGGGGGCAGACAAAGGGAGAACCATAAATGAAACCAGCATGTTATTAGAAACAGACGTTTGCTGGGCATTTGCACGCAGCCCAGCGTCAGGTTTGTTTTGCATCTGACAAACGAGACTTATCTTTTCACGGTGATATATTTGAGCTCATGGCAACACCATTCACGTTCTGGGAACGGTGCCTCTGTGCACACGTGGTGATCACACCCCTTCCTCTCGCCAGGGGAAGCCTGCAATCGTGAGCACCGCTCCTCTCCGATAAGGCTGCCTCCTCCAGGGTGCCAACTCTCTCTGAATTTCAAAGCTAATAGGAATTGCCTTTTGCATGCGCAGTGTTCATTTTCCCACCCGGAGAGCAAGTTCTCCAGACAGAGAAATCGGCGGCACCTCCTAATGTGCTCCCACCTCCTTGCTAATGAACCCACTCAAGAACTTGCCAGTGGATTGCTCCCCGAGCCGGTGGCTTTGTCACGGCCGTAGCAACACAAGCACCCCAGTCCCTCTCCAGTCCTGATGCTGAAGAAAAAACCATTGTGATGTTTGTGAGTTATCAGGAAGATGGGTGTTTGTAATCCATGACAAAAACACGCAGGTATGTGTGTTTAGGGAAAGAGTATTTGGGGAACTGGACATTAATGACACCTGTCGTAGGAGCCGTGCTTCCCAAGGCCACTCCAGGCAGGTTCTGCAAGAGAACTTTCTACTAAGAGAAGTCATCAGTATTTGGTCTTTCTCTCACCTTCTCCCTGCAATGACAAGACTTCTATCCTCTACCCCAAATCCTCTGGAGTCCTCGGTGGGGACAGATTCATAAACCAGCTCTGTCGGGGCCACAAGGTATCACTATTTGCCTCGTCTCCCTTCCTGGGCATCTTTGGGGTGTCCTAGGGTGGCGACATCCCTTGGCCCTTGGCTCTACCTGGACCACAGGTAACCCAAGCATGTCTGCTCGCTTGTGTCTAGAGGATGCACACGTTCACGCCGAAGGCATTGCTTCTAGCTGATTCCGCAGGGGCTGGCCAGGCTCTCAGTGCTGGCCCTGCCTCTAACCACACACAGCATGGGAGCCACGTGGGTGGTGCTGCAACAGGGATGAACCACCAACCCAGCCCATGCTCCGCTGGAGCCGGGAGCCGGCTTGGAGAGGGCCTCTCTCCCGGTCAGTGCTTTGGCCCTTTGGATGAGTCCATGCAAAGCCTCCGGGTCACCCCACACCCCACAGAGACCTCAAGAGGTGGTTCTTTGCTTTCTCCGTTTTATCGAGCAACACCCCCCCCCCTTCCAGACGTGCCGTGGGAGGGTGAGTAGAGAAGGCAGATCATTCACAAGCCCACATTCAGAATTCCCTTCCTCCGTTCCTCCAGCAGCCGCTGTCCTGGCATTTCTCTCATTTCTTTCTCACTTTTTTGCTTAAGGATGCGTTTGTTTCCCGGGGAATTCTGTGGTCCTCACACCCAGAGAGCCCCAGGGAACACCCCTGACCCTCAGATGGATCTGAACCTTTGAGGAAAGACGACTTGGGTTCAAAACGAAGCCTCCTATCCCCATAGCATCCTTGAGACACATAACAGCTTGTAAGGCGCATCGCACACCGCCTGCCCCCCTCAGTTCCCGTGGGGTCCAGGGCAACCCGTGACGCCATTTACTCCCCTTTGACAAATGAGTAGGCTGGGAACCGGAGAAGTCGCACAGCCTGCCCAAGCTCGCACGGCTTTAAGTGACGAGGTGGACACTTAAGGCCACGTCTGATTCCAGGTCAGGTGCTCTTTATACCTCAATTTTTTACTTAATTTTGATCGCCGGTGGGAGAGGCAGACTTCGTGTCAACGCTTCCAGAGCAAGGATCAGAGAAGTCCTCCGATGTGCTTTTCACGCCTCTCTTCTTTCGACGGCGCTGCGACCACAAGGGCGAACAACTCGCCAGAGCCGAAATGAGTCGACACGAGGCAGGGGTTTGTACCTCAGGCAGCCGCCTCGAGCAGGGGCGCGGTGGATGGTCCCGTGATGCCGGATGAAGCCGGCCCTCCCCGCCCTTCCCTACTTTGCTCTCACGCAGCTCAGCACCCCCAAAGCATGTGCGGGTTTCCATGTCAAGACAGCATCCGGCCGGCCTGGGTCTGGCCTCTGGGAGCGAGCCTAAGGACTCTTGCGGAGGCCATCGCTGTCCTCGATTTCCATCCCAAAGCTCCCTGAAGGTACAGAATGGGATGGACAGCTCTTCCCACCTTTCAAGCAGCCCCGTCAGGGGGTAGTGTTTCATCCCTGCGCTCTGAAAACGAAAACCTCACGCTCTGTTTCTTCAGAGGCAGTAAGACCCAGGGATGGGAGGTTGTGTTACTTCTGTTTTTGTTTTCTTTTCTTTTTTTTAAATTTTTGTAATGTTTATTTATATTTGAGGGAGGGACAGAGAGAGGGAGACACAGAATCCCAAGCAGGCTCCAGGCTCATAGCTGTCGGCACAGAGCCCGACGCGGGGCTCGAACCCACGAACCGTGAGATCGTGACCTGAGCCACAGTCAGACGCCCAACCAACTGAGCCACCCGGGTGCCCCTATTTGATCTACATCTTGTAAATGATGACCCCGAGGCTGAAGGGGTTACACTAAGTCATAGGTGTGCAGGTGACAGAGCCGACATTCCAGCCCAGTTCTTGGTGATTCACCACTTAGCCGTCCCCGAGGTGGGAAACCCAAACCCTGGGGTGACATAATGCATCGTCTGTCTATAATTTCTTCCCTTTCATCCCCTCTGGGTGCATTTGCGATGTAATCAGAAAAGACAACGTTCTTGCCTAATGAGAGTTTGCTGGAATGGATACAAGGGGCAGACAGAGCAGACCCAGGAGCGTCCCTGTGGCTGAGGACAGCATCCGAGGACGGCATCCGTGGCCCTGTGTGCAGGTCACCGTGCGGGATGTCATCACGGGTCCTCTGCCGGTGCCTCGGACGGTGGGCAAAGCTCATTTCCTGGGCATCCCTGCACCCCAGGCCCCTACAAGCCTGCTCCCGCAGAAAGACATTTGTCTTGCAACAACAACAAAAACAAACAAACAAACAACGACAACAAAACGAAAGGAAATGAATGCCATCTAAAGTGTAAGCTCAAGGTCCCGGAGTCCCCCTGGCAGAGCTCTCCTTGTAAAATTAGGTATGGTGGAGATGCCCACACAGTGTAGCTCATTTAGAAGGTGGTTTTCAGTCACACCACTTTTAAACGAATCTCGTTGTGTCCAGTGTTGTTGATTGAGGCCAAATACGGCTGACTGAAATCCCGTCTGTAGCCACGATTGGTAAAACCTTATTCACGCCTGCTCTCTGCACTGAATGTATACGCACACTTTGGGCAGAGCCAGATGGACGTGTGCCTTTGAACTATCTTTGAAAAATGCATTTGCTGAGCACACAGGCTAATTAGCATTACGCAGAAAACTCTCACCGTACAGATGCGTATTCGATCATTCTCATTTATGAATTAAAGGGTTGCCTAAAGATGCCTCCCCCCTCCCCTCGTTGCTTTCGCGTTGCAATACTATGCTTCCTTTAAAGCAACACAAAATTTGATTTCTTCGTAAAATTTCGAATGCACGTTCCCCCAGCGCCCCCGGCCCCATGGCTGTTTCTGCTTTTAAAATCGAATAGAGGGTTTCCCAAGGAAGCCGCAGCCGGGAGGTGAGGCTGTGCTGGCAGAGGGAGGCCGCCAGGTGGACGGGCGTGGTGGGGGGCCGGGCGGCAGGCAGGTGCAGGGGAGGTGCACAGAGGTGCGGGCCCTGCCCGTGGAGCCCAGGGAGCTGTGTAAGGATACAGTCTCTGTTTGTTCTAGAATGCCGGAAAATGCCCACTGAGCCTCCACCAGCTGTGCAGGGCGCCTTTCCGGGCTGCGGGTTGGATGACATTTTCCCTAACCTTTTTAACAAACATAGGGTGAGGACCACACTGTTTGGCTGAAAGACTAAATTTCAGGAAGAACGGATAGAGGGGGAATTGTTTCAGAGCCTTCGGCAAACGGCGCTAATCACCGTAATCCCAGAGCATGACAAACACAGACGAAACCCGGCCAGCTGGGGACACTCAGTGTTTTTGCTCTCACCTCTGTCCCCATGTCTAGGCACGCCGAGCCGCCCCATAAAACAGCCAGTTGAGCACATTTCTGTGGACGGAAGGTGACTACTTTTCAAACCCGTCTCCCCTCTGGGAAAGAAGGCTGATGGTTGCATCTGTCAGGGCCCTTCCGGTGCCATGAAGAGGTGTCCACACAGGGTCTCTTCAGGGAAATGGAAGTGGTTTGCAGCTGGTCCCTGAAGACCCTCAGGAACAGAGGCGTGTGATTCTCCATAGAGACTCGCGTGGCGTCCTTTGTCCTCTTTCCAAGCTCTCTTCTTCTCCCAGGGACATCGGGTCTGGAAAGAGGTGATTAAGTTAAAATGAGGTCATGAGGGTGACTGCTAATCCATGAGATGTGTCCTCATCACAAGAAATGAAGCCATCGACACGCATGGAGGAGAGCCCATGTGGAGGCCCAGGAGAAGGGGCTGTCTGCAGGCCAGAGAGAGAGAGAGAGAGAGAGAGAGAGAGAGAGCCACCCTGCCAGCACTTTGACCTCAGACGTCCAGCCTCCGGAAATGTGAGAAAATAAATTGCTGCTGATTGAGACTCACAGCCTCTGGCACTTTCTAGAGCTGCCCGGGCCAACCCATATAGTCTCCTTCTGAAATCTTCACCTCACACTTTCAGCGACTGGCACAGGCTCTCAGTTTCCACGTTCGGGAGAGAGGAACCTCATGGCTCCAGTTCATTCTGCAAAGTCCAGTCGCTCAGATATAGGCTGCTGCCGGCCGGGCCACCATCCGTCTTGAGGTAAGAGACCACCTGTGCTCGGTCATCTTGGGCTGAGGAGGGCAGACTCACGAAGCCCAGAGGTATCTGCCCAGCGTCACCTCAGCACGGTATCTGGCCCGGAATCATCTGGCCCCATTCTGGCCCAGAATCGTCTGGTCCGAATCAGTCACAAGCGATGCCCAGACACAGGCAGGAACACAGCGCACGGTTTCACTCACCTCCTTAAGCTCAGGATTCCAAGGGAACCGGTCTCTTATGTGAAAGTCATATATTTCTCATCAATATCCTCCGCAACTCTTCTCCTGGTTTGGGATCCTAGGAATTTTCCCCCGATGGGAAGTGGCAATGGGACAGTTAAAATAGAGCAATTGTCAAATGCATGGTTCATTGGGAATCACAAAGAGGAAATAGCCCAGTTTTCTCTTTCAGACCCTTAAGGGGTGGAGGTTTGGGAAAGGCGTCAAAGGTATTCTGTGCGCGGATATCTAGAGCTAAAGGGGGAACAATCAGTATGTTTTCTTCTCACCCTCCAGTGCAGCACTGGAGAGAAGACAAGAGGAAGAGGTGTGAAATGGAGAGAATATGGGAGATCTGGAATTCGAAGGCTAAGTGAACACTGGCCCAGATGCTCAGGCATGGCATGGGGAGAAAAGATTGCCACACGGTCAGAGACCTAAGGGCAGAATTATCCAGAAGGACTAAGGGAGGTGGAGTCCCCCACCCCTACCCCGTGTGCTCGGGTGCATACCACAGCTCAAGGGAAAAAACATTCCCGCAAGGGACAACATTGTAAAATGAAACGGCTGAATGCAGGTGGAAGGAGACGGAATTTTCCATCCCAGGCCTTGCTATGGCTCACTCACTTGTGTAAATATGTTTGTGCGTGCACATTATGTGTAACTCTATTGTGCGTGCATTGTCCATCTAACATGTAGAAATACATCTGTATGATTTGATCAGGCTGGATTCATTTCCAGAAGTTGGTGCTGCTCTGTCTCACTTAGAAAAGCATTTCTCAGAGAGGGAAGGAGGCAAACCATAGGAGACTCTTAACTACTGAGAACAAACTGAGGGTTAAAGGGGGGTGGGAGGGAGGGGAAAGCAGGTGATGGGCATTGAGGAGGGCACCTGTTGGGATGAGCACTGGGTGTTGTATGGAAAGCGATTTGACAATAAATTATATATATACGTATACATATATATATACGTGTATACACACACACACACACACACGTATATTTATATTCAAGAACAGGAGAGACAGAGAATGGATTGTGACTGTCCCCCTGGTCCCAAAGTCCCAGGCCTTGCTAAGGAGCTTTAGAAGGATCCCCCAGGGGACAGCCACAATCCATTCTCTGTCTCTCCTGTTCCTAAAACTCTGTTCTGCGTATAATCCGCCAAACCCACCCAGAAGAGAACCTATGGAGGAAGAAGATCTGATGAGCAGACAAGGCTTCTGGCACCCGGGTGGACTGGAGCCTCTCCTCTGGGACCCAGACTCGGAGCCGTGTGGCAAGCAGTGCGCGGGACGGGGGAGGAGAGATGATCCATCGAAATCTCCAGTGAACGTGAATGCCAATGAGGCACCTCTGCCCACCCTGGCTCGAGGGTGCCCATGCAGGGTCCGCAGCCTGGGAGGGCCTTTGGGGCTCTGCTTCTCACACCGTGCGCTCGGAGAGGCAAGTCAGGTACCCTTCGAGTGAGGACAAGGATGTGGGAAGCTCCTCGGGGACTCTCTCCGACCCAGACTTCCCTCAACAGTGCTCGTAGTCTGAGCTCTGACCAGCTCATGTCTTTGCCCTTAGTTATACTTTAGCAGTCAGAGCCGCTAAGAGAGAGAAGGATGAATGATGGGAGCGAAGCAGTAACCTCCACCTGAATAGCATAATATCATATACATTCGAGAATCGTTGAGATCAGGATGTTGAATGCATAGCGTTTAAATGCACCCAGATACCCTTTGTGCACCAGGCCAGCAACATTTCTAAAGAAATCTGGGCCGATTCTTTGAGTGGGCCCAGCAAGTTTCTGGAACATCTGACCACGGCTGACAAATAGCCTTTTAGCAAATTAAGTGTAAATGAATCAAAAGCTTATGGATCATGTTTTAGCTGAAACAAACAAAGGATCCAAAATTTATAAGAAAAGGTGCTTGGCAAGCTCATTATAGTTTGTTGAACCCAAGCATTTGAAAAATAGTTTGATTCATTTTGCCAACTGCAAACCCTGCCAATTTTCTAATGTCCCTAAGTATTTACTAGCATTTTTCCAGATTGAATTTCCTATCCATATTTCTAAATGTTCTTGGCCACTCTGCTGATAATTATTTGGAGTACTTTATATGCACAGGGACAGTATGCCTCATTCTTTGACAATTAATCCAATGTCATTCTAACTTTGGACAGTGTTGTAGTTTTACAAAATTCTCTCACGAATATCACACTAGGGGCGCCTAGCCTCTGAAGCGTCGACTCCTGATTTCGGCTCCGGGCATGATCTCACAGTTTGTGGGATCGAGCCCCTCATCGGGCTCTGTGCTGACAGCACCTGCTTGGGAATCCCTCTCTCCCTCTCTCTCTCTGCCCCTCCCTGTTCGTGCTCTCTCTCCCAAAATAAATAAACCTTAAAAAAATCACACTCTTCACATCTCTCAGCATTACATATTATTCCCTCATCTACAGATTAAAAAAACAAAAAACAGAAAACCAACGCTCAGAGAGGTTTAATGACTTCACCGAAGCTACATCGTCAGAAAAACGCAGACCGAGTACTAAAATCCGGGTCTCCTGACCCCAAATCTATACCGTGAGTGTAAAGAGGGTGCCACGTTCTCGGTCTGCTCTACTCTTGCTCGAATAACACCTGTGGTATAAGGAACAGAAGAGGCCCCACTGAGGGTCAGGATAGACACCTGTCAGTCTCCAGACAACGGAGGTAACTAGTCTTCAGCTGCTGTGTGTTGCCCTCTGTCTCTGCTACTATTTACACCCTCACCCTCTCAAAAGTATTTCTCCCTACCTGGGTGCTTAGCATACAGACAGGATGACTCATCATTCTGAGACTAACAGAAATAGAAAGGTTTCCAGGAGAAGAAGACACACGTGAAGAAAGCCAACCAAAACGCCAGCTACGCTTTGAGCCAATCGTGTTGTCAACAAAGATCTGTTCCACTTTTAGTCAGTAGATCCCCTGAATTATACAATTCTGTACACTGAGTAAATGATAAAGTGATTAGCCTGTCTTTTGCAACACCTCCCAATTTAGTATTCAGGCATTTAATTAATGTTCTGTTTACACCCCACTTCCACATCATTAATAAAGATGTTTAATAGGACTGAATTTAACACCAATCTGTATGCACAGCAGCCAGCAGTTGCTTCCCTTAGACGTGGCCCTGCCCGTTCCCTGCCGACAGGCCCACGACATAATCTACGACAACATCTGAGGATGTTAAGTGTCACCATTTATCTAAGACCACCGGCACAGCCTTCTCTGTGTCCTCCCACTAGAAAGACAACGTGCCGGGGCAACCTCTGGAGCCCTGGTTCCTTTGCCAAAAGGACCGTGGCGTCACCCAGAAGCGACTCAAGACCAGACCCTTCCTTGGAGGGAAGGGGCAGCTTGGAGTATAACCCAGGAGCTCTGGACCCAATCTTGCCCCATCCCCGGACCACCCGTAAAAGTCTTAGGTCAAGGGAAGATCTGACCAGGCTTCTGGTTCAAGATAGCAACATAAAAAGCTCCTGAATTCACCTTCTCCCATGGACAAACCGAATCTGCTGCTGTACATGAAGTCACTTTCTCTGAGAAAACCTAAAAACCCGTAGAGTGACCCCTTCACACTTGGCAAACAAGAGGGAAACTGCACTAAAGTGAGTAGGAAAGGCTGAAGGTCACTGTCACCAGAAAGCCCACCATTGGTGCAGCTACCCATGATTAAGAAGGGACTCAGGGCACCTGGGTGGCTCAGTCGTTTAAGTGTCTGACTTCAGCTCAGGTCGTGATCTCCCAGTTTGTGAGTTTGAGCCCCGCATCAGGCTCTGTGCGGACAGCTCGGAGCCTGGAGCCTGCTTTGGATTCTGTGTCTCCCTCTCTCTCTCCCCCTCCCCTGCTCTCACTCTCTCTTTCTCTCAAAAATAAACATAAAAATCAATAAAAATAAGTTGAAAAGAAGAAGAAGAAGAAGAAGAAGGGACTCAAAACCTGAAGCTTCTCCTAAAAAGTGATTCTGGTGCACCTGGGTGGCTCAGTTACTGGAGTGTCCGACTTTGGATCAGGTCATGATGTCACATTGGTCGCAGGGCCCGGCACAACAGCAGCCTTTGGAAAGGTGCCCAGACCGTATTTGAAAGAGACTCACTTCCTAAGTCGGAAGTGTTGGTCTGAGGGAGAGGGGCTCACTGGGATAGTCTCCAGGCACAGACCGCCGGGCGCCATTTTCCTTTCTGCTCTCCCTCTGCTTTGCTAGAGCCACAGGCACCACTGCCATCCTTTTCTTTCTTTTTTCTTTTTAATTTTTATTCGTGGTTTCCTTTTTCTACCTTTTTGTCTTTCTTTCTGCTGTTTTCCTTTTTCTTTTCCTTTCTGGTTTTTTTTTTTCTTTTATTGGCAGGTTCTATCTTCACACTCCCCTCTGCCTCACTCCAGCCAACGAGCCCCACCGTCACACTCTTCTGCCACAGGCCATGGCTTCCATGTCTCCCAGAAAGGAGCTTCCTCACACGTCTGGGGCCCCGGGTTGCCATCTGGGGACCCGGTCTTTGAGGCGTCAACCCACGGGACGCCCCTAGATCACCTGGCAATGGAGGCCTGGAGGTTTGCACTCCTAAGTCCACGGGACTATAATAATCAAAGAGGCCGTTATTGGCAAGCTCTAGTCTTTCTCGGAAAGAGGCATATTTGCTCATCTAGGAGCTTTGGCCTGCGGGACGGGCCTCTGGTTTGACTCACTTAAGGGGGTCTATAGAGGTATTCTCAGAGAATGGGGGCCAGTGGATGCAATCTTCGTTCTCTCCCTCTGCCTTGCTGTAGCCCATTGGTATTGTAGCCCCCAGACAGCCCGTACCTGAGGAAACCCATGGAAATACAGATAAATCGATCAAAACGATGACCCACACCATCCATCTACTCCTGCCCCAAGCAGCTGATGTCTCTGTGTCACTGCCCCAGCGCTGAACAAATGATGCAATGCACCGGGCAACACGCAGACCTGTGCACCTGCTTGCGGACCAGAAGGCCCTCCATGACTGTGCTAACAGCTCCTCATCAAGTCTCATGCTCTGTCGGCCCTGGTGACACCAGCCGAGCTCAACTGCTCGGAAGTTTAGGAACGAGGGCAGTTCTCCATTAAAATCCTCTCTCTCCAAAGAGTCTTCAGGCTTCCTTTCTGTAAAAGGAGCACAGGACATTAAAGAAGAAGAAGAAGATTTCCAATCTAGGCTATTTTAAACCCTTGATGTTTTTAGTAAATATCTACTTCCTCCCAATTTCTGTAGGGGTAAAAATCAATACAACTGGCTTCTGCAGAGGGCTCCTGACTCTAAGATTCCAGCTAAGGAACCGGGGGGCTCAAGTTCTTTCAGAGAAACCATGCTCATGCCCAGGTTTGCACTGACAGAGACCTGGTGGCCACATGGACCTATTTTAAAGGAGAAATGTGCAGAGGACGGAAGGAACTGGATCCTGCCGGGGAGGAAAACTGTCTAGGCCCCCAGGTGTGTTTTTGAGGTTTAGGATACAAACTAAAATTAACACTGGGCCTCTCTGCGAAGGCTTGCCCACCCTCAAATTTCAAACACACAAGAAACCTTCTCTTGGATGCTCTGAATCCAGACGAAAGTGAGTGCCACCAGGTCCCCACTGAGAATTTCAAATCTTGAAAGACCTCGTTCCGGCTCGAAGTGGGGGTCTTCCTGACAGGCGGGGAACGGCTTAGTCTGCATTTGCCACTTGGTCGGAGATTTCTCTTGCGGACCAGGGGGCCCGAGGCTCAGCACGGAGGGTAGCTGTTCTACCAAACCTCCGTCAGCCTGGGAAGTTAGTGACCTATGAGTCTTCTTGCTGATGGAAGAAAACGCAGGTCAAAGCAGGCTCCTGATCGTTGACTGAAGCTAATGGGAATGGATAAAATCGCTTCCTGTCCCCCTGGATGAGGCATCTACCAAATTTTAGATTTCATTTGTATGAGAAATTATTTCTGCAATTCAGCCAGCAAGAGCACATCTAACTGTGTTTTTTTAATCTTATCAGAGTGCGACAAAAATCAGAAAATTCATAGCTTTGTGGCGGCAAGGTATGAATGCACAAGTCAGAGGAAGTCCTTTTTAGAGACGTTCAATGTGCGAATGCAACCTGCGTATTTGCTGGGCTCACCAGGGATATAGGGTTCTCAGATCGCCGCGAGGTGGCTTATAAAATCCCTCTAATTTCCCGCCCAAAGGAACAGGGAGCAGGATTCCTCTCCAGATGACACGGGCCCATTGCCCAGAGCTCTCGGGGGGGCCCTTGGCTTTGGGTTCCAATCTTTCAAAGATGTGCTGAGGCTCGGGGTCTAGGAGAGGGATCCTTCCAGCTCAAAGCCCGGGATGGGGGCTTTCCATCAATAGCTTTGCAGAAAATGTGCATTCTTGCACTCTCTGGGAGTCTCTCTGGGACTCCCTGCCATCCCATGAGGACTCAGTGTGGCGCAGAAGCCCAGACGAGACGCGATCTACTTTGCTAGCTTCCGATCATCACGCCTTCCCCCTGAAAACTGCCACCAGACACTCACACTGTCAACGGCCCAGGCCTGAGGGTGTCTTGTGTTTCTGGGGAGTGACAGCCACGTTGGGAGGTCAAGAGCAAAGCCAAACAATGACAAGCATTTATTGAGCAGTTAACGGGTGTCAGGCACTACGCCGTGCTCTTTACCCGAGTTAATTCAATTGACCATCCTCACAACCCTTTGAGGTAGAGAATGTCACCATTCCCATTTCACAGATCAGGAAACTGAGGCAAGAGAGGGCTGGCAGGTACCTGAGGTCAATAGCGGGGCTAGGAACCCACACTCCCAGCCTGCACACCCACTCCTGACGGCGGGGTCAGTTGAATGTGCTTCCTACCCAGCACGTTTGGCTTGTTTCTTTCCCTTTTGGTCACTTTCTGGTTCATACTTGGCACCAGGAGCAGCTTATAATAGATGGTCACGGTCCCCAAGAAGGCGGACAGCAATCTGGAAGTCTGCTCGGGCCCGCAGCGAGCTGGGTGTTGAAATCCACTCGTTCCCACAAGGTGGGAGGCACGGAGGCTGGTGGGTCTCTTCCTGAAGCACAGCCTGGCCTATGCCGTGGGGCCTGGGACCCGCTCTGCTAGAGGCTGGGGAGGGAGACATCCCGTGAACCCGCTTAGCGCACGGGTGTCTCAGGAGCCGGCACCCTGCCAAGGCTGGACTGCAGTCCACACTGACACCAACTGTCTCCAAGTATCTGCGTGTCTCCCGACCTGAGACTCCGCTCTGGAATCTTCATGCAAAATAGATCTTTCATGTTGTCTCTAAGTTGGTAAGAAATCAAGTAGAAGATTATTTTTCTTCCACGGTTCAAAGCTTGAAAATTAAACAAACTTGGAAAGCTGACAAACTCCAATAACAAGAGGAAAATGTTCGAGAAGGGAAAGTCAGACTTGAAATGTTAAAGGATGTCACAGTTTATGGAATTATAAAGTTTTCAAATTCGGAAGGGACCATAGAGAATATTAATCCGACTTCCTCATTGTATAGGTCAGGACACCAAGGTCCAACATTTACCATGGATCCTCTCAGCTAGAAGCATCAGAGCCGGTCTCTGACCTCAGGACTCTCTACAAATTCACGGCCACTTCTACTCGACCGCACACCTCTCGAAGGAGATGTAGCTTTTGAGACTGGGGCTCGTATTTTCTGAGACATTGCTGTTTCCTTTAAGTAATTACATATCTGTTAAGACCTCTATGTTGACTATTTATTAAGCAATTATGAGGTGCCCGGCAGCCCTAAGCGTCCTGAGGATGACATAATTATGAGAAGCATAAAAATGTTACATATGTGATTTTATCACGTTTGTTTGCGTGATGACCACAGTCAGGATACGGAACGATTTCTCACAAGGATGCCTTGTGCTGCCCGTTGATGGAACTAAATCCACACACTGCTGTCTGCTTGTGAAACCAGAGATGTCCGAGGCGGGCCAGTGGATGGCACCCATATGAGTTCCCTGGCTGGAGCGTGGTGATACGAGATGCTTCACGTACGTAACACCGGGAGAAACAGGTGAAAGGCATACACATCTATCCATACAATTTCTCAAAACTTCATGAGCAGCCACAGTCATCTCGAAATAAAATGTTTTCAAATGGCCAAGATCCAGAACACCGACAGCAGGAAATGCTGGCGAGGACGTGGAACCACAGGAACTCCCGCGCGCTACAGGTGGGGCATGCAAAATGGTGCAGCCACTCGTGGGGAATAAGCTTAGGAAGTCCCTGAGCTTGCACCCATGGGTTAACAAGGCACGTAGGGATAGGAAACCTCGGGACGAAAGCATCCAAAACGAGGTAAAGATTAGGTATTAGCTTACTACAATAGCAGAAATCTGCTTTCACAGGAAGGAGGGACCAAATCAGGTAAACGGGTGAACAGGGCTGCAGGGTGACGTTGCCCAGAGCAGAGCTAATTAGCAAAAGAAAGGTACCTTGTTGCCCCTGAGGTGGCACGTTCTGTCTTTCTTGTCCCCTGGGCAAGTTTAGGCAAACAGACTTGGCGCCTCAAGCCTGCCTCAAACAACCACCTGCCTGATGCCAGGATTTTGTTTGGTATTGACCCAAACTCCTGACACTGCTTATCTTCAAAACCCCCTTTCCCCCACACCCATGAGTCAATGTTCACGGTGTCATTGTCTCTTCGTGCACGTCCGTCATGTTTGTAAGTCTCTGGTCCTAAGAAAAATGGAGCAAGGACCCTTACTCGAGGCTCTCGTCTCCTCCCGGACCTTAGCCTCTCTCGCATTTTAATCCTGTGTCTGCTCTCTCGCTGGACAAGAGAGAACTCCAGACCCAGAGTCTACGACCGCCACTTTGGAAGACAGTTTGCGAGCTTCTTACGAAAGTAAACACACTCTTACCAGGTGATCCAGTGATCACTCTGCTTGCCATTTACCCAGAGGTTGAAAGCTTATGTCCACACAAAGCCAGCACACAAATGCTTATGGGAGCTTTATTCATAACTGCCCAAACTTGGAAGCAACAAAGATGTCCTTCAGGTGGTGAGTGGATAAATGGAGAGTGGTCCATCCAGACAAGAGTTGAGCTATCCAGCCACGAAAAGACACATGGAAGAGACTTAAATGCACGTTACTAAGTGAAAGAAGCCAATCGGTAAAGGCTATTGACTATAGGATTCCATCTATATGACATTCTGGGAAAGGCAAAACCATGGAGACAGGGAAAGATCCGTGGTTCTCAGGAGTTAGGGGAGTGAGGGAAGGGATGAATAAATGTAACATGAGATTATTAGGACAGTGAAAACTCTCTGTATGATACCATACTACATGTCATTATGGATTTGTCCAAACCCATAGAATGTACTCCAAGAGTGAACCCCTAATACACGCTGTGGACTTTGGGTGATGATGATGTGTCAATGTCGGCTCATCGGTTGTAACAAATGTCCCACTCTGGTGGGAGACGTTGATTATAGGTAGGCTGTGCACGCGGGGTCACTAGGATATATGAGAACTCTGTACCTTCCACTCAATTCTGTTGTGAACCTATAGCTGCTCTAAACAAGAGAGTCTTGGAAAATATAGAACTTAGGTGTCAGCATTGGTCAAGATTGTAACGATCTGAAGTGACTTCATGCCGACCCTTTCAATCTATGAGCAAAAGAGCTCTACCCTACAGGTGGGCCAGCTGGCAAAACCACAAGCATGCAGCACCACAAGGCTACAGAAATGCTGGGTGTGAACAGCTCTGTGGGGCCTGCATGGATGGGAAGGAGTCAGGGAACAGCCAGACCCCAAGGACAGGTAGGACGGAGCGAGGCCCAGCTCATCTCATGGCTGGAGGCATGTGAGCACATGTGGGGCAGGAAGGAGCTCGGGGCCTGGCGGACGAGGAGGCTGCGACTCCGAAGCAGCTCTTTGCTAACCAGCAGCTGGAGGGAAGCCTGGAGGGAGAGTGAGGGGAGAGGGAGTACACACAAGGTTGAGAGTTTTAACTCAAGTCTAAGGGAAATAAAAAACCAAGGTCCACTGACGTGTGATGCAGCTGCTTTCAAACTGTTCAAAGCAGAGCCTGATGTCACAAAGACTTTCAAAGAGCCTGTGCCATGAAACAGGCAGCATAGGGCTTCTCTGGTTTAGTGCGGGGCCACCACCCCAGCGGGGCGTTCCCCAGACGAGGTGCCCCGGCACCCCGTGCACAGCCTCAGGCATGCTCAGAGCTTCCAAATTCCAAGCCAAGAAAGAGCATAGGTCCAGGAGGCAGGACCCGAGGGCTCCTCTGCTCGGTCACTGGTGCCACCTGTGAAGAAGGCATACAAACCCGTCAAATCTCAACTTCCTCCTTTTCAAAAGGAGGAATAGTTAGAACCAGTCTCACCGGACAGAACAAGTGCCCAGGGGACCCCTGGCTAAACACTTGTCTGGTTTCCATTGGTCAAACTGGGGAAAGGATTACAGAAGAGGGGACCCAACCTTGTTGATGTAAATCACGCACACAAAATCAGCATGGAAACTTGGGCTGTGGGTGCCAAACTGATTTAAACCAAAAGATGACTAAAATCTCAGTTCCCCTGCTCCATTTTGCAGATGAGAAAGCCAAGGTCAAAAGGAGCTGAAAAACAAAGAAAGAAAGAAGAGAAAGAGAAAAGGATCTGGATGTTTCCAATCTTGTCTGTAAACCAGGAGCTCAGGTCATTGCCTTTACTCATTGGGTATTCTCTCATTTCAACGTAAACATGTGACAGATGAGAGAGTCACTATTCACTGGCAGCAAAATAAGAAAAATGAGATACAAAAGTCACCAAATATTTCCAGTCTTATATGACGTCATGTAACTTGCTGAGGGCGTGGGACAGAGAACAGATGTGTTAAATTTGTATTTAACTTTATATTCGTATTCTTTCTACTTCCACAAAAGGATTTGAGGCTGCCACAAAAGCTCGGGCATTTAGGTCCAAGTAATGAGAACAAAGCAAAATCAGAAAGAAAGGATAAAAGAAGGGGGGAAGGGGATAAACAACACAGAGAATTCTAGCCGAGACAGCCTCAGCTACGGAGCACAGAATTTATTTCCGAGCTTCCTAGTGGCCAGGGCAAGCAGGGAAACAGCATAATTCTCATCGTGAACCTCTGGTCATCGGAACACACAGCTTTGGTGCCGCTTTAAATGAGATCTGCTATAAATTAGCTCAGCAGGTGCTGAGAACAGGAGGCAACTACTAAACTGAGCTACGACTTTGTGCTGAGCCCTGTGCTGGCCACGTCAGCATCTCCTGGATAGTTAGTTGAAATTTGACAACAGCAAGGCTGTGAGATTAGATGCTTAGGACACATTCATGGACAGTCGTGGACAGATAGTTGTGGACCTAGGGTTTGAAGCCTGGGTTGTGTGTGTGTGCGAGAGGTTTGACAGAAAGCCCGGCGCTTGCTGTCTGCTTTATGGGGAAGCGAGGAAATTAATTCGCCTGTGCATCCTCATGCATAAATAAAATCATAAATAAATAATACTAAAACCCTTGCTCTGGAGCTCATGGCATGTGGGTTATTTGGAAGGCAGTGTATGCCCTGGCAGAGGGCCAGGAGCCGTGGAGGGATCCCAGCTCCCTCTCCCCACCGCCTACAACTAATTGATAAACAAACCTGCCAGCGCCTCTTGTTAAATTCCTTACCTCTTGCTCTCCTCCCCGCTGCTCCCGCCTCGGCCAGGCCCTTCATCTGTGTCCCATGCGGGTCCTCAAGCAGGGAGCCTGGCCACTGGACACACGCTGGCCCCGGGTCCAGCCGTCTGGACCAACCCTGGACACGAGTGTGTGGCCTCGAGTGACCTCGCCGAGCCCGTCTGCCCGTCTGCGGTCTAGCGATGGGGATGATGATGGTGGCGATCCCTGCGTCACGGGGACTGCAGGCTGTAGAAACGTGCTCCATGTGGGTCGGTGGGGACGGCCCGGAGCCTCACGCTCTTCATGCTGTCAGGGCAAATGAGGAAAATGCCCATGGAGCCACGCCGCGTCTCGCCAGATGGCCTGGACGGGGCTCCACTGCTTCCGAGACCAAGTCCAAAAAGTCCCAAGCTGTTGGAGGGCGTTCCCTGGCCCCTCCATCCGGGCCCTCGCCGTCCCCTCCAGCCCCAGGCCCCCAGCCTCCCTAGCACCGTCTGCTGGCCTGGAACGCTGCTGCCTGCTGGGACCCCACCTTCCTCCGGGAGACTCAGCCAGACCACCGCCGGCTCCCCGAGGCGGCCCCACGCCCGGCCCCAGACGCCAGCTGCACTGGCCCCTGTCCCTTCGAGACCCCGCAACGGCCCTTGGGGCCACGTGCACGCAGCCCGCCTCAGGTCACGGGCTCCTGCTGGCAGGGACCCTGCCACCTTCAGTGACAAGCCCAGGGACGGGCCCACGGTTCGCGCTCAGCATACAACTGAAACGTGAGTGGGAGTACCCACGCCGGACTCATCCACCACTGAAGGCCCACTGGGCGCCAGTCGCCACTCTGGGCACGAGGGACACTCAAGCCGTGCAAGGGACACACTGGGTCCTCAGAGCCTGGGCTAGCGGGGGAGGCGGGTAAGCGTGAGGCACAGCAGGCACAGGTGGTTGTGCCTGGTACGGGTTTCCTACGCTGCTTAAACTACCACGTGGGGAGTAGCTTAAAACCACACGCGTGGACTAGGGCGCAATGCCGCAAGTCGGAATCCGAAGTGCCCTCGCTGAGCTAAAACCAACGTGTGGGGCGGGGCTGCGTTCCTCCCGGAGGCTCCCGGGGAGAAACCCATCCTTGCCTGTCCCAGCCTCCGGGCAGGCCCGCGTTCCTCGCCTCACAGCCCCTTCCCCAAATCACTTCCCCACCGCTGCTCCCACCCCGTATCTATCTTCTCTGAGTCCGACCCTCCACCTCCCTCTTGTAAGGACGCCGTGAGTATGTTGGGGCCACGGGGATGCACCGGGCGGTCTCGCCATCACCTGCCCGTAGCTCAGTCACACCTGCACGGTCCCTTGACCTCACGAGGTGACATATTCTGGGACCTGAGGATCAGGACGTGCACACCTCTAAAGGGCTATTTTTCTGCCCACCATGAGCGGGAGGGGAGAAATGATGTGGCTGGAAGGAGAAGTCACCATTTTACAAGGAGTGACGGGCCAGGCGTCCCTGAGCAGGTGCCACTGGAGGAAAGCCCTGTGGCCCAGGAGGGGGTGAGCTGGGCAGGAACGGGGGAGCCCAGTCCACCGAGTCCTGCCTCGTGTGGGCCCACCATGCACGGGGAACAGGAACAGGGGCCACAAGGTGGGTGGCTGAAGGCAGGACGCCAGACAGAAGAGGGCAACATGGAAACAGAAACACCGGTGTCAGACCTCATTTAATCTTCGTAACATGCCCAGGGAGGAAAAGTCTGGCCCCCAGGTTACACGGTTAGAGGGCAGCTCAGTCAACATTCCCAAATTGACGGCCCGGCGCTCCTGGGTTGTGGAAACACCATAAATCCGTACATTTTGTGCTGTTTTATAACTGGAAGACCACCACGGGGGTGCGAGCATTGACTCACGCACGGTTGGATCTCCGGAGTCCCGCAAAGCCCACCAAGGCCCTTCCCTGCCTTGTGAAGAGCCCAAGACCCACAGAGTGGTTCACGCAGAGCCACGGGAACCATTTAGCGTCTGCTCATCTCACTGCTTGGTCCACTGGGTCCCTGCGGATAGTTAGTCCTGAACTCAGGGAGCAGATTTATCTCAACGCTGGGCGTAGTCCATCAAATGCCTCTTCGGATGGAGCTCATCTAAGATAGGCCAAGAAGTCCCAAAGGACAATTAATACGGTTTCCATCTTGGAGTAATTGCCAGCAGGTGCCACAGCCGAAGGCACAGACACACCCTCCCTGCAGCTGGGAGGGGGGCCAGATGGTCACGGTCAGTGACACATTTTGAAAGGAAATGCTGCATCATACAGCCTCGACTGGTGCAGATAATCATCCCTGAGAAACACGTTTTGTCTTTCCAGTTCTGTCTAATCCTTCCCACCTGAAGCCAGGATACTGCCTGGCATGTTCTGCAGCCAATGTCTATTGTGCGAAAGAAGAGCTTACTCCCCGTTGTTCTAAACAAAGCAAGATAACTACAAGGGACTGGGTCTGGCTTCTCGGAAAGCAATCATCCCGACTCAACCACCTTAGCATGTTGCAAATTGACCATCGGACTGGGCTCCCCACTCCACCCAGTCCTCATAAAAAGTCCCCTCTGATAAGAGAAGTGGAAGGGAGGAACAGAGACTTGGAGAAGAAGAGAAGAATCTGTCTTCTGCTTCAGGAGCAGAAAGGGCCCAAATCGTTGCGCCCAATCTTCAGTCTCCATCCTTCCTCCTTCAGGAAGCTGAGGAAGAAAGGAGATCCTTCAGGAATTCGCCTAATGCCTTCTCTTTGTTCTTCTACCTGGGCCGGAAACCGTCACGCGGACTTCTTCGGGGTCCTGTGGAGACGGTGGCCTGAGGTGGGGTCTCCCTTGCTGGGAAATACAGTGTTTGCAGGAAGTAAGCACACCGCCTTGCCTGTGACCGCCACCCTGCTGTCCCCTCCCAGGTGAGCTCTTATCCTCTGCCCCCCACCCCCGCCAAGCCCTGCTGTCTTCCTGCAGCAGAGATCCCAACTAGAACGTGACAGCCACTGTTCCTTACGTCCACCTGACTCTTGGGAAGAAGGTCAACAGTATGTAAAAGCACCACCTAAAATGACGGGGGTTCTTAGTCACTAAACCCGTCCGGCGGGCCCCCGGCTCACCTTCCCAGTATGCAGTTACTGAGCCCATGAGCCACCGTGGGCCCTGTTGGTGGCCACCCGTGGATGCAGGCAGGGGACCTTCGCCTCCCACTCATGGCCATTAGTCCAGCCCCTCCCCCACCCTCGTGCTACAGCCAAGTCTGAGTCCAGCCCATCTGCACCTGAACTCAACCTAAACGCGGTGTGCATCGGGACTTGCTTGGGCCCCAGGCGTCCCCTAGGCCCACAAGTAGACCTTGTGCCTCTTGGAAGGAAACGTGTAGAGCCAGGTTTCTCAACAGCAGTTCCCTTGACATCGTGGACCGCATGGTTCTGTGCGGGACGGTCACACCGCGGGCCACAGGATGTTAGCAGCGTCTCGGGCGTCTACCTACTAGATGACAATGGGACTCTCTCCCCCCCCCGGGGGATGACAACTGAAACTGTTGAGAAGCGCCAGTTTAGGGGAGAGAGAATGAGAAATGACACCTGGCCTGACTATACGACAAGGCAATTGGTCGGGGCGCCTGGGTGGCTCAGTCGGCTGAGCCTCTGGCTATCGATTTCAGCGTGGGTCGCGATCTCACGGTTTGTGAGTCCAAGCCCTGCTTGGGATTCTCTCTCTCTTTCTCTCTCTCAAAAATAAATAAATAAACAACAACAGAAGACGCGAGGAAAAAAAGGCAATGTGCCTAGAGCTCAAGGATGTTGGTCGGCGTTGTTCTTGGCAGCCGGTCCTGGATTTGGCCTGTTCCACACACCTCTGTTTGGGGGAGGAGGGAGGGGGAGAAGGCACCCTTAGGAAGGGAGCTGCGTAGAGCTGGGGAGTCCCAGGAAGGTGCCATCTGATCCCAACAGCCACAGTGAGCCCAGCATCTTGATGTCACAAGATTGGATGTCACAAGATTCCTGATTGGAAGCCCTCCCCCACCGACCGTGCACCTGCGGAGAGAAAGAGGCCTTATCAGAACAGGAAAGCAACTTTAAAACACATCCTGGGCCAGGAGGCGTACCCCTGCAGCCTTACTTGTATGAGCAGATTGGGAAGCACGCGGCTGCCTGTCAACAGGGCACTGGTTAAACACACACACACACACACACACACACACACACACACACAGTGACATCCTACGAAACCATTTAAAAAATACAGCCGATCTGTACGTGCCAATGTGGAAGGGGCCCAAGACCAATATGGTAAAAGAGAAGCTGAAAGCACGGTAGTGCTCGGGGTATGCTTCCATTTCTATAAAATGCAAGTTAAAATGTGCAGAAGCTCAGAGAAGCTTCCTGAGGGGACACAGAGGAGATTGTCAACTCCATTGCTTCTCGAGGGCCTGGGAGTCTTCAGTAGAAAAGAGATAGGTTCCATGGCGTGTGCCCACTCATGTTCTGGATGTTTTAGCATGTGCAACATACTTTTTCAATAAAATAAAATATATTTAGTTTAAAAATATATAGGTATTCACATGCATGCAAACACATACACATACCGTCACTGGACCTTACGTTTCTAAAACTAGGGACAGTAATCTTGGTTCAGAGAAGAAAGTGCTAAGGATCTCCTTACCATTCTTTTCTCAGGAGTTGTACCAACTCGAATCCTTGGGCACAAAGAAGTACGCCTACAAAACGGGAAACTGATCCAGATCGTCTCTAAAAGGAAAATGCTGCAAGGTGACCCGGGAAAAGGCAATTTTGCTAAAAGAAGTTGGCAACCAAGCTCGGTTGGTACAGCCCTGAGGTCTGTTATCTTTAAATGTAATGCCTTGTTAAGTTCTTGGTGCATACTAATTCTTGGTAAACAAAGTCAAGACACTTGGCGAGTTTTTATGCGACTGTTATATTATCGTGAAGGCTTATTCGGGATTAATACACAATGACACAATAAACCAGGGAAGCGGCTCACATCCTCGGCAACAGAGCGGTCTGTGCCTACCCCATGCACACTCAGTGCTGGAGGCGGCTCTGACAAGAAGAGGCTGGAGGAGTTGAGTAGATCACACAACGGATAAAGCCCAAAGAGCACAACTGTCGATTTATTTGTTTTTAGTCCAGGGAGTAACAGAATTTCGTAACCAGCCGCAGTCCTGCCAGATTCAATCTTACCTTCTTCCGAAGGGTTGAGATGGGAATCTCTGAGAATATCAACAAAGCCCTACTTTCCGAGCCTCGTCATTATCCCTCACGCTGGGGCCAAATCGATGGGTCAGAGGCTAAGAATTATTATTATTAATTATTAACAATAAATAAGAATGAGGGGGAGAAAAAGTGAGTGTATTTCCAAAGTCATAATGTTGTGTGATTGCTCAAATTTTTAGATAGGTTTTTTTTAACGTTTATTTATTTATCTTGAGAGAGAGAGACCACGAGTGGTGGACGGGCAGAGAGAGGGAGAGAGAATCCCAAGTAGGCTCCATGCTGCTGGTGTGGAGCCCGACGCGAGACTCAGTCTCGTGCACCGTGAGATCATGACCTGAGCTGACACCAAGAGTCAGACATTTAACTGACTGAGCCACCCAGGTACCCCAGATAAGTTTGTAAATAACTTAAAATTAGAAGAAGTCACCAAATTTTAACAAAAGGCTCAACTTTTTAAAATATTAAGCTATATATTTTGAAGTGTGTTTAAAGGTCTTCATAGCCGAAAATTCTGTTTTGAAAATGACAGGCCTCTCCTTTGGAGGTATGTGTCTGCTTGGGGTTCATGCCCTACAAGCACCTGATAATAGGAGAGTAGGTTGTCTCCCTTGGGCAGTAAGTTTCTTCAAAGAGAACCAGACCGTTGCCCGTGAAATATACTGGCTGATTAATAGAACATTTCCTGGTCTCCAGTCCTGTGCACAGACATTGAATCTGCTGAACTATTTCCACCATGTAGTTTTAAAGCAACCTCTCGCATCCCAGGGCGACCCTATAGTTTTCCACCAATATTTCCCTTGCAGGAGAAGTGGGGTGACCCCGGCGCCCCGCCACAACAGCAAAAACCGGCGGGGCTCGGGGTGCCTGCGGGGGGAAGAGCCAGCAATAACTCTCCTGCAATTAACGCCGTTGCCTCTCTTCCCCGTGTCGGGAAAAATGAGGCCATTTAGAAAGTCAGTTGAATAAACTGATGAGCCCAATGGGCTGGAACCACGAAACAGATCGCAAGTCGGTGTCAGTCTTCCCCAGAGGGAAAGGCAGAAGAAATATGTTGAACACTATCTTGGTCAGGTCTGTGAAGGAAACTGTCTTCTAGAAAAGGGAACAGGAAACCCAGGGCCGGCCTCATTCTTTACATTCCCCGTTTGCGAGCACCGCACATGGCAGGACCCATCCATTTAACGTTCGGATGCCTGGAACCCAGCCAAGAGACGCACGGCTCCCGTATGCTCGGCCGAGAGCGGAACAGCGACTCCGCAGAGCTGCTGGCGGGCGCGGGGGTAAATCACGGCGGATTTCTTTGCAGACCCAATTTCTCCAATTTACTACTCGATTTTGAGAAATCTCCTCCCGGCGCTTGCCTCCTGATCCCAGTCTTGCAGGAGCCTCCGGGGCTCACTGCCCACCCTGAATGATTGTTTTTCTTGGTTCGCTTAGCCCTCACCTGGCCAGATTTCCACCCATCGTATCTATCACATTCAGGCTGTCAAAACAGGAAGCCAAACATCTCAGTCACGATCCTTCCTGGGCCCGTGCTCCTCCCAGGCCTCGAACAGGGCCAAGGAGAAGTAATAGTGGAGAGCAGGCTCTCCCAGGACCGTGGTCACCGGGCAGAGGTAGGATGTGGTCTTGTGTCTGTCCCTTCGCTGCCATTCCCGTCTCCCCCTCCCTGCACACATCCAAGCGCACACACACACACACACACACTCTTGCTGCTTCCTATCCTAAATCAGACTTGACAAGTGTCCACGTTGCTCTAACCTGAGATCGGCGCCACACTAGGCCCCCTGGCTAACCAACTTTGTCCAGGTGGGCCCGACGGACGTGTCCCGGGTCCGGAAAAGTCCAGTACTCATCGCCCAGTGAGCCTCAGGCCTTCTTCCAAGCATTGAGGCTATTTGATTTTGCCCCCAGGGAGGGTAGAATGTGTTGAATAAATGAATTGATCTAGCTGCACAAACTTCGGCAAGTCATTTAACCTCTCCACCTGCAAACAGGGGAGCGGCCCCCACCCCGCAGAGCTGCCTTGTGGGATGACAGGAGCACTGTCCGCAAGCCTTCGCCAACAGTTGCGTCCGCGGCTGAACTCCTGGCTGTCTGTCGATGGCTCGCTATTGACAAGCTCCTTATTGACAACACGGGGCCAGATGCCACAAGAAACAAAAAGAAACGAAGGCGTGGGGTCACAGCACCTTCCCCCAAGGAGCGTTTAGCCACTGTGACGATGTCGAAGTGTGGGCAGCCGGCAGACGATAGGAGGCCCGGCCGCCCCTCTGCCCGTAAATGCTCCTCCCCGAGTGCGCGTGCCCTTCTCCAGGCCCCGGGGAGGCCGCCTGCCTCTCCCCCCCAACTCCACGACTGCTGAGACTCGCCCTTCAGGGACCCCCTTCCTTCAAGGCTGCCATCACCAGAGGGTGTGGGCTGAAGAAAGGGGAAAAAGTCGTGAGCAAAAGGAACTCATTCAAGAGACTCCACCCGGCCAAACCCTCTGTAAAAATTCTAAGCGGGAACAAGTCCAGATTTCGTGGGGTCTGAACGTTACACAATTTTGTGGTGGTGGTGGTGTGGGGTGCTCTTTAAGAAAAAAAGCACCGAAGGCTAAATATAAATTAGGGATGACTATGCGTATTTATTTATAATGAGAAGAGAAATAACAACAAATTACCAGAGATTGGAATACCTTTCTTCTGAGACATCTTGAGCCAGTCGGCCCTTCCCGCCACACAGAGAAGCTTCCTAATGGTGAACCAGCTTCCCACCCCCCGCCCCCAGCACTGGCCAGCAGTCACGGGGCCCTCACTCCCTCACTGTGGCCTCTCACTTCGGCGTCTTTCCGAACGTGTGTAAAGAACAACGGCCCCTTGGTCAACAGTCAGAATTATCCGATGACTTCCGTCCACCTCCTAGCTTGCGGGGAAAACAAAGTTCAACCCCACCTGACCCGTTTGTTATTAAATGACCCAGATCACGTAAATAATCCCACAAGAGCCCTTCCGAATTCTGGAAAGCACTGGATGTAATTGCTGGATTAGTGTTTAATATTTATTCCAATTAGCGTATGGTTTTCACTAGCTCATGCTTGCTGTGCAGAAGGGGTCCTTTGCGTAGATGATGCTGGCCTGCTTTTCCACTCTCTAGCACCTTCCTGCCCCCCTCAGCCTACAGCCCACCCGTCCTGCAAGGACCATTCCCCTTTCCTCCAGTTCCCCATCTGCCTGGGCCTGCACTTAAGAACTGCAGAGCTCTATGTAGATGACAGTACGCTTGTCCGTAACTGTCACAGTGGAGGGTTCCAGAAATCTATGCCATAGACCTCATTCCATTTCCCCAAGACTACAGTGTGACGGGTAAAAATGCCCCACTCGTCCCAGAAGCTTCACTACCCACATCTTCTTGGACACTCCCCTATGCCCACCTCTACGCGGCAGAGTCATTGATGCACCTGTCTTCCAAGCCCCCCTGTGTTGACCACCGGGTCACCACAGCCAGGGCTGGCGGGGGCACATTTATTCCACCGCCCGCTGGTGACCTTCATCACTGTTACTCATATGCACCACCCTTCCGACCTGACCAGGCTGCCAGCTGCCCAAAGTCAAGTTCCCCGTGTGTCCGTCTCATGCACACCCAGATCTCTCAAGGGAGGACAAGGTAAAGGGACTAAACACACGTTCCATACAGAAGACCTCAGTGTACTTTCTATTGAAAATGACAAATTTTGGGTATTGTTGATGAAAAAGATGTTAAGAGTGACACTGGGCATCTGGAGATGCTCACGTGCCCGAGGACATGCTGTTTACCCTTCTGGTGCCTAGGTTCCCTCGGCAGAAAAACGAGGGTGATCGTGGCACCTGTCCCCTGGGCTCACCAAGAGCTCTAATGGGGGAGGTGAGTTTAAACTGGCACATCAGAGGCACTTATAAAAAATATGCTGATTATTCTGGCCTGGAGGGAAGAAACAGGCTCTTTCTGTCTGGCCCATCTTACCTGTGGCAGCGGAGTTCAATTTGCCTCGGGGAGGAAGGCCTGACAGGAAGCAAGGCTTCCAGAAGGGGCCGTTGCCACACAGACTGGACGCTCAGCCCCTTGCTCAGGGCTGTGGGAGCCACGCGGGCCGATCCTCACACGCATCCCCCACGGCTGCCCGCTCCAGATCCGCCTAAATAAGAATCACCTCCTACAAACCCCCCTCATCTGTCTTTCAACAGCAGTCAAGCCCGAATCTCCAGGGAAGTGCTACTCCGCGGTGGCCCTTTCCCCGAAGACATTCAGAAGTTCAAATCCTGTTTGAACCTCCTGACACTCAAATCTCCTGTGAATTGATGAACGAATTTGTCTGTGCAACGGTGGGGCTGTGTCTAGTCTGCACATCCATTATCTCTAATCAGAACTGCCTGTCGGGCCGCACACTTTGATTCTGCAAACTGCCCGGTCACCCGCCTGATGATGTGACTGAATGCATTTGTGAGGGTAAAATAGGAGGTTCTTGGCCTACAAGGCACAGGGAAAATAACTCACTCATCTTAAACCTGGGCAGCAACAGCCTGTTGTGGCTTTCCTCTACCCGATACAGACGTACAGCCCATGAAGGGCAGTGTGTATTGTAACCCCCTGTCGCGTGACACAGCCCCGTCGCCTGTGGCCTTACTGCAGGTGCCTTCTAAGTGGCCTCCCAGCCCCAGATCACCCCCTCCCTCCCACGTGCCCCTTCTATATGCACTGGTGATTTTTGAGAACTCTTAACCAGTGGAGGGGCACCTGGGTGGCTCAGTCGGTTGAGTGTCCAACTTCGGCCCAGGTCACGATCTCGCGGTTCATGGGTTCAGGCCCCGCGTCGGGCTCTGTGCTGGCAGCTCGGAGCCTGGAGCCTGCTTCCGATTCTGTGTCTCCCTCTCTCTGCCCCTCCCCTGCTAGTGCTCTCTCTCTCTCTCTCTCAAAAATAAATAAACATTAAAAAATTGTTTTAATTAAAAAACAATAAAAGTCTTAACTTGGTGGGAAAAAAGAAAAACACTAAAGTAGAGTTGAACCTCCATATCCGAAGCCTCACAGCTGAGAATAACTATCACGTGTCATTTTGTTAGGCCATCAGTCCAAGGCCTCCAATTTTCTCTAGTGATTTAGAACCCCACCTTAACAATTCTATAAAAAGAGGGATGAACTTGGAGGAAGCAGAGGGCATCTTCGGTATCCAGCATTTAGACAGCCCCGTGACCGTCACTGATTTCTGCATAAATCAAAATAATAATAACAACGACACCAACTGGCCCAGGAAAATGGAACAAAAACCAGAGTGACCCCATCTCACAGCTCAAGATGGGTTTTGGATTCTCCGCGTCTTGGTTGCGTTAAAACCTATGTCAGTACGGTTCAAACTGAAGAGCACGTGTCAGTCTTGGGGGTGAGAACGTGGGTCCGAAAATACTTTCTTATTTTGTATCTTCATTCTGAAAACCTTAAAAAATAATGCATTGCCTGGGTGACATGATATACAGCCGTGCTCCTGGGGTCCTGCGGTGCTGTTTCAGAAATTAAGCCCGTGTCTTGTTTGCAAGCCCCCGACCCTGTCTTTAAGTTGTCTTTAAGTCACCACGTCCTCATGTCAAAACCCCATCCTCTTCCAGCTGAGCTCATGTTGAGTCCTCGTTTTTTTTAAACCGGTTTTTAGAGTAAAATTTCTGTTCGGAGGTGATCGTTTACAATCACGAAGCATTTGTCAAATACAGAAAGTCCAGGCTCTCAAGTTATTTAATAGATTTCATTGATGCCACGAAATCCCTCGGTATGGGGGAGTGACGTCACGAGATCTCACAGAGAGAACAGGGGACGGTGGCCCCCAGAACAGGACCACGGACCCCAGAACAAATCCTCACACTGCCACATATTATCTGTGGGATCTCGGATAAGTTACTTAACCTGTCTTTGCCTCAGTTTCCCAAACTGTAACGTGGGTGTAATGCTCCCGTGGCCAACATTACTTTCCGCAAGGTTTCTAGTTCTCCTCTACTGCCAGCTACATGTCCCTTGAAGTCAGGTGTGGCCATAGGAAATGATTTGGCCGATGGAATATCGGTGGAAGGGAGGTGGGTGACTTTGGGGAGCGATAATTAAGGGCTGGCGCAAAGTTCTCCCAAGCGTCCTTCTCCCAGAGACGCCACAACGGAAACCCAGGTTGACTCGGAGGTGACTTCAGAGGGAAACTGAGCCTTCCTGAATAACTTGATGTATGCGAGGAATCGACATTTGCTGAGTTAAGCCACTGAGATTTGGTACTGCTCGTTCCCACAGCAAAAGCTAGCCCGTCCTGGCTGACACACTTCGTCACCGGATGCTGTGACACAGATGAGCCAGCGTACCTAGCCACCAAACACTCCTAGTACATAAAGCCTATACAAACATTTGCTAAATGTACTCCATGGCATTTATTCCAACACGCGCATTTTCCCCATTCTCACGTCTTGTAATTGAAGGCATTTCCTATTTTAACCGGAAGCAGTGTCTCTTTCTTCATGGTCACAAAATGGTGCATCTTGGATCCGACGAGACAAACTTTTATTATGATTACGATTTTAGGGGCAAGTGAGTAAGGAACAGGGGCCCCCGTGTCAATACATTAAGTACTGCGTCCCCACCTCATGGTACAAACAAAGGTTCTGTAGTCGTTTGAGTGGAGGACAGTGAGGACAGTGACAATGGTCACACATGAGGAATTTACATTGTGGCCACATTTATATATGGAGCGGCTGTGCTATCTGGATTTCATCTTTGTACATACTCACTGCGGGTAGCTCGTTAGTGGTGACTGCAACGGTAAAAACACAAGAAAGGACTTTTGGTAAAAAAAAAACTGAAAAAATTATTCAGAATTATTTTGGGGGTACATTCATAAGTTAATTCACCTATCAGAATAAGAGACTGTCAGTGGAAAGCAAATTCCCCAGGTATTTTTCCAGCAAAACATCAGCCATCACAATACATACATGCCAATCTCAACTTTGTTTTATAATTTTCTCTGCATTGAATTTGTGAATTTGTTTTAGTTTTGCAGTTGTATTGGAACTAGAAGTATCCGATTTCTCTTGGCTTTGCATTTGTACATACTAAGTCATGGAATAATGAACATAATGCAGCGAAAACAAGAGGCCTCTTAAGAGGGGTTTGTACATGACCTGATGTTGACGAACATTGGCTGAAACCATCCAGTTGTCTTAGTCGGTCGGACAACACTCTGCAAATAGTCTCTGTAAAAGACGACCTCCTTCCTGCAAACCAGGAAGAGACCCCGATGGGACAGCCAGCGTGCAGGCTGGAAGTTATGTCTGCCTTCTCCAGTCTCCCTGGTCAACCTGACTTAGATGTCCCTGGGTTTCTTCTCCGCAAGCCATAGCAGGCGGACGCTTGAAGCCAAGGGGCGAGAGGAGAAAACACACCCGGCAGTGGAGACCCTCACATGGGCAGACTGCCGCTGCCCCGGCCCCCCCACCCACCCCCGGGCTTGTTCTCACACCCCGCCGAGGCCCCACTCCTGTCGGGGCTCCTGTCAGGGCTGTTCGTGCCGCCAGGGGCCGGGGCCGCTGTTGTCACAACCCCAGGAACACCTTGCCCCACACACAGCATCTGCGTTGCCTTTCCCATCACTGACACCGGCATCTCCCTTGGCCAGGCCACGCTGTACCCTTCGCCCGGCTGGTTTTACCACGAAGAGCACGGAAATCCATGCTCCCTCTGCGTTTGACTGGCCTGGAGACCTCAGCTGAGTTCCTCAATTAATTAATTAATGACCTGGCAACCTTGATTAGAAATCAAACCATCTCGGCTTCTTGGGAGAAGATACCGTCCAAGGCGAAGAGCTGAAAAGCCACTCGGAGTTGATTACCCGACTCTCTGAACCAACATCCGAGTTCAAACAGCAACACTCTTAAACCAAGAAGTGTTAGGAATCGTCTCGTCTTCTCCCAGGCAGGGTGGAGTTTGCCGCTGCGGAGCTGGGATTCACCCGTGTATATTCTGCTTTCTTTCCCAGAAAAGAGACTGAGACCCAGAGTGGCTGAGTCACTCTCCCAAGGCTGCACAGCTCCTAAGCAGCCAGTGTGGCCGGAGGTGGAGTTCGTAAGCCAGGGGGCCCTCTCCTGACTCGCAGGAGATGTAATACTTCATTTCATTTTGTTTCCCTCCCCAGCTAGCGGCTCTCAAACATGGCACCCGTCCATGGCGAACAGGCCATCGCGTGGCCCCAGATTTTGGTCCTTGATACATCTACACGCACCCACCGCTTAGCCATCAGCCAGCTGAGAGCTGCGCCGGGCCGCGTGGGCCCTGGAAAACAAGGACACAGTTCGGGGCACGTGGTCAAGGCCTGAACTAAGAAAAACAGTGGGCTTATTGGAAAACGCCTCATGAGCACCCAAGAATGGGGTTAGGATGTTGCTGAAGGCTGAACTGTGCCCCCCAAAAGGTATGTTGAAGTCTTAAGCCGCAGTACCCGTGAACGCGACCTTATTCAGAAACAGCCTTTGCAGACATAACCAAGTGAAGCTAAGGGTATTGGGGTGGGTCCTAATCCTGAGCGACCGCTGTCCACCCAAGAAGAGGAAAAGAGGCCCTGAGGAAACCATGTGAGGACACACACACGGGGAGAAGCCATGTGAGGACGGAGGCCAGGACCGGGGGGGGGGGGGGGAGGCGTCTACAAGCCAAGGAGCCCTAAAGAGCCCGGGCAGCCCCCAGAAGCTGGAAGAAGCGAGGCGGGTCCTCCCCTACAGGTTTCAGAGAGAGCACAGCCCCGCCGACACCTTGATTTTGGCTTTGGCCCCCAGAGCCGTGCGAGAACGCACTTCTGCTGTCCTAGGCCACGCACGTAAACTTCGCCAGGGCAGCGCCGGGCAGCTAAGGCGGGTGGGAAACAGTTTCACTCGAGCAACACGGTCTTCACTTGTCTAGTGCTGATGCGAGACGTTTAAGCTCTTCAAGGCGCCACCAAAAATTTCTGGAATTTTAAAGTCTCCTGCAAACATAAAGTGATAGAGAACAGCTGCCCAGACCTCTCCTTCCCTCTGCCGCCTGCATTCCTTCTAGTCGCTATTTACGCCCTCGCTAGACCGCCCGCCGCTTCTGTTCCTCCTCCAGGAAGCACACTCCCCCCCCAGCACTCTCCCTGCGGAGGACCAGACAGAGGCAGGAGACGGTGACCGCTGACTGTGGCCTGCGCCTGCTGCCTCGTTATGTGACAACTGCACACAGGTCACACATTCATTCAGTGGATAATTACCAAGCTCCTTCCGTGTGGTGAGAACCCAGACACCGCAGTGAAACAACACAGCCGGAGCCCCTCCCAGGGACAGACAGACAGAGAGATGACAGAGATTGATCAGTGATGATGATAACAAAGACGGATGGGCAGAGGCAACAGGCGGAGACGCACGTGAGAAAAAGACCAGCTGGCGACAGAGGCCAGGAAAACAAAAGTAAAAGAAGTGATGTGATGTGGGCAGCATGTGGTTATTTTCTTTTGTCTGCTCATGAAAGTCACTGAGGGGTGATTCTTGAGCTGAGGTCTGGATGCACAAGTGGCTTGAGCCACACGCAGGGTGGGGACAGCGTCCCGGGCAGAGGGCATGGCTGATGCAGAGGCGGGAAGGTGCAGGCAGGTGAGAGCAGGGATGGCACGTAGGGGGGCACAGTTCCCCCACCACGTCCCAGCTCCCACAGACCTGGGCGATCGGGCTTTCTTTTAAGTGCTCCGTGAAGCATACGCAGGTTTCCAGTGGGAGACTGTCCTAGCAGTCAGGGGGATCGAAGTCCCAGCATGGTGGCCTGAGATCGGGAACCCCACAAGCTCCGTGCCAGGTCCGATCATCTCTAAAACAAGAATAATAAAATGACCAGCATCACAAAGTGACTGTGGGATTAAGCGAATTAATTCATGCAAAGTGCCAAGCACGTGATAAGGACTCAACAGGAGGTGAGTGGCCCTCCCCTGTCTTATCGTTAGAGACGAGCCATCCGCCCCGAGACCGGTGCCGCAGCACTGCCAGAGGCTGACCCCTACACCTGAGCTCTGCCCAAACGCGTTTTCAAGTGCGGGAGCACAAACGGGGAATACGCCTTTTAAGAATCAGCATCAAGGGGCGCCTGGGTGGCTCAGTCGGTTGGGTGTCCGACGTGGGCTCAGGTCATGATCTCCCAGTTGGTGGGTTCGAGCCCCGCGTCGGGCTCTGGGCTGACATCTCAGAGCCTGGAGCCGGCTTCAGATTCTCTGTCTCCCTCTCTCTCTGCTCTTTCCCCGCTCACACTCTGTCTCTCTCTCTGTGTCTCCCTCTCTCAAAAATAAATAAGCGTTAAAAATAAAATAATAAAATAAAATAAAATAAAATAAAATAAAATAAATAAAAATCAGCATCCAATCGAGGAGAACTTGGGAGCCATCGCGCCCAGTTGTGAGCAGGGCCGATGGGGAAGATGTAACAATAGCTTTAGGAAATTGCGCCAGCGGGCAGGGGCGAGGAGGGAGGAACACTGAATGAGGAACAGAAATCTGCAGGGGCAAAATAGAAGCAGAAAGTTCATTAAACCTCCCACCAAAGATCAAGAAGTAAAGGAACGCTTCCTGAAGGGGCTTTTGACACCAGCCTATCCTGAAGCCCCCTGTTCTAAATTAGTGCTGTGTCAGTCTGTCCCAGAGGAAAGGCTCAGTTCGGCTGAGCGGGGAGCCTGATCTTGTGACCATGCACGTGGCGGGGGGGGGGGAGGGGTCCGCAAAAACAGTGATTACCTAGAAAGTTAAGCGCTGTTGTGCATTGGCTTCTAAGCTCTGTTTTAAAGGTTAGAGCATCACTAGAAGTCAACTTGCCTCCCTTCCTGATGCTCGTGAGCTTACAGCTCCCCCTCCCCGCCGAGCTGACCTACGCGGCAGGTGCTAACCCAGGAGAGACGCGCCAAGTTGTAAACCAAAACCTACAAAACAGCAAACGCCAGGCTGACCTTCAGCAGATGCTAACGCTCCGGCTTTAGGGGGTTCAGGAGACTTTTGTGGACCCGAGATGTCAATGCTGTCCCTTAGCAAGTGGCGGGATTGGTGACAACGGGCTGGCTCTGCGGGGCACTCGCGATGCCCGTTCCTGAGTCTCCGGGACCCAGAACAGCAGAGGACCTTCGGCGTGTCCAGGCCCCAGTTACAGAAGTGAGGGTGTCCTGGGGACAGGGGACAGATAGCCAGGACCCCGACCCCCGCTGCCCTCTCCCCCTGAGGGCCCTCTCTCCCTCCCACTTTGTGTGCACCACCAGGGCCGGACTCTGAGGCCCACTTAGCCTCATCTTGTCTCCACACCTACCTCACCGCTGGGCAAGGAGCCCTCAGGGAAGGGCCCCTGTGACTCAGGTTTCCTCCATCCATGCCCCAGGGGGGGTGCCCCGCATCCCTGCCTTCTGTGGTGAGCCCTGCATCCCTGCCCCGCAGCCAGCCCCCTCTCACCTCTGCAGTGAGCCCTCCATCCCTGCCTCTGCTGGGTCCTGAGGCCTCGTCCCCCGGCTGCACCCTCCTTCCGTGAGACCCTTCCCTCAGTAACCTCCACTGACCTTCTAATCTCCAAATCCAGTGTCTTTTCTTAATTCCTTCCCCTGCACCTCTCTACACCTCTAGAGGTGGGCTTCTCCCACAGACAGCTCAGGCAAGCCTGAGGCCAAGCCAAGGCCTTGCCCCCTTTCCCTGCACTGCTGGCCCCAGACCCTCCTGCTGAGGCATCTACAGGAGAAGGGTGGGTGGGGGTGGGGTTGAGCAGGGAGGATGAGGAGAAATAGGGAGAAAATGGGGAGACAAGCAGAGGGGAAGGGGGAGTGGGAGAGAGTGGGGAGGAGTGGAGGGGTTTAGGGGGAGGGGAGGAGTGAGTGAAAAGAGGGATGGGGAGGAGAGGGGAAGAATGGGGAAGACTGAGGGGGATGGGGAAGGGGTGGGGAGGACTGGAAGGGAGATAGGGGAGGGGAAGAGTGGGAAGAGGGGAGGGGAAGGAGGGAGGGGAAAAGTGGAAGGGGGAGGGTTGGAGGAGGAGGAGGGAGGGGAGGAGTGGGAAGAGAGGAGGGGAGGAGGGAGGGGAAGAGTGGGGAGGACTGAGGGGGATGGGGAAGGGGTGGAGAGGACTGGAGGGGGTGGAGGAGGGGAAGAGTGGGAAGAGGGGAGAGGAGGAGAGAGGGGAAGAGTGGGGAGGATTGGAGGGAGGATGGTGAGAGAAGGAGTGGGGAGAGGGGAGGGGAAGGAAGAAGGGCAGTCGGGCTGGGGGACTTGGGGACTGCAGATCGTTGTGTCCCTGTCAAAGCTGCCCTCTCCCTGATCAGAGGAGCTAACAGGGACCTGAGGGTGAAGAAACCAGGTTGTCTCCCAACTCAGCTATGAATCGAAAGGGTGGGAAGGGCACCTGGTCCCTGAGGGAACCACTTTGGGGTCTCCAGAGAGCCTTCCGAGGAGGGGAGGATGGCCTGGACAGGGGCGCAGGAGGGGTCCTGAAGGGTAAAGAGACTAAGTGGCAGGTGCTGGGTGTGGCCCACACCGAGGCAGTGTCCACAGTGATGGGGGGACGGCGGGGGCCTCCGTGCCGCCTGCCGCAGGCCAGGCTGGGGGCTGGCACCCACGCTGGGGTCTCGCAAACACCCTCCAGAGTGCCCCCTTGTGAAAATGGGCCTAGAGGGGCCATGCTAAGAGAGGTGAGAGATTGAATCTTGTCACAGGACCGTGGGCTCCTTCCTCATAGCCATCAGATTATTCAAAGCCCCTTCCCCACAGCCCAGGACGGCCACAAGTGGCCCACACACAGCAGCCACAGCTCAGAGGATCAGACAAACACTGCCGTGCTTCTCTGTCCAAAATCCAGTTTTCAAGACCCAGCAGCTGCAGGCCGTGAAAGAGGGATCATGGGAAAAGGTCGGGAGATTGAAAATGCTCACTCGAGCCCCCACGTCTTTGTCTTCCTGAACTACGAAGGCAGGAGGCGACCCTCCCTCTCCTCTCTCGCTCTGCTGCCGTGAATTTCTCCCAACCACCCCGGTTGCCTGTGTATCTTTGTGCTGGCGAGTCTCCTCCCCCACAGAGCGTATTCTCCCCGAGCAAGGATTCTGGCTCGTGGGTTTTCTCCACGGGAGTGGAGCCCTGTGCACACAGTAGGTGCTCAAGAGCCGTTGAACGGAACCAAGGCAAACTGAATGTAACAGAGTCGAATCCTTGTCCTGATGCCCTCTGTAGCCCCTCCCATCAAGAGCTGCCAGCACCGGCCTCTCCCCGGTCCCCCATGGGGCCTTCGCCGTGGACTGGGCACTTTTCCTTTCCCAGCCCTCGGGGGAAGTGAGGCCAGACCGGCACAGGGGCTAGCACACCCTGCGGGTCTGCCAGAGCCCCCAAGGAGGATGTGGGCACAAAGCAGCTGCGTTTCGGTGGCCAGGCGGCAGCTGGCCGTGGCCCCGGAGCTCCTGCCAGGCCATTCGTCTCATCCACAGACTCGTGATCTGCTCAAGGGAGGCTCCTGAGAGCCTCGGGATCCGCCCCTCATCAACAGGGGCTTCTGCCAGTTCTACCAAGTACTTTTTATTTTTTCAATTCCAAGCATCACTTCCCTGCCAAAAAAGTGAGTTGTGTTTGCTTCAAAAATACTACAAAACGCAGAACTGGCGAGTGCGAAGGGCTCTAAATTTAGCAAATATCGCTCACCCAACCCAGGTGCAATGTTCCTCTCCCCACCCTCTCCAGCCCTGCCCTGGCCCCGAAGCCAGAGAGGAGACGGGCGTCCGTTCCCCTGCGCCCGTCCCTGCCGTCCGCTCTCTCGTCCAACTTGGCCGGGCAGCTGCTACAAGGTGCACCCGTGGCCCCTGTGGCCGAGCTGCCGGCCGACCGCCCCCCCGCCCGCCACGGGCCCAGAAATGTGTCCCGATCCCCTCATTTGGCAGACAGCCATGCGGTGGGTGGGGATGAGAAAAACATCTGCCTTCCTCATCTGGCGCTCCTAATACCACATTCCCTGAAAGGCTCCGCAGAGGACAGAAAGTTCTGACCGGCTGGACGCTCCTTCGCAAATGGGCCATTTGGAAGGCTGATTTCATTCTGGGGCGATGGGGGCGGAGGGCCCCGGCCACGGGTCAGCAGCCCCGTGACCTTGCTTCTGGACCTCTTCCCTCCCAGACTGTTACGACTGCCGCTTTCACCCTCGGTCGCCACACCACATCACATGTCACCGAAGCGCAGGTGTTTGCGTGCAGCAGGCTGACGGCTTCCAAGAGAGCACCCACAGGCATCTGAGCAAGGCTTACGCGACTCCGGGAAGAAAGGATGACAGAGGACCCGGTCTCTACATGCCTGGTAGACTAAGACTTCGAAGACTGGAAAGACTCCTGTTCCCCCCGCACGTGCCGCCCCCTTTCAGATGACAGCTAGTCCGTCTCACTGCTCATTCGTCTGACCTCTACTTACTGTGGACCTCCTCCAGATGCTCTGACAGCACCCTCCAATGCCACCACACGTCCCAGGCATGCTGAGGGCTGGGTGCTGTCACAACGGCCCCCGATCTCCAGGCTGCACTCTTAGACACAGACACTTAGGTTCTGCCCGAAGCCGGTAAACGTCAGCAAGGAGCAGGCATGCTCCACAGGGCACACCGACTGTCCCCTACCTCACCGCTGTGATTGGTGAGTCACACTCAGAGCTCTTTCTCCTCCAAGGAGTGAACTGTGCAGAGGAGAAAGAAGAATTGCTTTTCTTGAGCTGATCGAAGTTTTAATTTAAGAAAAAAAAAAAAAAAAGTAAAGGCTTGGATCTTATGGAAGCAGGAATCAGAACAGGAAGTCCAAGGAAGTAACCAGGTTGAGAGATGAAGAGGTAAAAAACCCAGAAGCACCCCCTTGGCCACGACCAGGACCTGGGGCCTTCTATGGCAGATGCTTCCTGTCCCCAGTCCTCCATCATACTGACAACGCTGGACGGGGCACTTGTGAATTACAGGAGGTACTCGTCAGACATGCAGGTCCTGGGGCGGAGAGTCCGATGCCCTGGGTCTGAGCACAGCCCAGGATCCTGTGGGCTTGCTGTGTGTCTGTTAATTTCCAGGTGGTCCAGTTGCACAGTCCAGTTTAGACTCATCTCCAAAATTCAGACGTGCCGATTTTTTCTTCCCATATCTCTGAAATGCAAACACTGGGCTTTTGTCACTAAAAAGCATTGAAAGGTGATTATCAATGACAAGGAAAAAAAAAATACCTGGGCTATTTAAATGCAAGGTTTACCATGAGTCCTGTCTTGACATTTATTTTATATGCCATACTGGTTTACGAACATTCTACAAGGTTTTAATAAGGCATTTTATATTCATAATCAAAGCTTGAAAGGAGAGGCCCCCATATCTAATTTGTCTCCAAGTCAGCTTTATTTATTTGCAGAAAATGGTGCTTAGGAGCCCCTGGTTTACGCCAGTCTCCAAAATGCTGCTAACTCTCAATAGCCTATGAAAGTATCAAGCCTCCCCTAACCTCCTGTGTGTGTGTGTGTGTGTGTGTGTGTGTGTGTGTGTGTGTTGAAGAGCTATAACATAACACCTGCGGCCTGGGAGGGATATTCAAGAGGGTAGATCATGGGCAGCCCCTTAATGCCTCTGCTTCACGCATGATGAAGAGAATTCCCTTCCAGTTCTGTTATTTCAGCAGAACAAGGCACTGGGGACCCGGTGGTCCCAGACTCCGAGTTCTGCCCCCGGCTGCTTAGACCTAAAGCCAGAGAAGAGCCTACGGTTGGCGAGGGGAGAGGAGATTTGGGGGATCGCTTTGCCAAGCCCATTGTGCATTCCCTCCCGCCTTTCATCCCGGCTGGTCACAGGCAGAGACAAGCTGGAATGAGTCACACCAAAGAGAAGAAATCATTGTCTCCTATGCCTTGCTAGGGGCTGCCCCCCTCCCCGGCCTCCTCTCTTACAGAAAGGGGGTTGACGCATTCACCATGAAAGATGTGGACTGGGGACGTAAAGGCAAGGCTGTAACGCTGGGGACAAGTCAGTATGTTACTCACAGCCAAAAGGTCCCTTTGAAGCTCCTGTTTAGTTCAAATTTTCAAAAGCCAGGACCTCCGAGCTGGCTGGCCTCCTCGGGTGTCCCCAGGGTCTGGGGAAGGGGGTGCAGGCAGTCAGTCAGACTCGGTGAGTCTCCATCCTCCCTAAGCCACCACAGTCTCTCTCTTGGTGTCTCCAACTTGGGGTCAGCTGTAGAGGACGTTCTCCTCCAGTGGCCACCCCCTCAATTGCCATCTGCTAATGGGATATATGTCCCCATGGAGGCATCTTGCTGGAGCAGAGAGCAGGGCCCACAGGATGCTGTCATGTGTAGGCAGTGCTCCCTGGGACATGGTAAGCTCATCCCTGGGACATGGTAAGCTTATCCCTGAGCTGAAGGAAAATCGTGTGCGAGATGCCGTGTTAGGTGTTCCTCCCTCTGAAGTTGTCGTCGAGGGTGTGGTGGTAATAACGGGTCATGTTCCCAGAGTGCCGTTGCCCCACATTCTTCCTTTATAGTGCCCCAATAAGACAGCCCATAATGTCTGACGATGATGCATGTCAAATGTCATGAAGGCCAAAAAGAGCTTTGAGTGTAGTTTTCCACCAATTAAGTCAGCTGATTTTGAGACAAATTAGCTATAAGAGGCCCTCTCTTTCCAAGATTTCATTGTGAAGGATAAAATGTCATATTAAAATGCTATAGAATATTTGTAAACGAGTAGGACATGTACAACGAGTCTCAGAATAATGCTCAATAAACATTGTATTTATTTTTTCCTTTTTTTTTCTTTTCTTTAAGTTCATTTATTTATTTTGAGAGAGAGCACGCACACACAAGCAGGAGAGGGACAGAAAGAGGAAGAGAGAGAGAATCCCACGCAGGCTCCGCACGGTCAGTGCAGAGCCCGATGAAGAAGTCGAATTGACAAACTTTGAGCTCATGACCTGAGCCAAAAGCAAGAGCCGGACGGACACTCAACCGACTGAGCCTCCCAGTTGCCCATATTAAACACTTTATTTTTTATAATATTTCTCGCTCCCTACTGTATTGAAAGCCCACATCCCATCCTACAGATCCAAGGGAAATCCAGCAAGTCTGAGGGAAAGAGAAGGAGAAGCCTGATGGCACCATCACAATCCAGTGGACTCCCAGTACAGGACGAGGACCGGAGCACCCAGCAGCCACACCCACGGGCCACCTGCACCTGCCGCGCCCTCACCTCCACCCACTATTTGGGAGAAAACACGCCATCAAAAAGCCACGGAGAATTCTTCCAGTATTGTAAGTTCTCCATCCCTCATCACATGAAGAAACCTTAGCTTCCCGAAGAGCCTTCAAACCCCAGACACTAACCCCCCAAATAAAAATAACACAGGTGTCAGCCGGGAAACCAAAGTGATTCATCCCCCTTATCTCCCCAACCTACCTCCTCCCTTTACGTCTCGAATTCTCGGCCTCCCTGCCAGCGTTGTGGGGTAAAGAAAAACCTGTCGTCGCCAATTACGCCAATTAAGGAAACCGGTTCTAGTCAAGGCTGCCTTGGCTGGGGAACTTGTTTGTGATGTGGGACATTCAGCCTGTGGGGCAGAGGACTTTCTGTTTCTCTGACAACGTGTCTATTAAACACGGTAGGTTCTCTATCACATGAATAATCTAGACGACAGGTTTTTGTAATTTCTGCCGAGTGCCTCATGCCAATCCCTGCTCACTCATGCAGCTTTCAAGAAAGAGCATAGCTCTGTGCACGGGACTGTCCCTCCATGGCTCTGGAATATCTCCTTTGACGCCGCTGGAGAAAGTGACTATTTCACACCACACTTCAATGCAAGCCTTGAAGGTTCGACGTAACTGTTTATTTTCCACCCAAGGACCTCTTGTCCTGAAAAGTACTAACCCCTAGAGACAAAAGAGGGGAACTTACGGGGACCACTGAGCCAGAGAAATTCTTACAAATACAAATCTCAGGGCAGAAGAGTTTTACGTTTTTTGAAATGCAATCACTTTGTCACCAGTCAACATTATAGCCTGGTGGCTCGAAATCCCACATGTTTGACAAATAGTGCAAATCATTTGCCACATCGAAGCCCGACCAGGTTTACCTAAAGTGTGCCCGGTCGCGAGCTACCTCCTGGTCTCTCGCCGAGGTTAGGGCTTGATTTCTTCATGTCCTTCTTTGCCTTTGTATCCGGAAAGACTGGGAGGGCGATCCGGTCTGTTGTTCTGCGTCTTCTGTCCTATTTTCCGGAGAAAACATTCTGCACTTCCTCCCGGGAACCTGCCCTCGGCGACGGGCCTCTGCCCCGCAGCCTGTGTTCTGTGCTTCGGTGAGATGTCGCCCGTGCCTTTTAGCATCAACGAGTGTGTGGTTTAAGCTCAGAGATGAAAACCCTCTCTGCTTGGAGATGACACTTGTCACAGCTGGGGTCTGCTCTGCGGACGTCACGGAGAAACGCCGTCTCCTCCCTCACGCCCCACTTCCAGAACCGCCACCCACATCACAAGCGGCTGCTTTGACTTTTCCCTCCGCTCGTTCACAGCACGTCTTAAGTGCTCCGGTTGAAATTTATCACAGGGCCTCCCTGGGGCGGGGGCTGGATGACTCTCCCTCTCTGAGGTGGGGTTTAAGGATGGCTTCTGATGTGCCCAAATTCCAGAGTTATGGGAGAGCAGGGGAAATAAAGTAAAGGATATGGCTAAACCAATGTATAGGAAGAGGGAAAGGATGCAACCCAGGCAGAAGAAAACAACATTCTTTCCCCATTGAATGTCAAGTGCATATGGGACTCTTGCAAGCAGCTCGGAATTTATGCCCAGACCCGTGCATTTATAGCCCAATTACTCATCACCATGGGAACCCGGTAGTTTTGACTGACACATTAAATATAATAAAGACACAGAAGAAAGAAATGGTTGCCGAGATTCAGGTCTCCTCTGGGCGTAGGTGTTTTTTTTTTTTTTAGGTGGTGATTTAATGGATTTAAGCTTTCGAGGGATGCCCCATCCTGACATCAGACCTTAGCCTAGTGGTTCTTAAACTGATGGGGCATCAGAACTACCCCGAGGCCCATGAGCACCCAGGCTTCAGGGCCCCTCCCCAGAGTTTCCCATTCAGTGGGTGTGGGGCAGGGCCCCAGAACCTACATTCCTTTTATTTATATGAAATTTTTTTATATGAAATTTATTGTCAAATTATATGAAATTTATTGTCAAATTGGTTTGCATACAACACCCAGGGCTCATCCCAACAGGTGCCCTTCTCCCTGCCCCTCACCCCCCCTCCCCTCCCCCCCCCCCCCCCCCCCATCAACCCTCGGTTTATTCTCAGGTGTTAAGAGTGTCTTGTGGTTTGTCTCCTTCCCTGTGACTTTTCTTATTCCTAACAGGTGCTACAGATGCTGCCGACCTAGGGAACAGGCTCCGAGAGCCGGGGTTTCACTGGGCGCTTAAAGATTTCACAAAGAGAAGGATGGCTGGGCAGGGAGACCCCGTTCCTAGCAGTCGCACGAAACCACCTTCCGCAGGCTTTATCCGCAAAGTCCTTATTTTGTGTTCTTCTGCATGTCCGTGTTCAAAACTCTAGAATCCGAGGGCATTTCAGCCAAGGACAATGTTGTCCTGCAACATTCTAAACGGTCTCAGGTAGACTTGCTACGAAATGTCTAAATTAAAGACCAAGTGATCACTGAAGGCACAGCCCATGGAGGGTTGTCTTTGTAACAGACACGGAGGGAGACATTACTGCTGCGTCCGATCCCGAACGAGCGGAAACAAGCTGTCTGTCTCCTTACAGAGAAATCACGTGGCTGTGAAGACACAGTGTTCACGTGTGAAGATTTTTCATCGTGTACTTTCTGGTGCACGGCAGCAAACAAGACACGATTTGGGACGGGATTTTCAAATTGCTGTCCTTTTCCTGCCCCATTTATTAACTTGTTCCTATCACAGCGGGATGACTCCCTCGCTTGTCCCGACTTGTACACACAAATCCTAGCGTGAGGTGCAAACACAACTAACCTGCATTTCGAGTCTCAGAGTGCCAACGAGTAGCAATTACGGCAGCAAAACTACTAGAACTATCCGTCCAGTCTACTACGCTCCTTGTGCTGCATGAGATAGGGATCGTAACAGACGTTTTCTCATGAATGCTATCAGGGCTCAGATGGACGAGGATGTTGACCAAGGCCTCATGGGAGATTCAGTGGCAGAGCTTAGGCAAAACCCAGTTATCTGACCCCAAAGGTCTTATGCCTAATCACTAAAGCTATCTTGAACATCAGACAATTTAGAAGTTATAAAATCTTTAAGATTTCTATGTGGTGCCTAATAGAAAGATTTTATGCGGCATCTAAGAGACTATAATTTAAATTTTGAAAATACAAGAACTGAGGTTCATAGAGCAAGTCCATAGAAACCAAGACTCTGCTGCAAAGGCCCTTCTAGACTCTATTATTTGTTTTTGGGTGGCAGATTAGTGTGCTTCAGTAAGTTAAGAGGTATTTACTAAATATCCAATATGCACTAAATGCTAATAAAACTAATTTGTGGATAATTTTTATGATTGGTCAATTCGAATGATGAGTTCTGGCAGAAGATTAAGGGTAGTTGTATATTCTCTGCCACTCCTTCCATTGAAAGAAGAGAACTGCTTGTCCTGCCCGGAGCTCTAGGCTAGCCTCTGACTGCTTTGACTAGTAGGATAGGGAGGAAATAACACTAGGCCAGTCCTGGGTATCACTTCCAAAGGAACTGGCGGCTGCCACCATGGTGTCCTGGAGGCCTGAGCTGCCGTGTAAGAAGTTCAACAGTCCTCAGGGCACCTCAGGGGCGCAGTCGGTTAAGCGAGAGCCTCTTGACCTCAGCTCGGGTCATGATCTTGCGGTTCATGAGTTCAAGCCCCACAAGCGGGCTCTGCACTAACAGGGCAGAGCCCATTTGGGATTCTCTCTCCCCCTTTCTCTCTGCTCCTTCCCTGCTCACACCCAAACACACACGCTCTCTCTCTTAAAATAAATAAATGGGGGCACCTGGATGGCTCTGCTGGTTAAGTGTCAGACTTTGACTCTGGTCATGATCTCATGGTTCACGAGTTGGAGCCCCGCGTCAGGCTCTGTGCTGACAGCTCAGAGCCTGGAGCCTGCTTTGGATTCTGTGTGTCTCCCTCTCTCTGCCCCTCCCCCACTTGCACTCTGCTTCTCTCTCTCTCTCTCTCTCTCTCTCCCCAAAATAAATAAACTTTTAAAATTTTACAAATAAATAGATAAACTTTAAATAAAAAAACAAGTCCAACAGTCCTGCCTTAGCGGGCTTATGGGGAAGCCCTGAGAAGACATGGGGAGAAAGGGAGGCCCAGCTGAACCCAGCCTTCCATTTCTCCCTGCCAGCATGCCAGGCTTCTGAGAAAAGCCTTCCTGAAAGCCCAGGCCAGCCTATCTGGTAGCTGAATAATAGCAGGCAGTCCCAGCCAATGCCACACGGAGTCATGGAGTGGAAGGTGACCCACCCAAGCCTTGCTCAAATTCTTCACTCCCCAAAATGTGAAAGGCAACGGAATTGCTCATGTTTTAAGTCACCACATTTTGGGTTAGTTTATTATGCAGTAATAGTTTACCAGAAAAAAACAAAAACAAACAAAAAACAAAACAAAAAAATACTTGTTATCTCGAAGTGGTACACTGCTGTGATAAAAATCACAACCTGCAAGGTTGGGTTTGGGACCTGGTGTTAGGAAAGGTCTGAAAGGTTTCACAGCACCTGTTGGTGGGAGGAAGGACGACAAGGAATGTACCGGAGGCTGTTATACAGGGGCACGTTGTCTAAAGAAACCATTGCTTGCAATACTGTGGAAAATGGAAGGTGCATCTCTAAATTCACGAGTTTGGGCAAGGACATTTCCAGGAAGCATCTAGAACTCCTCTTCCGGCTGACAACAGTAAAATTCAAGAAGACAAAGACAAACCAAAGAGGCAACTGTTCATTTTTCTTTAACAGAATACAGAGGAAATATAAAGGAGCCAAGGTTTGCTAGGTTTGGAAATAAAACTCCTTCTTAGCCTCCCAGAGCAAGATTCCCAAAGGAAAAGATGGCTTCCAGGCAGAGAGTGCAAGAGTCTTTGTTAAGACCTCGGAAGATGGAAGGAGGTGTCTCATAGACCATTTCAGACAGACAAACATCCAGCCAAGGACGCCCAAGGCAGGTCTCGCAGAACTTCTCTGTTAAAAAAAGATGGCTTCCAAGAACCTTAAGGGCATGTTTCCAGAGCAGCCTCTGACAGAGCTAAAGAAAGAAAGGCCTCCACGACTCAAGGGCATCTGTGAATGTTGGGAAGGAGAGGGGCCAACAAGAGCCCACCCTTCCGACTGACTCCTCCAGACCTCACACACCTGAGCAAAGCCACCTCACACCCTCCAGACTAGCCTACCTGATGCTCAGGACCTCCAGCTCCGGTCAACGCTACATGAGAACAAAAGCAGTGCTAAGCCAAGGCTTGCCCAGACTCCGGATCCAAACAACTGCGAGATGGAATTAAAAGGTTGATGTTTTAAGCCACTAATTTTGGAGGTCAGCTGTTACGCATCAAATGATAACAATCATTATGACATGAACTTTCACAGTAAATGAGGGAAGCACTTCAAAAATCAAACAGTAATTTTTATCACCTTCTAGGTGTTCATACATGCAACAGGCTCCGCCAAGGTATGACCTGCTGATGCCAGCCACCTAATGACCAGATCCAAGAGTTTCTTCCACTTTCTACATCGATAGACACCATTGGCTTCATCCTCCTTCATGGAGCTCCTCCCTTGGCTCCCATTGCACGCTGGCCTGTAATTCTCTCAGCACAACTATTAGAAGTAAACATCATTTGTCCTTTTCTATTTTTGCCCCTACCACCATAGTTGGAGCCGCCCTACCTCTTACCTGGACTGTTGTGATTGCTTTCTAACTAGTACCCCTACCTTCAGAATGTTCTAAGCCTCTTGCCAGACTAATCTTCACGAAGTGCAACTCTGACCATATCCAGCCTTACCTCCCATTAGATGTAAACCGTTCACCAGTCAAAATATACTATTCTACATCCCCCAAACTCATGCCCACTGGACCTTTATAAACACCGTTTCTTTCTTGTAGAGTAACATTTTATCCTGAGCCAACTTCTATCCTGACCTTTGAAAAACAGCAACATCCTGATCTAATCCCTAAGCCACCGCTATGCTGCTGTTTTCCCTTCAGAGGGGGTATGGACTCAAACCTCAGGCTAAAGTCATTCTCCCAAACTCCATGGTTCTGAGAGACTGGTTTTTGGACACAATTTCCCCAGTAGCCAGGTGATTCATTCGTAGATTTGTCTTCTGCCAGATTCCTTGCTTCTCAAGACTGGGGACTACATCCCATCCATAGGACATACAAAATATTAGCTGAGTACATTGGGGAAGATGGACCTTGCTCCCAAAAAGCTTTGAATCACACAGACAAACAAACAACAAACAAAGATTAACACAGTGAACCATTAGAGAACAGACAGATATAATTAACTTCTAAATTACATGGTACAGGGGCACCTGGGTGGTTCAGTCAGTTGAGCATCGACTCTTGATTATGGTTCAGGTCATTCGTGAGATTGAGCCCTGGGTCGGGCTTTGCACTGGGCCTGGAACCTGCTTAAGATTCTCTCTCTCTCCCTCTGCCCCTCTCCCCCACCTGCACGTGCACACTCTCTCTCTTACAAATTAATTAATTAATTAATTAATTAGCACACAAACAACATGGTACAGATTCTAAGTGCCTTAGTAGTTTGTACAAGTGAAAAGAGTAGGAACCATCAAGCAAAACTTGGGCGAGGCAGGATGTGCACTTGTAACTTAAGATTGGGGAGGAGAGAAGTGGGGAGGAAATAAGGCACTGTAGAAAGGAAATCAACATGAACAGGGAGAGGTGAGAATAAACAGGGTATACCCTTGGGAGACTGCAGAAGTAGGCTTTGGTCCATTCTCCAAGGCCAGGCACCTTTCCTAAGATAAGAAATCCTTCTTGTTGTCCTAACCAGAGTCTTATGATCTTTGGCTATAAAATCACAAATGTATTTCCCAGACAAAAAAACCCCTGCAACATCTAAGGGTAAACTGTTTGAATCTGGTACTGCTTAGGAAATTCAGGGAAATATTATTACCCTGCGTACCGAAGTTTTAGGCAAGTATTCCCCCAACTTGTCAAAATCCCATATAGGAGATGTGACCAACCCCACAGTGATAGTCGTTGCAATGAACACTGAGCCAGAGGCCCCCAGGTCCCCAGTAATCTTCTCACTTTGAAGACCCAATGTCATTTGAATGAACGGGAAGGTGCCTGGAGGAAAAGGATAACAGGAGGTAGAGACACCCATTTTCACCCATCTCAAGCTCTGTTTTCCTGGCCACACAGGAGAATTGCACTCTCTTGGTACTGTTGTAGCGAGGCAGGACTTCAGGCCAGCTCTTCAACGTGTTGGTGGTGAACACCACCTTTACTCTCTGCCATGGATCATAGAAGCAGGTGGTAAGACGGAGGTGTCTCAAAACTGAAGCAGCCCATACCCTTGAGTCACCACGTGGAGGACAGCCACTCTGAGAGGGAACTAGACCACAGCCGACTGTGTATGGGAGAGAAGTCAACATGTGTGTTAAGCCATGAGATGGGGCTGCAGCAAGACCTCACCCATCCTCACCAATTCAGTAAGTATTTAGTTGTTTCCTACACAAAGTGTGTCTGTCCCCATTTTAGAGATAGGGCATCTGTGACCCAAAGAAGTTGGAGTAAGTGGCCCGGGGCCCCGTTACCTGCGACACAGAACTAGCTCCCAAGTGTTTTTCGCCCTGTGTGGGGCTTTCTCCCAAGAAAATGAAATCTTCCACAGGCCACGGGTAGTACCTAGAAACATAGGCACACAATGGATATAGATCTCATAATGTGCATTCAACATTTCAGAAAGGCCCGTCTTCCCCAATGTACTCAGTGAGGGGAGAGATCCCTCTCCCCGCCTTCCTGCCAGCTCCTACAATAAGAGCTCCCACCAACATAACTATCCTTCTGGGAGCACTGGGGAGAAGCAGCGGCCTCCTCTCCACCCCTGGGAGCTCTTTCCTCAGGAGGGCAAAGAAGGTGTATGTAACAGCAAACAAGACAATGAGCGTCTGACAACCAGTGGTCCCCATTCCTGAGAGCGGGAAGTCTGGAAGTAAAGGAGGCTGCTCGTGAGGGAACTTTTTCTGTCCTAGCTTTCTTCCAGACCCGATGTCCCCTCAGACCATGAGGTCACCACAGCAGGTGCTGTCCATCTGCCAGGCCCGTCAACTCCGCCAATAAGTCAACTTTAGGGGAAACGGTTCTCGGCCTCCCATGTAAGCCCAGTTCTATCCAGTTTTCCCAGGAAAGAGCAGTTTGACCCCTATCTGAATTCTCCATGTCTTTCACCATTAGTCCAGAATTCAGATGGGGTAAGAAAATGGACTCCCTCAGAACCCACCAACGCCATTTTCCTGAAAGAAAAAATCAACAAAAATAGTGCTTATGTGAAACAGCCCATTTGGCTCAGAGGACAGAAACACGGGACGGGCCAATGGTTACTCATGTGAAGTTACTTAACTCCCTCTATAGAGGATTCCAAACCTACAAGCCACCCCGAATAAATAAAGCTTCGGGCCTGACATTAGTCAACTTGTTTCACTGTGCCCTGGGGCCTCAGTCATCCCCTGCCTTCTTTGTCTTCACTTCTCTGTGTGTACAAGGGCGGGTGGCTTCCCACAGGGATCCCCGGGGTGAGCCTATTATCATCAGAGCTGACACCAGCCCTGGAAGGGGCACTGACTGCTTAATCATGGCTTCAGAAACAAGCCTCGGAGTTTCTGTGCCTTTGAGGAGCCAGATGGCAGTAATATGTTTTCATGGTTACCTTTAAAAATAAGAGGACAATGAAGCAGATCTAGACCCACTGAGAAGGAAAAAAGAGCAGCTCCTGAGGGTCTGCAGCCCATCCAGCCCCATCTGTCCCTCGTTCTGGTTGTTCGTCGGCCCCTGGGCTGACATCTCTATCCTGGGCTGTGGATCCTTCTTCCAGGTTAGCTCTTCAATCCTGAGCTGAACCCCATGACTCCTTCCCTCCCCTGGGTCTGGCTCCATCCGTTGTCCCGCCCCACTCTTGCCTGGCAGACTGGCCCCTTCCTCCAGCCTATGAACTTTCCCCAGTTACTCTCATCCAGGGAAAAGGATGAGGAAACACCTACCTCCCTCTACTGTGAGCTGCCACAGCTCTTCTCTCCCTCAGCCAACTGCTCTGGAGAGCTACCCACACACCCCGGTTCCTACTCCCCTTCTAGGCAAGGCAATCTGCAGTTGTTCACCACCCTCAATGAACCTGTTTTCTCTCCAACCATCTCTGAGGATGACCTTTGTTGGGTTTCGCCTAGAACCTGTGAATGTGACCTCATTGGGAAATAGGGTCTTTGCAGATGTCATTAAGATGAGGACATTAGGGTGGGGCCCAATCTAATATAACTGATGTCCTTGTAAGGAGAGGCACAGAGAGACACACAGGGAGAATGCCATGTGGCAATGGAGGCAGACATTGGAGTCACGTGTCTCCAAGTCAGTGGAGCACCAAAGACCGATGGCCACCACACACACACCGGAAGAAACAAGCAAGGATTCTTCTCTAGAGCTCTGAGAAGGAGCAGGGCCCTACTGACACCTTGACTTTGGACTTTTAGCTTTCCTAACTGTGAAAGAATGAATTTCTGTTGTTTCAAGCCACTCAGCTTGTGGCACTTTGTTACAGCAGCCCTTGGCACAAATGTACGTTCTCTTTCCCATCCTTATCGTAGCTACTCTGTAGAATCTGGCACTTTTTACCACTGAGTCCTTGAAATTTGCTTCATCCGTAATCTCTGCAAGATGACTTTCTGGTCCTCCTCCCTGGTTCTCCTGTGACCATCACTTGCCTTTCTCAGTGTTGGTTTGCCTCAGAGTTCTGTACTTACCCCCTCTTTTTTTCTGACTCTACCTTTTCCAAGGGGAGCTCACTTACCTTCTGTACACAATGACTCCCATATTTATACCTTACCTGTCTCCAGACCCCTCCTTCCAGACACTGAGCAGGCATTTCCACCACATATATCTTATAGGCTACCCATCCAGAATTAAACTCATTATCTGCTATCCTATTTTTTTCTGAAACAAAATAGGATATTGCACCCCCCCCCGTGCACACACATTACACACACAATATGGATAAACATATCTCACTGCCCTGCCACAACCTTGCCTCAATCTGTTCCTTCTTTGATATTCCCTGTATTCACTATCAAATATTGCCCATTCTACATTCAAAATCACCTTTCTTTCTCTTCTCTTTTCTCCATTTCTATTGCATTGCCCAGTAGCATGCTTTTATCCTCCCTTGCACAGACTATCATCATAAATCCTGCTCTATTTAGCAGGATTTAGTAGCTCTATTTAGCTACTTCACAAAACCTCCCAAATTCAGCAGCAGAAAACAGCAGCCATGCACCATGATCACAGACTTTATGGGGTGTCAGGTAGGAAGGCAGCCATATGATGGCTCCATGGCTCTCATGTCTGAGGGCTGGTTCTAGCTGCCAGCTAAATGCCTATACTTGGTCTTTTCTATGACTACTTGGGCTTCCTCACAGCATGGTGGCCAGGTTCTGAGCATGGGCATCCTAACACTAGGAAGACCCTATAGAGACTTTCATTATCTCATCTCATAAGTCATAAATCATTGATTCTTCCACTGCCACAAACCCACCAAATTTGAGGAGAGAGAGCGTAGATGCCTTCCTGCAACTAGAGAAATGGCAAAGTCACCTGGAAGAAGACTTTGTGGGATGGGAGATACAGTGTGTGCTAGAAAAAGCGATCTGCCACAGCTTCCTAACCACCTTCCCGACCCTAGAGCCTCAACCTTCAACTAAATTGGCCTCTGTATGTATAGCAAGATTATGTCTCACCCTCGCTTAAAAACTTTTGAAAAAATCCTATTTCTGGAAAAAAAAAAGGTTTTAAAGCCGTCCCACTCCCTGTGGGTTGGTTACTTTGCTACTGGTCCTCAACTCCAAATCAACTCTTTTCAGTTCTTCCGTGATGCTGGGTTTTCACTCTGTATCCCATATTTTTTAGATTCCCCTTCCAGTTTGTCTCCAGTTAGATTCTGCCAAGTATCTAGAAGACACTAGGAAGAAATTCTGAGACAAGAAGGTTGGGAGCGGGGAGGGGCTTTCTGCCTCCAATCTGCTTCCCGTCAGCATCTCACAGCGGTGGCACTGTGTCCCAGTGGTCCCAGCTTTCAACCTGTCTGTGCTCCCACAAAGAGCCCAGTTGTGCCCCCAGAGGTCCTAGAAGGAGCTGGGTCATGGCTTTCCTCAGAAGTCTGATCCTCATGTCTATAAGACTCTTTCTCCCAGCCTCTAGGCTCTGAAAAACCCACCTCTTCCCTCTCTCTCCCAGGCTATAGGGGGGGACACCTGCTTCCTGAAGTTGTATGTCAGGGTTACCTCAGGATTCCCTTTTAACCCTTTCACATCCATACCTGTGAGATCAATCCCATAGATTATTTTTTAATGTCTATTTACCTATTTTGAGACACAGAGAGAGTGCCAGCAAGGGAGGAGCAGAGAGAGAGAGAGAGAAAGAGAATCCCAAGCAGACTCCACAATGTCAACACAGAGCCTGATGTAGAGCTCAATCTCACAAAGTGAGATCATGACGGTAGCTGAAATCAAGAGTCAGACACTTAACTGAGCCATCCAGTCACCCCCAATCCCCTATATTAAACTCCCTCTTTTGGAATACCTAGCGTGGTTCATCTTTTCCTGACTAGACCTTGACAGATGGAATATGTGTGAGACCTTCCATTAATGGCCACAATCTGCCCTTCAAAACTTACATCCCAAGATTCTTCCCAACAAAGCCCTCTGGATTCTAGCCACGATCACTGTCTCAGGCTTTCCCCCAACACTACACCTTTTTCATGCTTCTATGATGGTGTACGTACTATGTTATAAACTTCATTAGGGAGGGATTTGTGTCTTACTCATTGTTATCCCTTTCCTTTATACTTCCCCCTTTTCTTACCAATACCTTGTACAGTGTCTGACACATCACAAGTGTTACCTGAATGAACACATAAAGTTATTAATCCATTCATTATATGCTGGAGAGGTGATTTATTGAATGGATTTCTGGCATTGGGCACAGACACATAAGACAGACATTGAGGGATGGGTCGCACCTAAGCCTCACACACCACAGCACCAAGCTGCCTCCTATTTGTCCTACAGATTAAGGGAGGTGTGAATATTACCTTAACGTGTTTTATAGATTAACTAGGGAAGCTCGGGAGATGAAGGCATAAATCAGAGCCACAAGAGCTTTAAAATGCTAATCGTAGTTTTGACATCTGATTATGTATGACACACGTCCAACGGCAGCTCTACGTCAAGTACAGCAGGAGAAAATTACTGTGAATGGTGTAATGGGTGGTCTAAATTATAGCATTATGATAGCACTGAGAATTAATCTTGTCCCTCTTGCTACGGAGCCCAGATGGCCCACTAGATTGAGCATCAGGACCCTGTAAGAATCCCTGGTCAACAGTCCTCAGATTGACGTGTAGGACGGCAAGCTTGGGTGAGGTCCTCAGCCCCATCAGAGCCTAGAGGAGGCACCGGGAACTCCTTAGCCTTGAGGAGATATGAGGAGTGGAAGGTTTCCAGACACTCTGCATTGAGTCATCTTGCAAATGAGTCATCTCACGAAAACCAACCTGGCCTTTCCTTTAGGTCTGCGGCAGAAACAAGCAAGCAAACAAAACCTCATGTAATTTTCAATACCTTGACGTTTTTCTTCCCCAAACAGGTGGAGAGGCTCCTTCCCAGGTCAGATTCCTTTGGTTTTCTGGGACAAAACTTCCTCTAGGCAGAGCAGATAAAGAGGTGTCTATGCAAGAAGCGATGAGAACACTGCCGGAGCCCAAAGTCAACACTGTACCTGGGCAGCTGGACTCTGGCCGGGGGAAAAAGGGAGCCCTGTGACAGGGGTGTGTGGCTCTTCAGTCTAGTCCTTTGTCACCCACAGTCACAAAAACACCTGTGTCTTAATTGTCTTACCACTAACAGCACATTTGCTGCTTCCAGTTCAAGTTCTTACGCAGCAAGGAATTCGATCAGACAAGCCCGTCATTCGTGTGGCTGCAGTTCTGCGACCAGACTGTGGGTGTGAACAGACTGCTCTGAAGTGTTGGGTGAGCAGACAGGTGTGAATGTGGGATGTTTGTCTGTGTGTTGGAGGGTGAAGGAGTTAGAGGAGTGTACCTAAAAAACATCATTGATATTGGGGAATAAATACTTTTAACGGGGAGACACATTTTGTAATTTAAGGTCAGCTTACTAATATGTTTTATTCCTTAAATTCAAGTTTCCTTGTATCAGTTGCCTTGTATGTCACCACCTTAAAGCTACAAGGGCAACAAATCATCTTACAGCTTATTTTTATGCATTTGGAAAGTCATCTGGTTCTAGATCTAAGGTCATTGCACTAAAGGATCTTTTACCACCTGACAATGTCAGTGCTAGTGATGCTTCAGTCTAAGTCCCAGTTTTAAAATCCAGTCACACATGGGAATGACTTTTGGCAAATTTTGAAATTATTTTAGCACCATATTTATTTTTTATGAGTTAAGCAAATTGTTCCCTTTTGCCAGTTTGTTGAGATTTAGTTGACAAATAAAACTTGTATATATTTAAGGTGTACAATGTGATGTTTGATATGCATATGCACTGTGAAATAATTATCACAACCAAGCTAATTAACATGCCCATCACTTTACAGTTACCTTTGTGTGTGTGTGTGTGTGTGTGTGCGCGCGCGCGCGCGCGTGTTGTGAAAACACTTAATATCTACTCTCGTAGCAAATTTCAAGTACACTATATATTAGTATTATTTTTTAAATGTTCTTTATTTACTTTGAGAGAGAGAGGGAGAATGAGTGGGGGAGAGGGGCAGAGAGAAAGAATCCCAAGCAGGCTCCACGCTGTCAGCACAGAGCCCAACACAGGACTCAATCCCAAAACCGTGAGATCATGACCTGAGCCAAAATCAAGAGTTGGATGCATAACCAACGGAGCCCCCCAGGCGCCCCACAGTACGTTGATATTAACTGTAGTCACCATGCTATACATCAGATCTCTAGAACCTATTCACTCTGTGTAACTAAAATTTTGTGCCATTTGACCAATGTCTCTCCCATTTCCCTCTCCCCCAGCCCCTGGCAACCACGATTCTCCTCTCTGCTCTTTTAGATTCCACATATAAGTGAGGTCATGCGGTATTTGTCTTATTTCACTGAGCATAATGTCCTGCAGGTTTATTCACATTGTCACAAGTGGCAGGATGACCTTCATTTTTATGGCTGAACAATATTCCATTATTTATATATATATATAAATATAGGTTCTATATATAATATTTAAGACATAGGTTTTATAAATATAATATTTAAAATTTTCTTTACTCATTCACTCATTGACAGACACTTAGGTTGTTTCCATATCTTGGCTATTGTTTTTTGGGGTTTTTTTGTTTTGTTTTGTTTTTTTAATTTTTTTTAACGTTTATTTATTTGAGAGACAGAGCATGAATGGGGGAGGGTCAGAGAGAGGGAGACACAGAATCTGAAACAGGCTCCAGGCTCTGAGCTGTCAGCACAGAGCCCGACACGGGGCTCAAACTCACAGACCGTGAGATCATGACCTGAGCCGAAGTCGGCCGCTTAACCGACTGAGCCACCCAGGCGCCCCCATATCTTGGCTATTGTAAATAATATTGCTATGAACATGGGAGTGCAGATATCTCTTGAAGATATTGGTTTCATTTCCTTTGAATGTATATGCAGAAGTGGCTTGTTAGATCATATGGTAGTTCTATTTTTAATTTTTTGAGGAACCTCCATATCTGCACCAATTTTCATTCCCACCATCAGTGCACAAAAGTTCCCTTTTTCTACATTCTTGTCAACACTTGTTATTTCTTGTCTTTTTGATTCTAGCTATTTTAACAGGTGTGACGTGATATCTCATTGTGGTTTTGATTTACATTTCCCTGATGATTAGTGATCTTGGGGATCTGTTTTTGTTGTTGGCCATTTGTACGTCTTCTTTTCAGAAATCACTATCTTGGCCTTTGCCTATTTATGTTTCTATGGACTTGTTTGAATTTTGTCTATATTTTGGGTATTAACCTCTTGTCAGATGCATGGCTTGCAAATATTTTCTCCCATTCCACAAATTTTTTCTTCACTCTGCTGATTATTTATTTTCTTGTACAGAAGCTTTCTAGTTTGATGTAATCCCACTTGTCTATTTTTGCTTTTGTTGTCTGTGCTTTTGGGGTTATCCAGAAATAAATCCATGCATTTACAGTCAGCTGATCTTTAGCAAGTGCCAAAAACACACAGTGGGGGAAGGATAGTCTCATCAACAAACAGTGTTGGGGAAACTGGAGATCCACATGCAAAAGAATGAAATTGTCTCCATACCTCCCACCATATACAAAAACCAGCACAAAATAGATTAAAGACCTAAATGTAAAATCTAAAACCATAAAACTACTGGAAAGAAAAGTTTCACGACATCAGTAGGCAATGATTTTTTTGGACATATTTTTTAATACATTATCTTTGGAATTTTTGATATGTATTTTATGTGCTTGATATTATTAAGCCAGATACTTAATTCACCTAAGCAGAAGTTGGTTGGCCCATGCGCATTGAAGGACTCTTGTGTCACTGTTGGCACTGAGTCTGCAAATGCTAAAAAGGACCCATGATTCAAGAAATACAAGTGTATGGGATGCCTGGGTAGCTCAGTTGGTTAAGTGTCCAGCTTCAGCTCAGGCCGTGATCTCGTGGTTTGTGAGTTCGAGCCCCACATCGGGCTCTGTGCTGACAGCTCAGAGCCTGGAGCCTGCTTCAGATTCTGTGTCTCCCTCTCTCTCTGCCCCTCCCTTGCTTGCTCTCTGTCTCTCTCTCTCTCTAAAAAATAATACACACTAAAATTTTTTTTAAATGCATTTAAAGACTAGTGGGGCTTAGAGTGCCAGGGTAGTTCGGTGGGTTAAGGGTCAAGCTTCGGTTCAGGTCATGATCTCACAGTCCATGAGTTCGAGCCCTGTGTTGGGCTCTGCTGACACCTCAGAGCCTGAAGCCTGCTTTGGATTCTGTGTCTCCTCTCTCTCTCTCTGCCCCTTCATAGTCTATTTATCTCTCTCCCAAAAATAAACATTAAAAAACTAATAAATAAATAAATAAATAAATAAATACTAGTGGGACCAGTTGACCACAGTGCCAACCCTAAAATGCCAACAGGTATGATTGTAGCAAACATCATAGCCTGTTCAACTTACTAAGGGTTGGCAAATAAAGCAATACAATACTGGGGATTTGTTGTTTGCTCTTTTCATTAAGAAATAAACATCACAGTTCACGCTACAAGAATATATTTACATCCTTGGGATTGTTTGCAATGGTATAAAATGTTACTTGAGAGCACGTGAATGAATTACGGGTGTATCACCGATACCAATACTTAAGTTTTTCATTGAAAGTATCGGAAACAAAAAACAAAAAACCTAACATCTTCCCAAATTTACTATGTTATAGTCCATCAAATCTAGATAAACATACAACAGTGCCAACTATTTTTATGATTCCAAGTACACATGAGTAGATGCAGAATTCAGTGACAATTTTAGTGAGTTTGGTGATTCCACGGGCATACAGCTAGGTTAATCCAGCTGACCCATGTTCTTCAGGCATAAAGAGGCAACCATGATGCCAGTGTACTTGAACACTTTAAAGTTTTTCAACTATGCAAAGACAATTTTCGACATGGTTCGTAATGCATAGGCCTTACACAAAACCTCACATCTCTGGTTGGCAAGTATTTCCATAACAGTACATATCAACCCACCTCTTACCGCTGTTCTCTCTTGAGAGAATGGCAAGATGGGTCATGATTTTTGTTTTATTTTTTTAATTTTTTTTAACATTTGTTTATTTATGTTTGAGAGAGAGAAATAGAGCATGGGCAGGGGAGGAGCAGAGAGAGAAGGAGACACAGAATCCAGAGCAGGCTCCAGGCTCTGAACTGTCAGCACAGAGCCTGATGCAGGACTTGAACTCACAAACTGTGAGATTATGACCTGAACCAAAGTCACATGCTTAACAGATTGAGCCACCCAGGCACCCCAAGATGAGTCATGATTTTTAAAAACACCCAGCAACTACTCATAAAGGAGATTCCATAATGAAAATGCTCAAAACGTCTTTAAGAAACATGTGGTAAGTATGAGTCTTTGGCTGCCATGGTTATCAGAGTTAACCTTGCCCCAGCATTTCACAAAAATTATCCAAAATGATGTATACCAGGATTCTCAACCTTGACAGGACAGACATTTTGGAGCAGATAACTTTATTTGGTGGGGGGGGTGGGGTGGAAGGAGGGGGGCTTTCCTGTGCTTTGCAGGCCTAATCACTAGGGGCCAGTAGCTGCCCCTCCCCACTTGTGACCATCAAAAAACAACAACAACAACAACATAGACTTTGTCAAATGTCTGATGGGGGACCTTGTCAAATGTCAAATGTCTTGTTGAAAACCACCAGGGTACTCTTATCTGGGGCACAAAAGTAGAACACTTTGTGCTTCAACTCAATTCAATTCAATCAATATTTGCTATATCTGCATATAACTATGGTAGGCATGGAGATTTCGGTCTATCAGGAATGCTTACTGAGTAAAATAGGGGTTTAGACCATGGGCTCTGCAGTGTAATCACCTGGTTTAAATTCAGACCACCCCATGTACCAGCTGCCTGTCACCTTGAACAATTCACTTCATCTCTGTAAGCCTTGGTTTATTCACCTGGGAAATTAGAGTGATAATACCACCTGCCCCATCCAGTGGCTTTGAGAATTCTCTGAGAGAATAAATATAAGACATTTAACATGGTACCAGCACATAAAGTGTCTAATAAATGTTGGAGGAGCATGGGAGGAAGCACACAAGAGGCCAATGGTAGTTGTAGCATCTGTCTCCAATGTCAGTAGAAAGAGTGAAAAGGAAGTCATTCGTTAGCGTGTTACTGGGAGAACAGATTCATTTGAGTTAGGTGTGTGTGCGTGTTCGTCCAAACTCTCATGCAGGCTGTGTAGTGTTTAAAAGATTCAATCCATAACATCTATGTTTTAAGATGTCAAGTACACTGGGGCGCCTGGGTGGCTCAGTCGGTTAAGCATCTGACTTCGGCTCAGGTCATGATCTCACGGTTTGTGGGTTTGAGCCCCGCATCGGGCTCTGTGTTGATGGCTCAGAGCCTGGAGCCCGTTGCAGATTCTGTGTCTCCCTCTCTGTCTCTGCCCCTCCCCCATTCATGCTCTGTCTCCCTTTGTCTCAAAAATAAAAAAACATTAAAAAAAAATTTTTTTAAAGATGTCAGGTACGTTTGGGGAGGGGTGGTTACCTTTAATAAGCCAAACTACGAGTGAAATTTGTCTTTACTCTGCTTAGAAAGATCATCAATTCTCACTGAACTTTGAAGTTGAGGTCACACAAATGTTGATCTAGGAGCCAATGTTAATATTGCATGGTTTTGTTTTTTTAGTAGATTCTATTTTCTAAAGATTATTCCGTAAAGATGGGAGGGTAGACCCGAGGATAATTAATCCACGCACCTGCTAGGAGGAGCCATGATTCCATGCCATGCTTTACTCTTCAGTTGTACCACTTGTTGTGACTTAGAGGTACCACCGTGGCCAAAAGAAAAGAGCTCTGTTCAGTCCTGACCTCTGGCTCTGGAGCGTAGAGAACTTAGGTATCAACTGAACCGTAAGAGAAACAGCTGATATTCTGGTCACTTCACGTTAGCAGAACCAACATGTAAGGCTGGCCTGAGTCTATGTGGTTACCTCTTGAACATATGAAAAAGATTCCTCTTCCTAATGCCCCCAAGTACCCCATCTCTCCCTGGCAAATCTGTATAAATCTTTTAAACCTCAACTCCAAAGTAGCCTAAGCCTTGGGAACTCTCCTAGGTCCCTTACCCACCACCAATTTCTCAGGTCATTTGGTCCAAATAACCAATGCGGTATTGTGATTATTCGTTAGTGGTTCTGTTTCCCCCACTGAGAGGCGAGCACTTCATGGCTCTCTTAATAGGCAGGACAACTAAATGATTTGATTGACATTTTATGGAAGAGAATATAGCTTTTCGTTTTAACAGATTAACACTACAATAGGTTCAACTATTATTTTACTTCCAATGAAATCCTTCAAGCCTTCTGAGCAAGTTAATGTTTTCCGGCAGAATCACCTAAATATGAAAATAGCCACTGTCCATCAAAACAGAGCAATCCCCCCTGGGATTGCTGTGAGACTTTCGTGAAGATGGGTTTCTGGTTCTCATGGCAGATGAGGACAATATTTATTAAATGCCCGCTACATGTCAGGCTATGGGGGACGATCAAACACCTGCCAGACACAGTGAAGAGGCTAGTGGCCAGCTCAGCACTGCAGAACTGGCAGGTGACTGAGCTGAGCCCAAGTGCCCCCTTCACACCAAGTGCCCCCGACCTTCACTGAGTAAGCACTACTTCCTTGGTTCCTCCCTTCAGGCCAGACTATAAATGTTCCCGAGAAATCCTCTCTGGTTACATCTAAAGTCTTCCTGTTTGGGACACCTGGGTGGCTCAGTCGGTTGAGCGTCTGACTTCAGCTCAGGTCATGACCTCACGCTTGGTGGGTTCAAGCCCCACGTCGGGCTCTGTGCTGACAGCTCAGAGCCTGGAGCCTGCTTCGGATTCTGTGTCTCCCTCTTTCTCTTCCCCTCCTCTGCTCACATTATGTCTCTCTCTCAGAAAAAAATAAACATTAAAATTTTTTTTAAAATAAAATAGAGTCTTCCTGTTTGAAATTCAATTATCGGCATGGACGCCCCAGTTAGCCTTGCTTAGGAATTTGGAACATCTCCAGTATCCCAGTTTGCTGTGTTCTGAGCTTCGATTTCTGTTCTGGAACTTCTAGAGCTTTCTCAGAGCTTAGGAATTGCTGTGAACTTTCTTCCCTAACAACCCTGTATGGCTGGGCTGTCACGTCCTACCTTTGAACAGTGCAGTGAAAAAGGCACATGGCTCCTTTCCTTTCCATCCCCACTGCCAAGGACACATTTCCTGGGCCCCGTGCTGTCTTCCCATCCAAAAACCGGCAACAGGGTTTTTAAAGGTAAGTTCCAATGGGAGAACTAGCAGGAAACAACCAGGCCTTTGATTCATTCCATTCATCAGGCTGGTCTGCCTTCCCCCAGGAGGGAGGGTGCACTTCCGATGAGTCCTGTGAGCTCCTGGGATCTCAGGACGATGTTCTAATGCAAACACAGAGAAGCAAGGGGGCTTTGCTCCAACTTTCTTCCACCTGTCCGCCCTGTGCCACCAATCTCAAACAGGAAAAGAAGTAATTTTCATTCTCAGCGTTTTCATGCCCTTGTGGAGCTCAAGCTTAGTCAGTCTCTAAAATACCAGTGGTCCTCAAACCACACAAGGGCATTTTTGTATAAAATGCTTTGAGCAGAACATTTTAAAGGCAGTACAAAGAAGTGGAGAGATCATATTACAAGCTCCTTTCTTTTATCTCTGCATTTAGGACACTATTAGAACATTACTAAGGAAGATCCTTTCTTTCTCCAATGATTAAAAAATTCAGAGGTGGACCCTAGGAAAGATGAAAATGAATTAGCCTCAGAAATGACAAGAATTGGACACCAAACTATCCTACGTGAACGTACGCAGAGTAAACAGAATAGGAAGTATCTGATTTGTTCTGCTTTACAACAAAACCACCGAACAGAACTTAACATCGAATTTCACCAACACCGTCTTCTCCCTCGGACTCCAAACTCGCTGGTGCTCAGTCCCACCGGAGCACTTCCGGGAGGGATCACTAGCTCCGGGAGGACCACAGGGAGCACTTCCGGGAGGGATCACTAGCTCCGGGAGGACTCCATGTGGAATGCACGAGACACAGTAAATGTCAGACACTGCCTGGAGCTGCATTGTCTTCAAATAGTCACAGCTGACACAGGCATTTGCAGCAAAATTGTGCAGCGTCCAGATCCGCCCTCCTCTACAGGGAGGCTTAACTGGCTCATATGTATAATAAAGTGCCCTGACAAAGCGGCCGTGTGTACAGATACAGAGAGAGCAGCCTGGTCCCACCCAGGGCACATCCTTCCGTACCCTGAGCCAGGGACACGAGCACTGGAAGGCCACCAAAGCGGAACCATCTTCAGTCCCATGTCTCTCCTGCCTGGTTGGTTGAGCTTGCTGCTTTGTGAGTTTCCTCATGCTGCCACCTGCTACTTCAGAGAACAGGATTTCCCAACTTGCTGCATATTAATATGCTCTGCTGTTTGTTCCAGTCGTTTCCAGGAAGTCATTTCTATTTGCTTGCTTGTTTGTTTGTTTGTTTGTTTGACAAAAGGGAAAAAGGACGGGACAGAGAGAGGGAATTAAAACATTACCCTAATGGTATTTCAGTTCATTTGGGGCCCGGGTATTCTGGAGAAGATATTCCCACAAACGCGCAATAATCTGTGGTTACTATGAATGGATATGGATTCATGCACATGTAAATTACTTGTGGATAACTGTCCATTGGTAACACACATACACACGCAAACACATCTCATTCTTTTTCAAACTTGTGGACAGGCAGCAAGTTTTAATTTAGATGAAGAAGATTGAAGCAAATGCAGTTAAAGGAGTAAAATGTTTAAAGTTAATCATTAACATGAATATTACCAGTTAGTTACCACAATCCTAATGTTTCTGTTGTCACTAGGTTTAAAAGCACTTAGCAAACAGCCCACTATAAAAAAAAAGCAGACTTCCTGACCACCAGACCGGCAAGGCAATCCCTTTCAACTTGGCCCCAGGAAATGTTAATCCTTCACTTCCGGAAATGGAGTGCTCTGCCTGAGCTAGGATTGCCCTCAGCTCTGATGATAGATCTGATAGAAGGACCACTACCCTCAAACTGTTTCCCTGTCCACTGTGGGAGGGTGTGGAATTGCCTGTAATACAAAGAAGAACATTCTAAGCGCTGGGAAGCATGGGCTGTAGGCAAATGGCACTGGGACCCAGGAGGGACAGTGCTGGTTGGTTCTGTCTGCTGTGGCTTTGGCCAGAGCCAGAGCTTGTGGGGAGGGAGGCTTTTCACAAGCAGACACTAGAGATGCCAGGGAGCCTCTAAAGTGAGCAGTATGTTCTGGGCTGTAGATAATGAGAGCATGAAGTAGGTGTCATGATATGTCTTGGTCAAGGTCCAAGCAGGGAAGCAGAACCAGCTCAAGACATGTGCAAGAAGACATTGGTTACAAGGAATTGGCTCGTGGGACTGTAGGGCTGGCTGAGCCAAGTCTGAAACCCGAAGGGCAGGGAGTTAGTAAGAGAAGGTCACGGGTGAGAGGTTGCTGCAGGGCACAGACCCACAGTGCTTCGCTTCTTTCTGGGGAGTCTCAGCCTTACTGGAAGCCAAGTGACCAACACAGGCCAACACGGATTCCCCAAGATAGCCTGTATTTAAAGTCAACTGAGTAGGTATTTTAATTATATCTCAAAATCCCTTCACACCAAGAGCTAGACTGGTTTGGATTCAATCACTGGGATTACACCCTCACCAAGTTAACACATCAGAAAGCCATCACATGGGGGGCTACTATGATTGCTGCTGGCATCAGTAAATTGAGTCACCAGACTGTGTGAGTCTGAACTCTGGCTCTGTCACCAACTGCTAGTGTTGTGTCCTTGGGCCAGATACTCAACTGCTTGGCATCTCACTTCCCTGCGATGACAGGAAATGATGGACAGTACTTACCTTATAGATGTACCATAAGGATTAAACCTGTAAGGTTCTAAGCTATAAGTATGAGCTAACACATGGAAAGTGCTTCGGAAAATACTGAAGAATGATGAGCACTCCGTTAGCTGTCCACACATGTCACAGGCATGTATGTGTGACAGTGCATGTGGTTAATGTGCCCAAAGTTCCTTTAGCAAGTTGATGGCAAAGCCGGGTCTAGAATCGAGAGTCCCAGAACCCAATCCTTTGATAGCTTGCTTAGTCAGCATCTGTTATGCCTAGCAGTGTAGGGATTTTAAAAAGGGGTAAATAGAATGCCTATCTTTGTTAAAATTACATTCTAGATGAAAATCTGAGACAGTATCCAACAATACGTCACATGTCAAAAGAAGGGACTAGAAATGGCCCTTGAAGATCTCAAACGGAGAGAGATCACTTCTCCTTGAGTCAGTGTGCGGAAGACATCCTGAGGAGGCATGAAATCTGGGGCTTAAAGAACTGGCAGGACTGGAGAGGTGGAAAAGAGAACAAAGTGGAGGGGGGGTGGCAGCGGGCAGTGGCATGGGCAAAAGGCTCAAAAGCCAGGAACTTGATCATGGCATCTGGTCAACAAGGAAACCCCCAAAATGCCAAATGTTCAACCCTAGATACTAGATAATGCAGCTTCACCTAGGAAAGAATTAATTTACCATCTTGGGTCTTTTTATAGAAATCCCAAAGCACAGTTCCACAAGCTTAATACCACACCCAGGAATTCAAAACACCTCTGTTCATGACTTTTTTCCCCCATGGAGTTAGGTTGCCTTTAATTTTTCTCCAGTGGTAGGTTTTAATTGAAGTAATAAATTCAGCAGCTGGTATCTTATATTTTAAAAAATAGCTTCACCAGGTTGGCACAGCTGAAGGATTTTACTTTACAAAATCTATAACTAGAAAACTTTGGCTTTGCCTTTGGTACTAGAGATATGATAGAATTAAAGAATCCAAGATCACAAAGCCTTTATGAATAACTCAGAATCTTCGGGTCCCCAGCAAACATTCGCTTTACTTTCTGTGTGCCAGTATTGGGCTCTGACATTTGAAGGTTTAATGGTGCTGAGTGCTCTTAATTCAGGATCATCTTCGACCCCACGCACGTGCACATGATCTTCTTCCCTGCTCTGTGTCACTTCAAGTCTGAAATCTCAGAAGCCATTCGCTTTCAATATGACGGAGTCTGTACAATTTATTTTAACAAACATTTAATTGACATTTACCAAGGACGTCCCAAATAATAACTCCTTTTTGTCCTCATAACAAACCTACTTGGTAAGAACCCTAATTATGCTCCTTTTGCAAACGAAGGAACAAAACACAAGGTGGTTGAGTCACTTCTCCATGCTACACCCCCAGGAGAGGCAGCACTGGGATTCAGACGCAGGGTGTCTGGCCCTTGAGTCTATACTCTTAACCACCATGCTGCCCGTCATATTGGTCACTAAAGAGTAATAGAGGAATACAAGCAGTAGTATAGCTTTTTTGCCACATGCTCAGAAAGGGTCAAGACATTGGGAGGATGGCTGCCCAGTTTGGAAAATCTATTCTCAGTCATTTCTCTCATCCGCTTGTAAACAAAGGAACCTGTTCTCCATCACCACAGCATGGCAACGATGAGACATAAGAAAGGACACTACCAAAACATCTGATTACATCTATATCCCCATGAAGAGAAAATAGGCATTCCTAGGGCTAAAATTAAGCAATGGGACAATTTATAGCTCATCTTCGAGGAACAAACTCAAGAACACCTTGAGAGATATTGAATACTCTGAATAAATGTTTAATAGTGTTCCTGTGGATTCTGAATTTTCCCTAACAGGTCATAAAGGTCCTTGGACAAAAACGTGACCCTCTAGGTGCAGATCTGCCTGGAACACAGAATACAGGATCACTCTAGTCTGGACCACCCAGGAAAGGAAGAGGAATCCAGTCCAGAAGTCATGTGCTCTAACTCAGCTTGGCTAGAGCCTTTCACCGGTTCCATGCTATGAAGGATTCAAAAATTTACACCAGACTTAGACTGTATGTGATTTGTTACACAGCAGACCTTGTTATCACTACGTTGGTGCAAAAGGAAAAGCAGGGTTGATGAGTCCACTTAAAACAGAAACCCCAGGAACCTGGGTGGCTCAGTTGGTTGAGTGTCTGACTTCAGCTCAGGTCATAATCTTGCAATTCATGGGGTTGAACGCTGCATCGGGCTTGCTGCTGTCAGTGTAGAGCCTGCTTCAGATCGTCTGTACCACCCTCTCTCTACAATACATTGTTCTCTCAAACATACATTTTAAAAAGCATTAAAGGGGTGCCTGGGTGGCTCACCTGGTTGAGCGTCCGACTTCAGCTCAGGTCATTATCTTGCGGCTCGTGAGTTTGAGCCCCGCGTTGGGCTCTGTGCTGACAGCTCAGAGCCTGGAGCCTGCTTCGGATTCTGTCTCCCTCTCTCTCTGCCCCTTCCCCACTCACGCTCTGTCTCTCTGTCTCTCTCTCTCAAAAATAAATAAACATTAAAAAAAATTTTAAACATTAAAATAATAAACAAGTAAATAAACAAACAAACAGAAACACATATTTCAGTGACAAAAAATAGTTCACTGGAGTTTATTTTGAACTGAAAATCATAAAAACAAATATGTTTTGTTTATACTTATCTTTATGTCAGGTTCTTATTAAACAAACAACCCATCCAGTATTAATGGGGGAAGATGTCACAACATGACATCCTACATCTTATATTCAATTTTGTTGGTGCAGTCAAAAAGGTTCAATTTTTCAAAAAAAAAAAATCAGAGCCCTCCCTAATACTTCCAGGTATCTTCGTTATCTTTTAAAATACTTATCATGTCACCATTTTTGTCAACTTTCCACTCTTCACTTGTTAACCGGAATAGCCCTTTCAGATGCTCATTTTTCAAGGGCTGTGCCCAAGATTTGAACAGTTCTCCAACATTAATTTCATCACCTTCATATAACTCTGCCTCTATTGCAAGACTCACCAATTGACTCTGCAAATATATTGCATACATTTGCATAGCAATGTCTGATGTAATAAAGACAATGATAAGAAAGGAATGGGATTTTCATGAGGACTGGTCATTCCTCTGTTGATTTAGTGACTATTTTTATGTTATGATGACTTTTATTTTCTCTAAGTAGACTTGTAGCTGAGAAGACCAAGTTAATAAGAACAGACAATAGAGATCTCCTGTTGTGACACTTTCCTGTGGGATCCTTTTTATTGTCATCATGAAGACCTGTGATAGAGAAGCTCCAGGAAAGTCACAATCTAAGTACCTGGATCACTTAAGCCTACGTCCAATAGCTCTCTAGCAACTTCCATTTCCATTAAGATAACCAAGAGCATATACTCAAAAGTACCCAAATACTGAGACACCTGGGTGGCTCAGTCAATTGAGTGTCAGACTCTTGATTTCGGCTCAGGTCATGATCCCAGGGTCATGGGATTGAACCCCGGGTCAGACTCTATAATGAGTGTGCCTACTTGAGATTTTCCTTCTCTCTTTTTCTGTCCCTCTCCCCGACTCGTGCTCTCTCTCTAAAATTAAAAATAATAATAAAATTTAAAAGCACCCAAATATAGAACTATTAAAAGTTATATATAATATTCATCTTAAAATCTTTTTCTAGTTAACCTGGAAAGAATTTGAAGGAAATTCTCACATACCAAAAATGATGACAAATCCTGAATAGAAATTGGTAAACAAAGAATAAGGCTGAAAGATGCAGCAATCTGCTAATCCCTGTACAGGGGAAACAGAAAAGCAAGTCTAGGATCTGTACAAGGCATTAAGTCAGATCAAGACCATGACATAATAAACACCAAAATACTTGGAACACAACACCCACAATAAGAAGACAGTCTGAAGGCTACTTCAATGTTTAGTCTTGAATGGAGGGGGGAAATTCCACCACAAGGATTTCAAATCACATTCTGGCCCTCACGGCATTAAGGCCAGCATCACACTACCTGTGCAGCTACTGTGACCCGTAGTGTTTCTCTCCACAGGCACAGTGCAACAACCTTAAACCTAGACCCCAAAGATTTTCTAAACACAAATTTCCCAGTAATATGTTTCACAGTTCAAAATCAGGTGATGCATACAATGATATAAGCCACTGTGAATAACACCAACAAAAGCAACAGACCCCAAAAACAAACCCACAAAGAAATGGAATCTAGAATTATCAAATATGAACACAAAATATACCTGTCTGGTACATTTGAAGAAATTAAAGAAGATATTGAATTCATGATGAAAAACTACTGAAAAATTATTACAATTTGATAAACAACCAAATAAATCTTCTAAAACTGGAAATTGTATAAGATAATATAACACATTTTTAAAAATAGAGTTAGAATGCAAGAAATAATTAAAAATGAAGATTAGGCATCTTTGAAGAGAGAATAGGAAACTGGAAGATAAATTTGAAGAAATATCTCAGCATGAATCATAGAGACATAAAGAGGGAAAGAAGATATTAATAAGTATTATAGAAATATAGAAGATATTAACAAGTAATTAGAAATACTAGAGTCTGCCATACATCTAATTGATGTTTCTGAAAGAGGAAATACAATGGGGAGGAAGAAATATTTGAAGAGATAATGGTTGAGAATTTTTCCAAATTATTGACAGATATAAATCTTCAGTTCAAGAAATTCCAAGTAAGAAAATAAATACTGAAGTACTAGAGAACAATAGCATACTAGTTAGTAGAGGTATGATTAGAATTAAGGCAGTCTAAGCTTCCTGTAATATTTAGGAATAAAGTAAATATATTATTTAACTTTAGACTTTGTTAAATTAAATATATTTACATTGTTTTAGGGAAATTATATAAGATAGAACATTCCACCTCCAACTGGTAGAGGGGAAAATTATGAGAGAAAAGGAAGAAATTCTAGTCAATCCAAAAGTAAGCAATAAAGAAGAAAAAAATAGCAAGCAAAAGCAGAACAAATAGAAAGCACAAAAATAAGATGTTAAAAATAAACAAAATACACCAATAAATGTAATAAATGTAAATGGATCAAAATCATTTAAGAGACACAGATTGTCAGACTGGATCTTTTTTAGAAAATTACATAGTATGTTTACTATACTGGAATTAAAATTTTTAAAAAATAATATATACAGTATTCTGGAGACTCACTTAAGACAGAAAGACTAAAAAAAGTTGAAAATTAAAAGATATACATACAAAATGCTAGCCAAAAGAGAGTTGGCATTAATAATAGGAAAAATAGTCTTTAAAGCAATAAATATTAGCAGAGATAAATGGAGTCACTACACTGCAATCAAATGATCGATATCGTTATTTCTTTCAGGAGAACAAAAAAATCCTAAACTTGTATGTGTTAAGATAACTTCAAAATGTTTTTGAATAGAAGCACTCCAAGTGAAGTTGACAAATCTACTAACATAGAGGAACGTTTTTAACATTTCTTTCTAAATAACTGATAGACAAAGCACTAAAAAATACGTCTGAAAAAATGGAGAATATTTGAACAATACAATTAACCATCCTGATGTGTTTCCTAAAACTACAAAATTCTTTTAAAGCAAACATACAACATTTATATAAATTGACCATATCTTATGCCATAAACCAAGTTCCAACACATGTCTAAAAATCATTAATACACAAAACCTGTTCTATAGCCCAATACAAATAAGTTAGAAATCAATACCAAAAAGATGTTTTAGACCTACATGTATAAAGTTTTAAAAAATCTTGTTAAATAGCCTTAATTTAGAGAAATAAAACATGAGTAAGAATAAGAAATACTGTGAACTAAACCATCATTAATATATATCATATATCATTTTTTATTATAAACTTTTTAAATGTTTATTTATTTTTGAGAAAGCATGAGTGGAGGAGGGGTAGAGACAGAGGGAGACACAGAATCTGAAGAAGGTTGCAGGCTCTGAGCTGTCAGCACAGAGTTCTATGCAGGATTCAAATTCATAAACCATGAGATCATGACCTGAGCCAAAGTTTTATACTTAAATGACTGAGCTACCCCGGTGCCCCTTTATATCAAATTTCAAAACTTATGTGTTATACCTATATACCATTTAAAGAAAAATTTATGGGCTTAAATGCTTATTTTAGGGAAAAAAAAGTCTTTTATTTTAAGTTTATTTTATTGGGGGGGCAGGGGAAGGGGCAGAGAAAGAGGTAGAGAGAATCCCAAGCAGGCTCTGGGCTGTTAGCACAGAGCCCCACTTGGGGTTCAATCTCATGAACCACGAGATCATGACCTGAGCTGAAATCAAGGGTAGGATGCTTAACTGACTAAGTCACCCAGATTCTACTAGGGAAAAAAAAGTCTTAAAAAGGCTGAAAGTTAATGAATTAAGTATACAACTTAAGTAATTCTATAAAGAACAACAAAATAAAACTTTTTTTTTAGTGTAGAAGGGTAAGACCTTCTACAACAATAAAGGTAAGACCAGAAATTAATGAATCAGAAAACAAAGATACACACAAAGAGAATTAAGGAAACCAAAAGCTGTTTTTTCACAAAGGCTTAAGATGTGGACATTTGTCTTGCAAGATTGTTCAAAAAGAGGAGTTGTATAAATAAGAAATAATCAGTGCTTAGGCAAACCCAAGCACAGACATCAAGATTCAGTGGCACTCGGTTAAAGTATTTTAAGATATGAAGGCTTGAACACAGGGAATTAGAAGTTTAAATGCTGCTAGAGATTCTGAAAGAGACTTTCCAGGCTGAACTTATGAATATGATTCCAATAAAAATTTAGAAATACCCCAAGGGGAAGCCACTCTTTCTAAACCCACCACTGGGCTTACAAGTTCAGAACGCACTCCCACAGCTGTCATCAGAGGATCAGGAAGCTGATGTCACCACCACCGCCACACGGCCTCCTGTAACCCAGCAGCTTGGGCATAGACACTGGAACACTCTGCACCAAGGCACTCAAACAGCCAAAAGTGGGAAGGAAAATTGTCTGTTTCACTCACACCTTCCAAATTTCACACCACTGTGTCTAATTAGTGAAAACTAACTTGTTTCTCTAAATAGAAGGAGAAGGGTTGAGAGAGCCAATCTACACACAAATCCCTCAACTGGTGCATTCTTTAGCGTTTATTTCCATCGGGCTATGGATTGCTTCTCACAAACGCTGACAATGCCTAAAATTAAAAGAGAGAACTTCCCCAACTTCATAAGACTCAAGATAGAATAATTTGTTTAAACTTCATCTGTCCATCTGTCAAAAAAAACTAGCGGCACAAGAATGATTTTCATTATTATCAGCTGGAACAATACTGAAAGTGCAAATGAAGAATAAATATGAAGAATTATTAACATTTTTCAGGCAAGGGACATTTTTTTTTAGAAAGGTGACATGGGGCACCTGGGTGGCTCAGTCGGTTGAGCGTCCGACTTCAGCTCAGGTCACGATCTCACGGTTCGTGGGCTGATGGCTCAGAGCCTGGAGCTGCTTCCGATTCTGTGTCTCCCTCTCTCTCTGCCCCTGCCCCATTCATGTTCTGTCTCTCTCTGTCTCAAAAATAAATAAACGATAAAAAAAATTTTTTTAATTAAAAAAAAAAGGTGATAGAATTTTTATGAAACTCTTTTTAAGTCTGCTGTGTGTGCCGATTTATCCATCTGAAGAGGTCAATAAAGTTGCTCGGGAGTTCATATAAATCCAAGAAAAGCAAAACAAACCTCTTCCCCAAAACTTCATTTGGTTCAAAGTCCTAGCCACAGAATGATACTTCAACATGACAGGGAATGCAGATTGCACATCATAATCAGCATGAGCTGCTCTGTCTCCTATCACACACCAGACACACGGCACTGAAATACAACACAGCATGACACGAATATTTGCAGCTGCCCTTTGTATTAGTTTTCTGTTGAAACCACAAATTTAGTGATGGGATAAAACATACCCTTATCATCTTGTAGTTTCTGCGGATCAAGAATCCAGGCACAGCTTAGCTGGAGTCTCTGCTCAGGATCTTACCTGGTTGTTGGCAGAATCCTTTTTTTCAAATTTTTTAAAAATTTTTATTTATTTTTGAGAGAGAGTGCAAGCAGGGGTGGGGCAGAGAGAGAGGGAGACACAGAATCTCAAAGAGGCTCCAGGCTCCAAGCTGCCATCACAGAGCCTGACGTGGGGCTCGAACTTACAAACCATGAGATCATGACCTGACCCAAAGTCAGATGCTTAACCAACTGAGCCACCCAAGCACCCCTGGTAGACTCCATTTCACTGCAGCTGTAGAACTCATGTTAGCTTGCTTCTTCAAGGCCAGCAGGGGAGAGAGCCTCTGACTTCCTCAGTCTCTGACCTCCAGAATTTGTTTTAAAAAGTTTGGCTGATTAAGTTCAACCCACAGAATAATGTCCCTTTTGATTACTTTAGAGATGACTGATTAGGGACCTTAAGTACATCTGCAAAACCCTTCACTTTTGCCAGATTGTATTGGTGAGAAGCTAAATAAATGTCCTTGACACACATAAGAGGAGGGAATTACACAAGGATGCAGAGAATTCCACCCACCACACCCTTAGGTGAAAAAATAGCAAGAAAGCCTCTGCACGCTATCCATGCTGGGTTTATGGCCAACATTGTATTGCGATGTTGAAATAAGTGTCAGTCTCTTGGGGAATATTGCTTATTGTTGTTCTAACTTATGGCCTTTTTTAGTTATTCTTTTAAAACACATTTTCCTCCTGGGGCACCTGGGTGGCTCAGTTGGTTAAGCATCCGACTTCGGCTCAGGTCATGATCTCACAGTCAGTGTGTTCGAGCCCCGTGTCGGGCTCTGTGCTGACAGCTCAGAGCCTGGAGCCTGCTTTGGATTCTGTGTCTCCCTCTCTCTCTCTCTGCCCCTTCCCCACTCAGGCTCTATCTCTCTGTCTCTCAAGAATGAATAAGCATTCCAAAAAATTAAAAGAAAAAAAAAAACATTTTCCTCCTGGCTACAGCATACTAACCACTGTGCTAAGTACTGGTGTACAAAATTAGCAACAATTCTTGTCCATGAGAACACATAACCAAAACCACTTTATCCTGTCAGCTGCACAACAAGTTGTTTTTTGTCACCCCATAAGTCAATTGCTTTGATGCATTACTTGATGTTTTTCTGAAAAAATAAAACAAAAACAAAAACAAAATAACTTCCTCTAGCGTGACTAGAGGTGGCCACTAAACCTAATATATCATGACTATGAATGTCGATCCCGAGGCCAATGCCCCAAACAAGATGATCAGGAAACCATTCTTAACCTTATTCTTTTTTTTAATGTTTTTTTTAAAGAGAGAGAAGGGTACATGAGCTGGGGAGGGGCAGAGAAAGAGGAGGACAGAGGATCCAAAGCGGGCTCAAGCCTGGTGCAGGGTTCAAATTCATGAACCACCAGATCATGACCTGAGCTGAAGTTGGGCTCTCAACCAAATGAGTCACCCAAGCACCCCTGATTCTTTTTTTATGAACATTTTTTAATTTAAATTTTAGTTAACAGACAGTGTACAATATGGGTTTCAGGAGTACAGTTCAGGGATTCATCACTTACATACCAGACCCAGTACTCATAACAAGTGCCCACCTTAACACCCATCACCCATCCACCCCATCTCCACCCACCTCCCTCCATCAACACTCAGTTTGTGCTCTATAATTAAGAGTTTCTTGTGGTTTGTTTCCCTCTCTTCTTTTCCATCCCTTCCCATATGTTCATATGTTTTGTTTCTCCAACTCCACATATAAGTGAAATCACATGATATTTGTCCTTCTCTGACTGACTTATTTCACTTAGCATAATACATCCTAGCTCCATCCACATCATTGCCAATGATAAGATTTCACTCTTTTTTGATGGCTGAGTAATATTCCATTGTATGTATCTATATCACATCTTCTTTATCCATTCATCAGTCAATGGACATTTAGGCTCTTTCCATAATTTGGCTTTTGTTGATAATGCTACTATAAACATTGGGGTATATGTACTCCTTCCAATCTGTATTTTTGCATCCTTTGGGTAAATACCTAATAGAATTGCTGGATCATAGGGTAGCTCTATTCTTAGTTTTTTGAGGAACCTCTGTATTGTTCTCCAGGGTGGCTGCACCAGTATACATTCCCATCAGCAGTGCAAGAGGGTTCCCCTTTCTCTGTAACCTTGCCAACATATGTTGTTTCTTGCGTTGTAAATTTTAGCCATTCTGACAGGTGTGAGGTGGTAACTCATTATGGTTATGATTTGTATTTCCCTGACAATGAGTGATGTCAAGCATCCTTTCATGTGTCTGTTGGCCATCTGGATGTCTTCTTTGGAAAAGGGTCTATTCGTGTTGTCTTCTGCCCATTTCTTAACTGGGTTGGGTTTTTTTTGGGGGGGTGGTGTTGAGTTTGATAGGTTCTTTATAGATTTTTGGATACCTACCCTTTATCAGATATGTCATTTCCAAATACATTCTCACATTCCATAGGCTACCTTTTAGTTTTGCCGATTGTTTCCTTCATTGTACAGAAGACTTTTTATCTTCATGAATTCCCAGTAGTTCATGTGTGTGCTTGTTTCCCTTGCCTTCCTCAATGTTTCTAGTAAGAAGTTGTTCCAGCCAAGATCAAAGAGGTTGTTGTCTGTGTTCTACTCTAGGATTTTGATAGTTTCCTGTCTTATGTTTAGGTCTTTCACCTATTTTGAATTTATTTTTGTGTACAGTGTAATAAAGTGGTCCAGCTTCGTTCTTCTGCGTGTTGTCATCCAGTTTTCCCAACACCATTTGTTGAAGAGACGGTCTTTTTTCCATTGGGTATTCTTTCCTGACTTGTGGAAGATGAGTTGACTGTATAGTTGTGGGTCCATTTCTGGGTTTTCTTTTCTGTTTTTGTGTCAGTACCATACTGTCTTGATGACTGTAGCTTTGTAATATAGTTTGGAGTCAAAGTTGTGTTGCTTCCGGTTTTGGTTTTCTTTTCAGGATTGCTTTGGCAATGCAGGATCTTATGTGGTTCCGTACAAATTTTAGGATTGTTTGTTCCATCTCTGCAAAGAATTCTGGTGGTATTTTGATAGGGATTGCATTGAACGTGTGGATTGCTTTGGGTAGTGTAGACACTTTAACAACGTTTGTTTTTCCAATCCATGAGCATGGAATGTCTTTCCAGTTCTTAGTATCCTCTTCAATATCTTTCATAGTTTTCAGAGTACAGATATTTTACCTCTTTAGTTAGGTTTATTCCTTGGTATCTTAACCTGATTCTTATATGATCTGTAAGAACAATGATCTCTTTCAAACCAACGATGCAAACAAAGATTCACAGCCTTTCTCTTCTAAAATTCATCAAGGATAAGAGAAAACTGCTTCAACAGAAAACTGCTTGTGAGCACATCAGGAAAAATTGTGAGTTTTATTACCCAGTGTTAAACCAAAGCTAATGTGCAAGGCTGATAAACCACCACTCTGGATTGGTAACCCATATCGAGGCATCCACTGAGCACTTAAGGCATTTCCGAAGTTAACCATCTGGGGTTCAGAAGCTCAGCTGGATGGCCATTTGCCCAGTAATTCTCAATCAACGTAAATGAATTTGAATCTCAAGTCACCACACATATCTCATGAAGAAGTATGTGTGATCTCTGCATCCAAAACCAGCTCAGTGGTCCCAGAGTCTGGCTCTCCCATGAGACAACATGGGGAGGTTATGGGGCACGGAATGTGATCGAAATGTTTTCCAAAAATAACCTCAATCATTTGGTGCTGCTCAACTTTGCATGCATTATGAGTAAATAAAGTAAATTGCTTGATAATAATTATTGCTTCAAAAGAAAGTAGTGTGTTTATATTTTACCTAAGTGTTCCATTACCATAGGGAGGTGGCAAAGGATCAGAGCTATCAGCTGCCAGGTGGATGAATGGTTCAAAGCTGTGTCACATTTTATGCCCAGCCTTCTGACTTTATATATAACAAATAATCTATAAATAAGAAATTCTAAAATATGTTATACCTAAAATAATACAAGAAAATCATATATAGAGATATATGATGAGAGGAGAAGAAAGCTAGAGGAGAAGAAAGTTAGAAAACAGAGAAAGTTTAAATATTTAAATACCTAAATTTGTTGTTCTTTGGATAAAAAAATGTTCCTTCATTTTCTCAGGCCGACACCAACAGTCATGGACCCTAGGAATATATTCTGAACACTTATGTTAACTGATAAGTTGTAGCACCCATAGGAAAAACATAAATTAAAAAAGAAAGAAAGAAAAGAACTCTTACTCATCTACTTGGTATTATGCCCCCAGACTATCGATGATAAACTCATTCAAAGACATCTACCATTATAAGTTTTCTTCATTCCCTGCATTTGAAGACCACTTCCATTTTGGATGGCATTAACATAACTCCATTCACCAATGAGCAGAGTGTTCAGTTAGCTCAGCATCACATTCCCATTCCATTCAACAACACAATCACACTTCAATATCACGCACGGTTGCCTGTAACAACAGTTGTACTCTTACCTCCAGGTACAATTTGGGGAGGAAATAGAAAACTTGGAGACCAAGTTCCTCTGTAGATCTCAACTTCCTCTCCTCTACTCCTTTCCCCACTTCCTCTCCACCATAAACCCTCCTGCTCCTCCCCAGTAGTGCTCAATCAAACATACGCATGCACAGGCACATGCACACATACATACACACACACACACACACACACACACACACACATGCCTTTCCAGTTTCCAGTAGGACTCAGTGACTGGCTCAGTGTGCTTGCCATGAGCACCTGTAAGTTCCAGTGACTAGAGATTTAGCTGAGTCAGTGACAACATGAGATTTTGTGAGGCTACAGATACAATATTAATTATTTACCAAAAAAATGAGTTGCACCTGCATTCAAATGTAACCATATCAAATAAAATTTATAACATGCAGATGATTTCAACTCCTTTATCACATGTTTGTTTCTTAAAACAATTATGTTACAGGAGGCTCCCTCAGGTAATAAATCCTTATGTTTAACTTAAGTTCCATTTTCCATCCTAATCAGGCTCCTCAGTAATAAAACCAAAACTCATCTGACATGTTTGTAGAGCACTTTATCCAAAGAGTCCCAAAGGCTTTACAGATTTCATTCTATCAGAAGGAAGGGAGTAAATTATTCACTTTACAGAGAGCTGTGAATAACGTTTCCTAGCTACTTCCGTCAACTATCTCTAACAGTAAAAAACTACATCAGGTTCCTCCAGCCAACAACCAACATGGTACAGGCCAACATCAACTGTAAGCTTTCAGGGACCCAGAGAGGCTAAACCTACTCCCCCACGCCATGCCTCCATCTGCCTTTTCTGTCTCCATTCACAAACCATCTTTCTCCTCTTCACTCTGATTTTTATTTACCAGGTCAAAATGAGCAAACAGAAAAATAAGAATCGATGCACTAAATGGTCCCCTGTTACTCTGAAATGTTAATGTCATTTCCAAGAACAAGGGAACATTTCCATTCCATCTTAAAAGCCTCCTCTTGTCATTCAACCCCAAATTAATACCTGCATACTACCATAGGGCACAAATGAAAGCAAAATTGAAAGAAAGAGCAGGATTGGTCAAAATAAATTAGTATCTGAAGGCAGATAATATCTACATTTATAAATTGTAGCCGCCATTAGAAAATCACCAATGAGATGCAAAGAAGACCAAAAGAACCATAGGAGATCTTTAGCAAGGACCCAGAGAGGTAGCCTATAAACACTTTTGTGTAGTGAGCAGGGCTCCTTCTCACAGAAGCAACCAGAACTATCCCATTTTTGCTCAAGATGAGTAAAAGTGGAGGAAGTGCATAATTTGACTGTCTTATTTGCTGGAAGATTCAACAATAATCTCTAGATTCATACAATCAACCAACATTAGTAGCGTCATGCTACGCATGATAAGGGTCCGAACATGTACAGTCCCTGTCTAGAAGGGGATCCATTGTACCTAACTTTACGCTTCGTACCATTTTCTTAGACTAGTAGAGGGCAGTAGCCTGAAAGAGTTAAACATGATTTTTTTAATTTATTACTAGGAATACATACACACCAAATATTCTTTTTAATGTTAGCATTACTTACACCATAGTAATAAATATATGCAGAGCTGCAAATAAACATCCTTACAGATTAAGAATCAATGCACTAAACGTTTCAGCTTCACTGTAGCATCTAATCAATCCAAGAACCTCTTATTGCTGTGTATATTCCAAATCAATAAAAAATACACCTTAAAAATACCTATAAAATAGAATGCTACAGAACAGATACTATGGGACTACAAGAAGCAATTATGCTGCACAATTATACAGCATAATACCAACAACAAGTAGTTATCTTAACTGCCCATGAAAAATGATGGGATGCTTGATGCTAACTTGTTTTCCATTACATCTTTCTCAAAATCCAATATCAAGAAGTGTATTTATAGTCCATTATTCACATATTCTGTCACTGTCGCCAAAATTGAGATTTCCAGTGCTGGATAAAACTAACGAAATGATTCAAAAATTGTACTCAAATCATGAGTTTCTCTTGGTCCCAAGTAGGACCCTGCTTGAGGCTGCAGAAAGAAATATACCCATCTCAAAGAAGTGGTCTACACTCCTAGGCTCACATCATTGTACCCTTTCCTGGGACCCTATGACCTTCTTTCGCCCTGCTTTATTTTAGCACAGAGGGCAGGAAAGCATTCTTTCACTACCACTATATATACTATTGACCCTGTGCTTTCTGTAGTTTCCAGAATTTCTATAGGTAGAGATTCCCAGTGTAGCCTGACCTCCCCTTAACATTGGGCGCAGCACCCGTCCCTGAACAACAGCCTATATGGTCAAAGACAGGAACAGAAAAAGAGAAAAAAAGAAAGGAAAGAAAAATAGAGACAGCTAAGACCAGATATCTATTCAATGAGCAGGTATTAGGTGTCATGAGCATTAAAGGCAATAGAGTATCTGACTGAGAAAATATCCTGGCTACTCTAAAAAGGAGAACATTCCAGAACTGAACAGCAACTAGCTGCTCTAAAAACCAAGAAAAAATCAGGCCAGGGGAATCTAAGGAATGGCAGCCTTATTAGGCATAATGAGGTAGCAAAGTGATATCCACTCAGTGGAGGGCTCTGAACTCAAGACTGCTGAAAACAGCTGAGAATAATCTAAGAAGCAAATAGCCATTCCAGAATTGCCATAGTAAAGGTGAGAGAGATTTTTTAAGGCTTTTTTGATACGCATTCTCCCTTTTTTTTTTTGTTTGGGTTTTGTTTTATGTGTTTCATTTTTGCTCTATAAAATATTACACTATATTTGAAACTAAATTAGATGTTTTATGTTTTACCATGATTAAATAACAATTTCATGTGAACACAGCCATAGTATTTCACCGGTTTTTGTTTAAGTTTTGTTTTCACACCACGCCTAAAGCGTGACTCCTATAGTACTGCCTAGAAAAGCAACTCCAGGGAGCAGGGTAAGGAGAGTCTGCAGGTGAAACTTACAAGTCTTTTGGGGTTCAGAGCCCCAAATTGTACACCTGAAGGAGTTTTATGGAGGTGGTGGCAATTACTCAGAACTTGCCCCCAGATCTTCAATGATTCAATAATTTGCGTGCACGTGTTCTATTCTGCCCCATCCTTACCCCAGCAGAGCCTAACCGTGACGTAGGCGTCGCCCTCAGACATGCACCCAGCTCTGCTAAGCACTGATTTGACAGGACGAGCCCTGGGGGTAATGCTGTAGTTACCACAGATGTCTGTATGTGCTCCCCCTACACAGAAGAGCTATGGGCTCACTCCACTCGGGGACACACATGGTCACACCTGACTTCAAGGGGGTGGAGACAGTGATCCTCCTGGGGCCCAAAGCAGAGGGAACAGTCTTTGCAAGCAGCCCCAAGGGTCACCTCCAAGACAGAGAGACTCTGACCTGGTCCTGAAATCTGTGCGAAGCTAAGCGCCCCTTCCTAGGTGAGATGTGGGTATCCAGGAATGGCCACCAAGAATGTAATCCTGATGCTGGCCTGGGTGCGGCAGGAGTTAGATCCGGGCTTTTCAACGGTCACCTGGAGTCCATTAAAGATCAGCAATCACCCAGCCCCCAGTGAGGTCCCCTGACTGAATCGTAGGTTGTAGTTTCTGGGGGAACAACTGAGCCAATGGCCTCCTAAGATACTTTCCCATTCAACCTCCCCCACGTCCTCCATTCTAACACTGCCTGTTATTTGGATTTAAAAATGACCTTCTGGCTAAAATTTGCTTATAGATCTAACCCCTAGGGCTGAGTCCCTTAGACAAATATGACATCACTGCCTCCTGAATATTTATAGTTGTACCACAGCTGAGGCTCCCCAATGCCTGTGACTTCTCATGCATGGTAGTGATTCACACGGCAAACATCTTTAAGGAAATCATCCAAATGAGACATCTTCCTCATTAGGATCTATCATTTACCGAGAAAAAAAAGAAGCATGTAAAGCATCATTATTTTTTTTTTCTCCTGAAGGTGGCTAGAATTTCAATCTTCTAGTAAACATGGACCCATTAGGTTGCTTCATAGATGAATGTTTTGTCTTCATGATTCTTGCTACAGCAAATTCTCCTCTTCATTTCTCTTTTCCTGAGGATCCCTCGAGAAAGTAGTTTGGGGAACCCCATCCTTATTAGATGCACATCAGGCGATCCTCTTTGCTCAGTTTCAGCTTTTCTTTCAGGATATCAAGGACAGGATATTATTTGTAAGCGGCCAAGGTAATTACCATCCAACAGGGTCCAATTGTTTTCAATTAAAAGCTTTACTGCCGTCTTTAGTTTTCAATACCACTGTGGCCATCTGCTTCCACTGAAGATCTACCGGCCAGAAGCCCAGGCCACATCTTACTGCCATTAACTCCCAAGAACCATTTTCCTCCAAAATGAAAAAACTCAGTAGTCCAGGGAAAATATGGGACTAGCCCAATGCATCTTTGGTGACCTCAGGAAAGGTGTAGCATAGAACTCTGAACGGTCACTTCTCAGAAACACCAGCACTTCCTATTTCTGCCTGAAGTGCCAGGTACTCGTCCTCATTCTCAGCCTCCCTTCAACTGGGGATGCTCAGCTTTAACTTCCCCACTTCTTATTCCCCATCTAGCTCAAGTGTGTACAGCTCCAGGATAAGAAGTCTTCAAACTGCAATTTCATCAGAGGTATTGTGTCGGTAGAGATGCTTTCCGGTTTTGATATTCGTCATCAGTCCAACTCTGCATGGCTCACTATACCCTAAAATTCTGGGTGGAAGTAAATTGGAAATAGCCACCAGCTTACCTAAATGGACACTATGATAGAAGGTATTTTAGCTGTTTTCATAACTTAGAGCCTGGGATCCATTTCTAGAGTCGTAAAGTTATTAGAAATTAATGGAGGTGTTTTATGGACCTATGAAGAGTGACAGCCCAAGGTCTCGTTTCCATCCGAAACCTAGCCCACTCCTGGTAGTTTACACTGCAAAATGGCTCCATAAAAACCATTCGCACAGTTTAATTGCCCTTGCCTCCTCTACAACAGAAGTTCTTCTGCAGCAACAGGCGGTCCTGGCCACAGCCCTGGCCAATAAGATGGACATGCAAGTCCCAGCAAGGAATCTCTTCCCAAAGAAGGCAAAGTTTGACAAAGAGACATCACTGGACCCTTCTGATCCCTTTCCTCTTGTCTTTCCTCTGCATGTTTCTTGGACTCGGAGTCTGAAGGAGTAGCCACCGTCTTGTCACCATGGATCACTAAGCATGAGGACAAAGGCATAAATGCTAAAGATGATCAAGTAGAAATTCAGAAGGAAACTGAGTCTTGAATGGCACAGGGCCAGCCTTAGACTGCTGGCGCTCACATTTCTGAAATGTGAGGCATAGAAGTCACAAGCTGTTTCAGACCCACCAATAAGATTTGCTATTATTTTTTGCTATTATTTGGGGGAAAAAGCATTCCTAACTAATAGAGTCATCATACCAAGAAAACAGTCACAAAGTGAACAGAGGAAACCAGAATTACCTTCCCTCCTGGGTCCAGACCAAGAAAGTGTTTCCATTTTGAAGCAGCAAATCTAATCTCTTCATTCTCAAAATTACAAGGGGGGGGGGGAGTCTTAAAGGAATTAGTGACGAAAGAACGTTGAATGCCAAATTGGAAATCCATGGGTAATAGTTATCACTATCTTCCAAATATTTCTGGCTTTGCGCCTTCCGGGAATATGATAAGATTATGCTTCTGTGCCCATTTGGACATGAGGCAAAACCATATGATTTTCTTTGGCCAACGAAAAGAGAACCCAAACGAAGGGTCATTCCCCAGCTGAAGCTTCAAGACCATTGTGTCAGGTACCCTTTCTCTAATTGAGGTGACGGGAAGCACAGCTCAAAATGGAGCATCTTGTGAAACTGGGTCCCCAAAGGTCTACCATGAGCAGTGGCTCCTGCTGACCCACACTGGACACGCAGCCTGAGTGAGGAATGAGTTGTTTGTTACGGCAACATACCCTATCCCAGGGATGGACTGCCATCCATGGTAATAGACAAGCTCTAGATAATGTAAGAATATCAAGTTAGAGAAAAGGACCTATGAAAAGACTTGAATCCTTGCTAAAGAATTTTTAAGCAGACACACCAAGGAATGTCTTGAGAAATGAGGGACAAGAGCAGTAGTTCCCAAATTCTGCTGCATGGTACATTCTCTCAGGGAACGTGTAATAATCCTGACGCCCAGGTCAACACCTTTGTACAAATTAAATCAGAATGGCTGAGGGTGGGCACCAAGCATCAGAATGTTATAAAGATGTCCAAGTAATTCCAATGAGCAAGAAAGTTGGGGAACTTTCAATCAAAATCTGTTTTCTTAATTAAAAAAATAACACTGTTTGATGATCGTGAAAGTCTTTATTTCAGGGAAGTTAAAGAGTAATGGCTGTCACTGAGAAGGAAGCTATCAAGCTAAAGATCTTTCTGGAAAGGCAAATCACAGTCGATCCATTTGGTCCAGATAGAAAGGGAGAGGACCCCTCCCCACATATTCCTGCAATGCCAGCTTAGTACATCTTTAAAGGGACCCCACTGTGCGGCTCCCATTACCTAATTTCATCTCAAAGAGTCAACTTTTCAACAAGATACAACAGCATCTTTCTCGAGGATTCACATTATTGCCTGTGAGCATTGGGATCACTTTTATAAGTGAGCTTCCCACACTTGCACACCCCATTGATCTCCCCGGGCGCTTTATCATCTGGGTTATCATCTGAGAGTCCTGGTAGTTTCCCCACAGTGTCGGGTCTCAGTCTGGGCCTTAGAAAGGGGCAGAGCAGGCTACACCCCACAGTCAACCGTTGGTCTTGAATACAAAAAGCTGCCCCGATCTGCAATTTGCCTCTGCCCTCATGCAGAAATGACAAGGGAAATCTCACCGTATTGAATTGTCTTTATAGAAAAAAAAAAACAAGTAAGAAAGTAGATATTTTTAAATTCTTCATGCACAATTTGCCCCCCAAATACCCCCCAAGCTATTTTTATAAGGCTCATGACAAACCTGAGTAGGGCCAGCTCAACCTGGAAAGGTCAGGGCAACTCGAGAAAAACAAGCCCCTGGAACCCCTCCGGTGCCTGTTTCTGATGAGTCTAAATACACACCCCTAAGCACGCCAGTCCTCTGTCCCCCTCCATCTGCCTTCCCACCCCCATGCCCAGCACGCTCTCCTATGAGGCCTTTGGAGATATTCAGGACGCTGTGCACGTAGCATAGCAATCAGATGCTCTCTCCTCAGATGGCTTGGCTAATGGCCACTTCCTGTGGTTGTCAAATGAAAAAAGAAAAACTAGCATATCCCCAGTGACTTATTGTATCACTTCCCGTATCTGACTATCTGGCAGCCGGTATAATTTAACATCGCTCGTAAATTAAGAGCCTCTTGCAAGGGTGCCACAGCTGAGCCCTCCACCCTGTTTTGCTGATTATAAAGAAACCTTGCCAGGACTTCCATTATGAATAGTCATTTCCTAAAATGTAACTCCAACAACACTGACATCTAATCATATATTAAATGAATGAATAGAGGTTATATAACCACCCTGTATACCTCTGAGCTCATTCTGAAGATTAAAATGACTTCCTCTGATGTTTTCCCAGCACACGCTGTGCCCATGATGTCAGCTCTCGCCATGACCCCCTGTGAGGCCTCCAGCCTCTGGGACATCCCCCCACACTGTTTCTTATCTCTTGGCTTTGACCGGTTCCTCCTTCCTCACTGCCTAGCCTGTGAGAAGTCAAAGTGAGCTCAAATACTTGCATGTCGCCCAGCTCCTCTGGTGCCCCATGGTTCTGAGGCTGGGCAGCTCCACAAACAGCTCTTTTGCCTCCCCCCAGGGCAGGTGCACTGGTGGAGTGGGCTACAAAGCTTTGTGCTGTGTGTTCATCATCACGTTGGTCTTAGCAAAGATTCCCTTCATAGCACTGCTGATACTTGGGGGCAAAGACTCTCTTGATGCCCTAATTGGTTGTATGTTTGCTTCCGTCTCATATTGTTTGTTTGTTTGTTTCATTTCTTCAGTGTAGAATCGTGAACAGGCGCCAGATTTGAAGCCAAATGGCCCAGTTTCATGCCAATTTTGCTCCATGCATTGTGACCCCAGCAGCCCTTGTGGGAAGTGATATAACCTCTCTGACTGTCATTTTCCCCATCTGTAAAATGGGAACAGTACCAAAAGCTATACTCACAGGATAATTGTGAGGATCAGTGACATAACATACATGAAAATACCTTACAAAATGAAAACATACTAGCTATCGTGAGTACTAGAAATAACGAGGACGGACTAACCAACCCGGTTCTAACCATGGCTTTGCTGCTCTTAAATAAGCCCCGTGTTCTTAAAGAAGATACTTAATACCTGAGCATCTTTGCCCAACTCATGGCACATTGTCATCTCATCAGATGAGGTGATACAAAATACACACAACGATATTGGCAAAAAGTAAGAGCTCAGTAAATGACAAATGCTTTTATTGTTATTATTGTTGTTGTTATCATTATTATTTGAGTAGGACAAGCAGCTAAAAGACTTGTCCAAGAAAAAATAAATGAAGAGCAACTTTTTGCATTTTAGGAGTCTCAAAAAGAAAAGATCAGAGAAGCGGGCTTTTCACGTTTGTAGAATGACTTTGACGCAGAAGTAAAGACTGATGATAGCTCTGGAATATTGTCTAATGGATTTGGGAACTCTGAAAAAAAAATTTGAGAACAGCTGACACACTACAGCTTAAATATAATCAGTCGCTGAAATTGCTCTGCAATTTGTTTCAGTGTTTTTCTGTGGATTGCTTTTTTTAACCATACATGTGTCCTAAATATATAATTATATGGCAGAGTATAATAGCTCATTTAGAGTTATTGAGGTCTATTATATAATCCAATAGGACCGTGGGGCGGGGTTTGGAGAGGAGCAGTGGTGATTAACTTGAATGAGTATCAAACATGAGCTCCGCTAGATGTTAATAGATGGTCTTAGTACCGATTTTCTTCTTGCCTTTGCCAGTCTCCCCAAGACAGATCGCTTTTGTGTCCCAAACTGTATTGTTTTAAATTGATGTTATATATTCCTTTGAAAGATCAAAGAAGCCTCTATGTAAAATTTCTTAAGTGCAGAATATAAACGTGTGCTTCTATGAGTGTGGGTCCATGCGTGTGCATGGCCATCTGGAGTGTATGTGCTCCAAAATGCTCAGAGGTGTGTCCTGAACAGAGCACTCAGTTTTTCAAGGAAAAAATAAACAACCCAAATTCCCCTCTCCCCAGACACCTTCCTTTTTCACCAATCCATGAAATGTGCACATGCTAGGCCAGATAGAAAAACATCCTTTTTCTACCACCCTGACTTGGGTTTTAAATAGAATTGTCTAGAGCCATGATCTTCTAGTAGAGTTAATCACCTTGTCAATATATCCCTGTTGATTAACTGATGGATTCAATGCAGGCTTTTTGTCAATTTCCATTTCTGTTGGATAGTTTCTATCCCTTCAAGACAAATTAGTCAGGGCATTAGAGACCATCTACTCAAAATCCACTGCTTAATTTGTTTTTAATCCCAAGAAAAATCAAGACTAATAAAGGCTCCCGCTTGCCTTACACAACTGACTCCTAAGGTCCCACGTCAGAAATGCCCCAGACCATCACCCCCTGAGTGTGTGATGCTCTCAGGGTTCAGTCATTGGCAAGGAGTCCAGTCGGCTTATCTAAGCCAATGCAAACTGACCTGGTCAGTCTTTAATTTCTTGTATTTAAAGTTTGTGAAAAATCACATTTTATCCAAATACATTCATCTACTTAAGGGACAGCCCCACTTGCTTCAACAGGAAACTGTCACCCGCAGAGGCCAGTAGGGCACAAATATGACTGCTTACTCATGATCCAAAATGTGGCCTCAGCTCCTCCAGAATGTCTGTATTTGCTGCCACTGAGAGAACATTCTCATCAGACCAGGTTCTCACCTCCCATAGATTCAAATCTCTCCAGGACATCTTAATAAGTTGTCTGTCTTCTCTCTGAAATTTACAGGAAACCTCTGTGACTCCTAGATATCTGTGACCAACCAAGGGCTAGAGCAACCACCACAGGGTTTCATGTTGGATTTTGTACTTTCAACCAAAAACCAAGTTCTGGGATCAAATTTTCAAGATCTCTTATTCTCCAGGGTACAATCCAGGGCCAGTCCTGGATTGGCCAGGCCAATACTCCTGACCACTTAGCACCCACAGCCTCCCTGAACACTGGGCAAACGCTGAATGGTCCACTTCCTCGGGGCTCTCAGCTTTTTTCTTGTCATTGGAAAGGAGCCATTCCATTACCAAGAGGGAGCGTGGGTCTAAGCTGGTGAAGGTGGCCAAGAACAATGAGGGACAGAGGCCATTGTGTGGGGGCCACATGTATGGGCGAGAATGTTTGTTTCTACTACAGATGAGACATTAGTGAAGTAGGAGAGACAGGGGCTATCTCAAATCAGTGGTAGGGGTCTCGGGATACAAAGGGATTGAGATGACTTACATGATGATAGCCCAGCAAAGGGAGAGAGCTCAAAGGAGTGAGGGCAGATGGAAGGAAAATGTCCTGGTGAGAGAGACTATTGAGCCTTCAAAGGCTTTTCATGATGCCCTCAAAATATCCTTATGTTGATCCAAATCCAACTGGCACTCAGCTGTCACCCTACCCCATGGTGGCATTCTGACAAAACCCCCATCCTCTCCTCCAACCATTCCTTGCTTTAGTCTTGCACTCAGTGTCCCTCACTTCTCTCCAAAATAAACCCTCTGCTCCAGCCAGAACTGGCTGCTTCTTTCTGACAGATGAACCCAGCTCACACTCCCATGAGTCTGCAGGGTTTGGCATGACAGCTGCTGCAGCCTTTTGTGATTCGTCTTCGAGACCCATCCAGACCGGCTTTTCACCCAAGAGGGATAAACCATAAGAGGTGGGTGACCAAACAGTACTGAGTGCTGCCACCCCAACACTTACACCCCCTCCAAATAAGCCTCCTTGCCTTTGTTCTTGCTGTTTTAACTGCCAGGAACACCCTCCCTTCTTTTCTCCACCAAACAAAATCTTACCACCTTCCGAGTTCCAGCTAAGATCCCACCTCCTCCATGAAGCCTTCCCTGCTCAGCCCAACCAGATGGGATTGCTCATTCCCATGAATCCCTGCAGGCCCTACTGATCAGGAAAAGGGAACCGTCAGCTTAGCCAGTAATGCCAGAGCCCCTACTGCGAGTTGGGTGTTCTTCTAAGTGCCTTGCAGTAGAACGAATTTAATCCTCATTGTCAGTACTGTTAGTCCCCTCCGTTCACAGTTGAGGAAACTGAGGCACAAACAGGACAGTTATCACGCCCAAGGTCACTACTAATAAGTAGCCAAGCTGGGATCAGACTCCAGCACACTGGCCCTCGAGTGGGTGTTCTGTATCCCCACCTGGCACCGCCTTCCGGGATTGCTCTCTTGTTTCTTTTTCAGTGGACACCCAGCCAGCACAGCTTTGCATCGGCTCTTGGTTGCTCTATGTGCCCACGACATCACTCCCACAGACTGCCAGTCCCATGAGGGCAGCGACCATGACTCAGACTTCACAGAATGGACAATCAGTGCTCTCCTGCCTTGGGAGAACCCTGCTTAAGCTGTCTCTGTTTTGCTTTAACTCCACGGCACGACCGATATTTCTGTTTATGGTTTCCTCAAACACGTCACTCTTGAGGCCAGGGGTAAGCAGTGAAATGGCTCAGGGTCATGGAATCTGTGTCTCTGTAGCAAGGAGACAGTGCGTGCCACTAGTGGGCTGTGGGTTTCAACCCTTTTCCCATATATTCTCTTCCTGGCTGACAGGCTTTCCACCCCGAGCAGACCAAAGAATTTCTGGGTTGGGAGACAGTTCTGTTCTGAAAGGAAAGCCAGTCTGCACAAGAATAGAGACCCAGCCACAACCACACTGCAGCCCGCCAACCCATTTGCAGCCCAGGGCTGAAGCTGGGGGTAAGCAGTGAAAATCCTGTGTCCCTACATCTCTCGGGGCTGAGGATGCACACAGTTGTGTTATTGGTGCCGGGGCCTGGTCCCTGAGCAGAAATGAGCAGAATCGTGGTTGTCCACACAAGATGGAAGGGGAATCACAGTCAGTACATGGGGTTGTGAACACAAGAGACCAGCTGGGTAGGACACACACAGTGAGTCCACAGGGAAGAGACACAGTCCCTCTGTTAGCACGTCGGGGTGGGGGGGATTTTTTCCTGCAACTGATTTCACCAATTTTACCAATTACCTCCACTTACCAAATTTAATGTGATCCCATCAGAAAGATAGCAAGAAATAGGGATTGTGAATCAAAGATCATCCCCACCTCGGGCCTGACTTCTCCTTTGACCTCTACTTGACATTTGCTTCATGATTTAATTTACCTTTTCCTATTCACCCTTCTCTCTCTTGTTTACCTGGATCCCAATTGGATTGAGCAGCTGAATTTTCATTACTCAAGTCAGAGGTCTAAGGAGAGTATATGAGCTTTGAATTCCTGCCAGCAGGGCCATATCTGTTCCAGCTCATTCGCCATAAAATCATGAATCAGCCTGACCCACACTGGCTTGCTCCAGTTACAACAGGCATTAGCAATGGGGGGAAGATTCAGAGATATGGAAAGGAGCTAATTTTACTGCTAAGCTTCACTCACCTTCAAGGACAAAAACAGATCTGCACCCGGCTTCTCTTGGCCTGAGCCCCATTAGAATCAAAGCCGATCCTGGGCTTCAGATTCAGCTTCTTCTCTGAGGAGTCTTCCCATGCCCTTGTTGCAACCCAGAGAGGAAGTGCCAGTGAAGCCACAGGGAGGGCTTAAATGACACTTAATCTCTAATGACTCCTCCCAAAGCCCCTCATTCAGCCCTGCCCCTAAATGAGAACACAGTTTCAAAGTAAGCCCCCACTGAAGCACCCACCGACCCATCTTCCCAGTGCCTCCCTGTCACCAGGGTATGACCCTGAGACACGTCTGCTCACTCCCCTTTCAGCAAAGCCCCACAAGACACAAGAACCAGAGATGGGAGGGAAATAGCTCCCTCTCTGCAGCCCTGCAATCTCAGCATTGCAGAGTCAAAAACACTAAATGCTTCTGTGACCCAATAATACTGTGACCAATGCGTCTGTGACCCAATAGTAATACTAGGTGGCTCTACAGAAAGGACAGCCTCAGTGGGAGAAAAAACTGGTCCCAACCCTCTTTCAACTACCTTTCCCTGAGCGTCCTTGGGCAGAGCAGGGCAGTCAGCCCAGCAGGCAAAATCAGAAGCCCGCTGCCTTCCAACCACACCCATTGTGTTCAGATGCCCTCCAGGGCAACAGGGAGGATGAGCGGAAATGCCAACCTGGATGCCGTCAGGAAGAGATCCCTGGTGTCGTCTTATGTGTGAAACTGGGCAATACAAATGGACTTGCAAGTCTTTGAGTGAATTACGTTGCCAAAGAGACACACACTCACCTGAACAACCTGTGACCATTCAAATCCGAAACTAAAACCAGTTTCAAATCCTTGATTCTTCAAACCTGCAGGAATTGGGCTTGAAAGCCATTAGTCCTGGAAAAGTGTGAGGTGTGCGGTGTCCACTATACAGGTGCCCATGAAGGATGATACGCAGGGATGAACCTGCCATGAGTCCCATGGACAAGGGCATTCAATGGCAGGACAAGCAGGAACTTCAAGATGGATGCAGTAAGTGGACAGGAGACAACAGTTCCCTTTCCTAAGGAGGTGCAAATGCTCTCTGGGTTGAGGCAAAAAGGAAGCACATGGATGTTCAGGCTTCTGGCAGTAAGGACTGTGACAGGGACCCTTAGATGCCACTTCATATCTGTTTTCTCTTTCTTCTTCAGAAATATTACCCGCAGTTCTTGAGTGCATGACCCAAGAACAAACACCATACTTCCCAGCCCCTGTAGTTGTGGCCAAGAGTCTGTAAACACAAATGACATACGAAACACACAACCTGTGTCTTCTCTTTCCTGATCGCATCCTCCCCAAGAGCCAGAGTACAGACACTTGTGGAATATGGTGGGACAATCTGGACCTGGCAAAGACAGCAACACTTTAGGAACAGAGCTGTGGGGTAGAAGGAACCAGGAGCCAGGAGCCTGACACCTCAGAGCTATGGCAATAGCCCAGGACCATTTCTCCTGGGCTCTTGTATGGGAAGGAAACAACTGTGTGTGCTACCTCTCTTCCTCCAGCAGCCGAACTCATTCCATCCAATAGAGTATGAAAAAGAAAATTGACTACACCTCCCAAGAGAAAAAGAGGGAAAGGAAGGGAGGGAAGGGAAGGGAAGGGAAGGGAAGGGAAGGGAAGGGGAAGAGTGGAGGTGCAAGATCCAACATCCACATAATAAATGTTACAGAAAAGACAGAACAGAGAAGAGGAGAGGAAATCATCAACAAGATAATTCAGGAAAATTTTTTTGAAACATGGACACGTGTTTACAAAATAAAAGGACCATGAAATGCCCAACACCGTGGTGAAAATAGATTCACCTAAAGGCACATCAGCATAAAATTACATCTCTAGAGACAAAGAAAATTCCTATAACCTTTCAGTAAGAACACAAAAAATAGGTATCACATGAAGGATCAAAAAACCAAAATGTCATCAAACTTGCCACAAGCAATATTGTAAGCTGAAGCAATTCCTGCACAATTTTAATGGAAAATAATTTCTCACCTAGAATTTGGTAGCCAGCCAGAGTAGTAATCAAGTTGGAGGGTAGAACAGAGGTCTTCAGACAAGCCAGTTCTCTGAGAATGTACCTCTTACTACTTATTCTTAGGAAGGAACAGGAAGATGTTCTCCATCAAATAAGGATGAAAGTGACAAAGCAGAAGAAAGAGCTAGGTTGTATGAAACCACGGATCCCAAACAAAAAAGAGACAGGGTGATCTCCAAAAGACTACAAAGAGCAAGACGAAAATGACACCTTTGTGGCTGAAGTGGAGGATATTGGCCTCGGTTGGAAAGGCTCAGAAGTCTCCCAACTCTGCTGAAGACGAAGAGGATGAACAAACTACTGATATGTTTGAGGTGAGTGAAAGATTGATACAAGTGGGGGAGAGCGTGTGCTTCGTTGGCAGCAAGGACATAGAATAGGAAGCAAATGCAAGAACCAGAGCCTGAGGATACGTGCATGTGTGGTGGGCTTGGACTGGGGGAGTGTGCGTTCTCCAGAGCAGAAAGTCAATAAATAATGCCTAACACTAAAATAAAATGACAACTTACAGAGAAAGACAGATACCATATGTTTTCAGTCTTGGGTGGATCCTGAGAAACTTAACAGAAGACCATGGGGGAGGGGAAGGAAAAAAAAAAGGTTAGAGAGGGAGGGAGCCAAAGCATAAGAGACTCTTAAAAACTGAGAACAAACTGAGGGTTGATGGGGGGCGGGGGAGGGGCATTGAGGAAGGCACCTGGTGGGATGAGCACTGGGTGTTGTGTGGAAACCAAGTTGACCATAAATTTCATTTTTAAAATAAATAAAATAGAATAAAATGGCAACTAATCATGTAAGCATTTTTCAAGAAAAGCAAGTCAATGCCAAAAGAATCAGATAAGAGAATTGAAAGTGGTAGTTTCTGGGGAAAGGAAAATGAGGAGGAACTGGTTCTGTGTGACTCTGCATATGTAGAATTCTGATCTTTTTTTAAACACAGAAAAGAAAAGAAGAAAAAGAGAAGGAGGGAAGGAGAAAGGGAAAGGAGGAAAGAGAAAGACAAAGAGAGCAGGAAAAGAAAGGGAAGAAGAGAAAAAGCAGGATCAGCCACAGCAGAGAGGTGGAAAAGCCAAGCCAGGTACATCAATCCTGCAGCCATCCCCACAAGACTGGCAGCAGACTTCCGACTCCACAGCGTGCAAGGATGCTTGTGAGCCTAGCGGGAGTGGGTGGGGCAGGTGGGGGACCAGTGGGTGCATGAGGTGGGAAATTGGCATCCAGGTTGGTGAGTGGAGGGGGCCAGTCCAAGAGGCCAACTCGGCTTGTAAACAAGGATGTCATCAGATAAAAGCTTGGAGGAAGTCAAACATCTCAGAATAGCTTCCAGATTTACGTTTGGTTCCCGGTACACCACCTGCTTATGAAGACTTCATTTTCATAGCTTGTTGCTTCGGCCTCAAAGGTAATCAGTTCACTTAAAAAACAATGGAATGAACATGAACACATATTCAAACACATACTCCTGGGAGTTACTGAGATTTCCAATGAATAGTGAGTGAATTAGGAAGATTCTATCTTGGCCCTGTTTTCATTCATTTCCAAGTTCCTTTAGGGGAATAAGAAAGAAAATTTTTCTGCAAATGAAGAAAATATGTTACTGGTTAGTGTACCATGATTTTAATTAATAACATATTAAATGCTCAAAAGTTGGATTGGAGAGGGGACTACTTTTTTATATTCAAAGGAAAATTACCAGAAACTCCATTCTTTAAAGTAACATCTGCTTTGTAACAGTTCATTTTTATTTAATAAACTTTATAATTTTTCAAGTGTGAAAGCTAAGATTCTATTCTATTCTTCTGCTGTGACAGAACCACCTTGTGACTTAAGAGAATAAGCTTTGAGAAGATGTATCTAAAGTAAACAAGGGGTGCTTGGGTGGCTCAGTTGGTTAAACATCCGACTTCAGCTCAGTTCATGATCTCACAGTTTGTGGGTTCAAGCCCCGCATCGGGCTCTCTGCTGTCAGTTCGGAGCCTGGAGCCTGCTTCGAATTCTGTGTCTCCCTCTCTCTTTGCTCCTCCCCCAGTCACAGTCTATCTCTCTCTCTCAAAATTAAATAAACATTATAAAAATTAAAATAAATAAATAAATAAATAAATAAATAAATAAATAAAGTAAATGAGACAAAGGATTCAATGAGATTTTTTTCATTGCTATGCATCTGTACAGGTGACAGCAATTAATTCTTAAAATTATATGTTTCCCCTTTAACACTCTCAGCTGGAAAGGGTCATAATTCACTGCATCAGAAGCTGTAAATCACAATGGACTAAATGCATCAGCAGAGGTAGCACTGACAGCCACCAATAAACAAGGGAAGGACGGCCATTGAGAGGCATTCTGGGGCCAATAATCACGACTCTTGAGTAGGCAGTAACATTTAAGAGAAAGAAGAGATGCTGTCCTGTTCACATACTCAAGCTCAGGTAGACATGTACTAACTCCGTTATTACCTTAGTGATGACAGTGCCATCTTTGAGAACTATCAAACAGGCCTTGAGTTCAAGTTGATAATTAAATTAAATAGTAACTCCTAATTTACAAGAAGTGTTTAAAGAAAAATTCAAGAATGGCTTTTGAATGTTTAAAAATGTTCTTACAGGGGTGCTTGTGTGGCTCAGTCACTTGAGCGTCTGACTTTGGCTCAGGACTTCGGCTCTGACTTCAGCTCGTGAGTTCGAGCCCCGCGTCGGGCTCTGTGCTGATAGCTCGGAACCTGGAGCCTGCTTCGGATTCTGTGTCTCCCTCTCTCTCTGACCCTTCCCCACTCACGCTCTGTCTCAAAGATAAATAAACGTTAAAAAAAATGTTTTTAATGTTCTTACAAATAATGATATGGTGATTCCTTTTCATGTCATAAAATATACTATTAGATCTCCTAATGTGAAACCATTATGTATAAACCTTATCTCATTATGATTATGTTTTAAAGAGGTCTTATTGAAATGACTCAATATATTTCTATTCATAAGTAAGATTCACCTGTAGTTGTTGTTGCTGTTATTGTTATTATTGATATGCCATTTTGGGGAGATTTTAGTATCAAGATTATGCTCCCTTCGTAAAATAAATTGGAAAATTTTCCATCCCTCTCCATGCTCTGAAACACTTTAATAGGCTAGCAATTACCTATATGAACTTGTCATAGTATTAGAGAATCAGCCCATTAAATTATGTAAGCACTTCAAAAAGCAAAATCCCTGTGTTGTTTTAGTCATGTTTTCCATTATTACTTGGCTTTTCACACTATTTAGATATTCTAATTTTATTATTTTATCAAGTCATTATTGTTTTTAATTTTTGTTTTTCTAGAAAGTCATCCATTTTATCCAGGTTTTTTTTAAGTCTTTATCATAAAGATATACATGCCATATGTACTAGTCAGGGTTCTCCAGAGAAATAGAACCAATAAAAATATGTATTTATAAGGAGATTGATTTTAAGGAATCAATGCAATTGTAAGACCTAGTGAATTTGAAATCTGTAGGGTAGACAGGCAGATTGAAAACCTCAGTCTGCTCCCAAAGCCTTCCACTGATTGGATGAGGCCCACTCACGTTAACAAAGTCAACGGATTGAAAGTGTTAATCACATCTACAAAATACCTTCACAGCAACATCTAGACTAGTGCTTGACCGACTGAGCAACTGGGCATCGTTGCCTAGTCAAGTTAACGTAAAACTAAACGTCATGCCATATATCATCAATTCGAAGAGGTATTTTCTTTCCTCGTCTTACCATGGCAAAAATCGGGATACTGTCCCAGCCCATAATCTGGATCATATGAAGATCTGCCAGTTTTGAATGGGACCTGGAGGAAGAAAGAGCTCAGGTCGTGGCTGTGATACAGGCACCCCTGCCACTTGAGCCATATGGTCTGGCAGACCCTAGAGAGCTGAAGCTGTCAATGGAGGGAAAAGGACCATGTAGAGTTTGGGGCAAACCCAATGGGAAAGTCCCAGTGCAGTCCTCTGGCGTTCTGGAGTGAAGGCATGCCACCTACAGCAGAGACTCATACATCTTTTGAAAAACAACTCCTGATGTTCTGTGGAGTCTTGGTGGAAAGAGATTGCCCAACCATAGGTACCAAGTGACCATGTGGCCAGACTACCAATGATGAGCTGGGGCCTTGCAGACCTACCGAGTGATAAGTCTAAGCAGGCCCAGCAACATTCCGTTGTAAGATATAAGTGGCTACCTAGGTATACCTAGGCCTACAACACCAGGCCCAGAGAGACAAGCAAGTTGCATCAGTAAGGAGCTCAGACCTCAACGGCATCCACTATTGTCACACCCGCACCTGTTTCTCAGTTCATGCGGACAGCCATAGGGAGTGATTCTGTTCAACCAGGAAGAGGAGCTTTGCTGATGCATAAGTCACTTAGGTATGTGGATGTGTAACAATAATCAAAGGTACTTTTGAAAGATATTCTTGATGGAAAACCTTCCACTGGGTAGAACTTTGGGCAAGGCACCTGGTCATTCATTTTAAGTAGCAAGAGAAGTGCCCTGATATTAGACTATAAATGAACTTATGGGCAGATGTAAATGTCTTGGCTAGTTAGCTATGGACCTGGAAGGGAAAAATATTGAAAGATGGGGGACAGGGACGCCTGGGTGGCGCAGTCGGTTAAGCGTCCGACTTCAGCCAGGTCACGATCTCGCGGTCCGTGAGTTCGAGCCCCGCGTCAGGCTCTGGGCTGATGGCTCGGAGCCTGGAGCCTGTTTCTGATTCTGTGTCTCCCTCTCTCTCTGCCCCTCCCCCGTTCATGCTCTGTCTCTCTCTCTGTCCCAAAAATAAATAAAAAACGTTGAA